>NC_133008.1:18466209-18769239 GCF_048564905.1 Vicugna pacos
CAAATTTGACACAGGAATCCATTTAGAGTGTATCTCAGCTTCCTCTAAGATATTTACAAGCCTAAATATGCCTTAACCTTCCCCACTTTCCACCTTGAAAAAAAAATGTGAGAATCAAACCTTCAGCATCCAAGTAAGGTCAGCAAACTGAAAATTTTTAACATGAAATTTTGTCAATATACTTTTCTCATTCTAATGCTCCCCAGACAGAAAAGATAAAATCTGAAAGAGACTATTTTGAAGTGAGGAAATACAGTGACGCTTCCAGGAATTTAGGATCAGAAAAATATTTATTTCGCATTTAACTCAAGATATGCCTTTGGCCAGTCACCTTTACAAGATATTAAGAGGGGAGTAGGGGAGGGTATAGCTCAGTGGTAGAGCATGTGCTTAGCATGCACAAGGTCCTGGGTTCAATCCCCACTACCTCTACAAATAAATAAATACCTAATTACTTCTCCCCCAAAAATAAAATATTTTTTTTTAAAAGTGGGGAGGGGAAAAGATGCAAGTTAGGTCTGCATTTGCTAATTGCTAGAGTTTGTTGGGAAAGAGATTGAATGTACTGAGTAATTTCCTTGAAAAATTAGCGTATTTTATATTTCCCAATATCAGATTGGAAAATACAATAAAACAGAAAAGAACAGGAACAGGAAGACTAAGATGTGAAAAAGGAGGAACTTGAAAAAGAAACACACAATTACTGAGCACCAACCATGTGCCAGACACTTGGCAAGTGTCCCTTATACATTATCTTATGTGATCCTGACAGTGGCAGCTGCACACAGGGTTGTAGGACCTTCGTTTTACAGATGATGTGCATGAGAATTAGGGATGTAAAGTAACTTGGTCAAGACCACACAGCTGAGACAACATACTATAGAACTAGGATTTGACTCAAGATCTAACTCAGACTCTTGTGTTCATTGCACTATATTGCTTCTCAAAACAACCGATCATTCCTCAGGGGGGTCCTTCCAGAATAGTCACGACAAAAACACATTCTGGGTGTCAACTAGACAGCCTTCTACGGGGGAACTTCTAGGCTCAGCTAACCAGGGGATGCAGTGAACAGATGGGAATGTATCTGACTCCCCGCCCCCACCCTCGTTGCCTCTAAGATCTCCCTGCACATCCACAGGCAAAAGCCCAGCCACCTGGAATATCCAGGAAGGTGCAGGATCTCCAAGGTGGATGGAGATCAGGGAGGAAAGTGTGGGATGCTCAATCAGCCTCCAGTTCAGCACAAACCGACTCATGACCCAGTAACCACGTGGTGGGAAGAATTCCCGACAGAAGCCTGCCCACAGCCACCAAATGGTCATAGTTCCCCAGGGCAAATGGACCTGCCGAGTGTATCTAATTGGGAAAAAAGGCTGGCAAGCGTAGGAGCAAGAGAAAAAGGGTGCTCAGAGTGTTTTGTGTTTGCCAGCGCGCGGTTGGCATTGGGGTGACCTGCCGTGTTGAAACGGGACCGGCTCGGGGCGGGGGGAGCCGCGGGAAAGCGAAGAGAATGCGGAGGATGAAAGCGAGACAGACAAGTCAGAATTTCTCCCTTTTGAATTTCAACCTGTTGGATAAAAACAATAGCAAATGAGGCACTGAATATGCATGAGGCCTGGAAGGTATTTTAAGTTTTTCAGGAGACAGCTCGCTGAACGGAATTGCTAATTATGTCTCACATTGCTCTGTCCAATTCAGTTAGCTTGATTATGGCTGAGTTGTCAACTCCCCTGCACTTGAGGTTCCACGGTTGCAGCCCATTCTGAGGCTTAATACGGAATTAGAATTATCTTTTTCCCAAAAAGAAAAAGTGTTTTCCCTCACTGAGGAGCTAGCTTTACCCATCGTGACAACATAACCTTTCTCAGCAAAAATAAAATTAAAACCACCAAGGGTTCAGATTCCGGGGTTTGGGGAGTTGGTGGAACATGGGAATGGAATCACAGCTGTGACAATTGCAAATTAAGATTGAACAATGAGCCAAATTAAAAGGGTGAGAAAGAGCAGAACACCATATGGAGTATCTCGCTGCTACCCCCACAGGATGTCTTTGATTTCTTAGGAGAAGGAGGATTTGCCAGCTGAGATGTGGACTAAATAGAGCCCTGGAATCTCACATTTTTTTTTTTTTTGGCCTAACCTGCTCTGGCTGCCTAAGTCAAGGCAGTTGAATTTCCCATTTCCTTTACTTAATTTCTTCACATCTAAAATGAGCTAAACCTCATTTTATGAAGATTTTATGATGTGATAGTGGTGCTAGTTCAAGAGAGGGGTGATGGGTGAAGTAGGGGTCCTCACTGGACAGTCAGATGAAGATACAGAAAATCAGGACCTTGGAAGAATTCACTCTAAAGATATAAAGAATGGGGTATGATAAGCTTAATCCAATAAAATGTCATTAGATTAATTTGGTGTGGTGCCCTTGGTTAAATTCAATCATTCTCAGCCAAGTCCACGGAGGACTCATGTCTGAAATGGATGATGGACAATAGAAGGTGTAGAAAGATGAACAAAATGAGGACACAGCAGTCCTGCTTGGGGACCAAAGAGGGAAGGAGCAAGGTTCCCACCTTGCCCCAGAGAGCCACACTGCTCTGGGGACATGGGGGTCAATGCATGCATGAAGGCATACAGTAAGAGACAGCTGCAATGGCATGTTCGCCATGCTGGAATACACAGAGGGGCAGGCAAACACTGCAGCAGCCAGTGGAGCAGGACAGTTCAGTGGAACGGTCTTTTCTGAGAACATTTGCTACACATTCTCAGAAAGTACAGGAAATGGTCCAGGGAAGGGGATGAAATATTTCTTAAGAATGTTGAGGTTTATGGCATGTCACTGGGAAGATACCAATGCAATGTAAGATGCCTGAGGCTTTTCTGCTGAGGAGCCATGCAAATGAGAACCAAGCCACCCAGCCAATCTCTAGGCATGTCAAAGAGGCCATGGGAACCTGCCAGCTGACAACAATCGTATGAGCAAGTCCAGCCAACACCAGGGAGCTGAGATGAGCCAGCCGAGCTGAGCCCTGCCCGACTGCAGAAGTATGAGTAAATAAATGGGTGTTGTTTTAAGCTACTATGTTTTGGGGGTACACATCACACATACCAAATAACTGATACAATCTGTGCATAATTCATTTCTTTCTGTCATTTCCTCATTTTCAAGACAGAAACAAAAAATGGTTTTTTTCCCTGTGTCATTTGCTCATGAAAACAATATTAATTTTTCCCAAGTAAGGTCTGCTGCCGACCTTCATCAGAGGCATTAGAGAGGTAAGAATCATTCTACTTGCTAAAATTAAAGTGTAAGCTACAGTGCAGCATTCCACCTGAGCAGAAAAATCCTCCAATAGCTACAGCTCCGCTGCCCACATCTGTCTGCCCTAAATAGTATCAGAACAGGGTGGTGTACATGCACTTCAGCCTCCGTAACACACCCACCCCCAAATGGGCTGTGAGTTCAGGATGTCTCTGCAGTACTTCAGGCTTGGTTACATGCCCTCGAGTTGCTTTCAAAACTGTTCCCTTGGTTCTCCAAACATCCCCATTAGGAAAAAAAAAAGAAGATAAAAATCACATCCATAAATAAAGCAGAAGAGAAGGCAAGTCAGCTATAAAAAGGCATGGCGAACAAAAACATACAATATTATTGGTCGGCGCAATTTTCCAGTGTGGCAGAAATCTCCATGACTCCACCTGCTTCAAGAATATCTCCAGGAGACACCTGAGGAACATGCAGGATTGCTTTCTATTAAACCTAACTGAGTGGAGAAGTTACCAGGGGAGAAAAGTGCTATTTTTCAAAAAAATATTTGAAATATTCCTTTCTTCTGTTGCTCATCTCCTGCCCTCCTTCCTCCTAAACTCAAGTGTCTTTTGGTGGGACAAAGACTGTTTCTTAAGCAGAATTTTCTTTCTGATTAAATCTCCTCTGTTCTCATGCAGTTCCACTGCTTCCGCTCTGATAAGCCTCAGGTCAGTTCTATCTGAGTTTACAATCCAATTTGAACATTCAGTTATCATGGAAATATAGATATTTCTTATTTTCAGTGACATCAGATTAAGTTGTCATCCTCAAGCAGCCAAGGTGGAGGAATTAAAATCATATCATGAAATGCAGAAGCCATTTATTCACTTGAACTCTCTCTCATACATGTTCCAGAGACAAGTACGTCCAAATGTTGTTTATCATCAAGGAAAATGACCCTCTAAAATACAACTTGGTGCATGTGATTTTTTTATGTGCTCCTGATGTCTGTCTTTAAGGGAAAAAAATTGGGTTTATTTCAACAGGTTTTTCTGCTTGCTGTGATGGTCTATGCCAGCTGGAAGCCTCAACTGTTAAGTTGATGGTGCTTAAATAAGAAGAGCGTTCTCATGGTTCCGCGTCAAAGGGTTCAGTCTTTTTTTTTTCCAGTCTCAACAATGCCGCACATACCAAGAAGCTACACTAAATTTTATTTTTCTTGTTATATATTAATATTAGGCTTTATCTCTGCATGACCAGAGTCAGACTAAAAGAAAAACTCAAAACTAAGATAAATTCCAGCCTGAGGAGACAAAAGGGAAAAAATTTAGGGGTAGCAGACTGACAAAAAGGAAAGAAAGAAAACAGAGAGGAACCAGGTTCCTATGTCTCTTCAATCATGTTTAAGATTGACCATTGAAGAGAGGTTGGAAATGGCAGCAAAGAGTGAAGGCTAATGTTCTTGTACAGCTGCCACTGAAATGAGTCTGAATTATGAGGACCCCTAGTCAGAAAAGACAGGCATCTCTCCCCATCTAGCCCCCAGTGTCCTTCTCTTGGCTAATTCCTGTGAAGAGTAACCATGGCTCCCTTTCATCTCTTACCCCGTGACCACCTAGAACTCTTTCCTAGATGTTTACAATAAACTTATTCACAGGCTGTTTAACTACAGTTCAGAAGGCAACTGATGTCTGGAAGATGCCTAGAAACAAATATTCTAATTCCAATGAATATTCCAATGAATGACCAAACTAGGAAGAGCTAACTTTTTTCCTTTCCTTTTTTTCTCTTGGGCACTTGCTTTATACCAATGGTAGAAAAGTGTTTTATCATTTAATTCTCACAACAGTTGTATGAGGGAAGCAGTAGACATTGGTTATCTTTGTCTGTTAACACACCCTCCATGACCTCATTGCTTTGGGGGAACTGTTCCTCCCATTCTGCAAGCATCCGACAGTGGTGGAACTGCCAGCCCTACAACCCACAACCAGAGCCAGTCGAGGGCAAGCAGACCAGCTCTGAACAATCAGAGGGACCCCTCACCAGACCACAGGATGGGTTCAGAGTGGAGATATGACCAAAGTAGAATTTAGGATTTTTTTCCAACCACTTTTTAAAAAATCAGTAAATTGTTCAAATTTCAAGTCAAAGAACTTAATACATGTCAATAGGGCAACACCTTCTGTTATGTGCACAAATCCTGTTTGCAAAAAAAAACATTAAGGCTAAAAGAAGCAGCAAATCAGAAGAGAGTGACAAGGTGAGACCTTAACTAACCACACCTGGAGAGTACAGGGATGCGATAGAGACAGAGGTAGTTAGCTACCATGTCCCCTTTATTTGCTTTGCAACCACAATTTGGATTAGTGACAACCAAAGAGCCTTAATTTATCCAAACACATACTATTATTACCCTCTTTTCAAAGGTGGGAAAGGTGAAACTTGGAGAGATTAAATAACTTGCTCAAGGTCATACCAAACCAAACTCAGTAGGACTCCAGGGTCAGAGCTCTTAATCACTGCAAAAATATAATCTATTAAGCAAAGCAGTCCTGGTAGGCATTTTCAGAGTGCAGAGGGGAACAAAATTGCTCTCAAAGAAGTAGTCCTACAGGAGAGATAGACAGGAATATAAGTAGCAATAATATAAAATATATTGTGCCATTGTTATATAAGCCAGCACTTTTCGGTAATAAATACTGTTCATTTACAGTATCTGACCTGAACTCCCCAACAACTCTGTAAAGCAGACAGCACAGGGATTTTTTTTTTATTCCATTCTATAGATAAAGAGAATGTCTAAGAGAAAGTTCTTCTAAAATGACCTCTCCATGTGATGAGGAATGAGAGGAAGATAAGACTAGAGAACGGTGTCTTCTGACTCCAGATCCAAGGCCCTTTCTCCATCATCCTATTTACTTAACCTGGCTTAATTTAACTAGGAAAAATGTCATTGGAGGTTCAGAAAAAAGATACTTGGGATTCAGATATCAAGAGTTAGAACCTTCCTCTCAACACTGAACTACTTGGGAAATTTCTGATCAATATTTCTGCCCAAAACTTTAAACAATGAGAATTTTTTTTCATCCAAAATAATTCTTAGACTCTCACAAACCTGAGTATTCAGTCAAGTAAGACTGATGAGTGAAACCATATTCCCACCAATATTTTCTTCCAGTTCTTTTACACTTTTCAAAATTTGATTTGAATCCATCTGAAGCATATTTTGATGTAAAATGTTAGATGAGAATAACATTTTCCCTTCCATGTAACTGGTCAACTCACCAGAATCCTTTATAGATGACTTCAGCCTTTTCCCTCTCTACACTCATATACGCACCCTTAGATTTTTTTTCTCAGCTATTATTTCTATAATACTAGTGTGGGAAAAGCTTTATAAGTATAAAAGACAAAAGCAAGAAAAGAAAAAAATGAAGAGTTTTGCCTCTCTGCAAATAAAACACAGTATCAATTAATAGATTAAAAAAAAAAGTTTAAGTCAGTACAGAACCTGTGACACATGGCCAAAAATCTTAATTTGCAGAATCGCTGTAAATACAGAAAGATAGGATGTCCAAGTAAAAAGATAGATAAACATTAGGAATACTCAATTGGCAAGAAAAAAATACAAATTAGCAAAAAAAATTAAAAGTATAACAATGTTGGCAAGGATATTGGGAAACCGGCAATCTCCTCTACTGCTAAAGGCTGTGTAATAATTGGTATCTTTCTGGAAGACAATTTAAAAGTATGTATCTTAGGCACAAAGTGTCCCATACTCTCTAATGAGTAACTCTACTACTAGGAATTTTTTCTAAAGAATCTACGGATGTGGGTACCACTGTTTCATACAAAGATGCCCATACTCCCATTTATAACAGCCAGTAAGCAACTTCAAACTTAAATATATAGCTGGCCAAACAGTGGTTTTATTCATGCCCGGAATATCTCGTAGGCGTGGAAACTTGTTCATTCATCCAAACCTAAGCTCTTGAAGCATCTACTGTTGTGTCAGTCACTGGTTTGAGCCTTGAGAATACAAAACCCCCACCCTGATGAGGCTCACAGTCTAGTG
The DNA here is from genome assembly GCF_048564905.1 of Vicugna pacos. Classification (NCBI taxonomy): domain Eukaryota; kingdom Metazoa; phylum Chordata; class Mammalia; order Artiodactyla; family Camelidae; genus Vicugna; species Vicugna pacos. The sequence goes on from NC_133008.1 coordinate 18,473,535, forward strand.
GGAGAGGCAGAACAATCAAAATCCACATAGGAATAAAAAAAATTACACCTGTGATCTTAGCAGAAGAAAACTGCTAAGACAGGAGAGACTCCAATGGGGAATAGATGGGTCAAGGATGTCACAAGTGGTTCCCAAGAGAAAGACTGGGTACCCAGGCTAAAGACACAGCACACACAAAAGATGCATGAAGAAAATATATGAATGTGGGGGAAAAAATGGCTACAAAAGCACATGGATATTATACTACTTTTACACACACACTTAAAAAAATTAGGACTATCAAAATATTAACAGTGGTTATATTTGGTTGGGGTAATATTTGTCCCGACTCCCCTTCCCTTCTTTTTCTTGTTTTCTCTTCTCTTTTGTATTCATTTTGTAAATAGAAAAATAAACTATGAAATAAGGATGGAGAACTACCTGGTTGCTTATTGATACTATCCCATTTCCACGTGTAGGATGTTGGGTTTTCCAAGCCCATCTCATCCCACAGCCAATTCCAAGTTGCCTTAACCAGAGAAAAAGTTAAGAGCAGCTACCAGCTCCAGAGTAAGCTGTGTTTTCTCACTTGCATATCTTTAGTTACAAATGACTATTTACCTGTCAGCTGGGCTGAGAACACCCATAGGTTTCCCTTTGAAGTGAACCTCTTGGATTTAAAGAGATTTTTTTTTTTAAGCTGTTGAAGGTTTGCTTGATCTAAAGTCTCACAGACGTTTGAAGTTGTGACTTAATGGAAGATTATTTTTATTCACAGTGATCAAGCAGTTAATGAGATAAAGTAGTGAGGAGACAAGCTTAATAGAATATGTGGTTGCTCCGCATGTTAATCTTTATAAAAGGCAGAATGAAAATAACAGGAAACCAGGAAGAAATTGGGACAGATGGCTGAACAGCTCAAAGATAGGAAAAACAACTCTTCCTTGCACAGGGCTTTCAAATGTAAACCCCTCTCATGTTGAGTTCAATAGATTAAAAAAGCGACAAAGAATGAGAAAATGGGGAGCCAGGAGTAAAGTTTTCCTGGTGGCTGTTCTCTTGAGACTTTCCCCTAAACCTGCCTCCATCCCTGCCCCACCCCTACACTGAAGGGCAAAATGCATCCAGGGCTACTGTAAGTGTTCAACATGGAAAGAACGGAAACAGTAAAGAAAGCTGCCATCTGCCTCAGTGGCTCACCATGCACCCTTTTAAACTCTGTAAGTCATAACAAGGTGAGAGGGCATGTCTAGCCTGGACGGATTCAGTAAAAACGCGTTTGGGAGGGAAGGGAGGCAGATGACAGAAGAGGGAAAGAGGATGTCAGTTCCATTTACGCTCCATGTTGGTCCAGTAGCATTATTTGTTGCTGTTGTTTGCTTGTTTTTCAGGCCAAGAGAGAAAAATTCTGGTTACCTAATTATCCTTTGAAGTCAGAAAACTGCTAAACCTGAATAGCCATAGAGGAGAAGAGAAAATTTTTTTATTAAATGATATCCTTTTAACCCACTAATGTGAAGGTGGAAACAAGTATGGCTAGCTTTGGTATTTAAAGTGGGCAATGGAATAAACACTGGGAAATTGTCAAAGCTACATTTCCCAGTGGGTCTTCTGAGAGCGATCTGCATCTTACTTCCATGGGATGCTAATTTTTAAATGCGGATTTCTGGGCTCAGACCAGCTCTTGATTCATTGAGACCCAGGAATCTGCACTTTTCAAACATTTTAAACACACTTACGTCCTATATCTTACATCCAATGTCTGAAGTTCTTGAGAGTCTATACTTCTACTGGGTCTGATTACAAATGGATTTAGAAACTGGAGCTAATGTTAGATTGGGCTTTATTTCTAGACTCCAGACACCTGGGCAGAGGGATCATCCCTACGAGGAAAAACACTCTGGCTCTGCCTTCCGTGCCTCTGTTCTACCAATTCAGGAACTGGGAGTTAGTTTCAGGGCTGGGGTCTTCGTGGACCATGCAATGGTGTGAGGTTGCCAAAGGGCTAGCCTGTGGTATAATCCACAGGGGAGAGCCCACCACCCTCACCCGCTCCTAGAGGTCAGACCAAGAGGGTCAGACTCCTTGTCATTTCCCTTTGCCAATAGTAGATTTGTCTTTCAGTCTGCATTTTTAATGAGGAGAGTGCCCTTTAGGAGAGATGGGAGGTCTCAGTTCTCACTCCACAGCTCGGGTCAGCCTCAGACCTTGTCTCCTGGCTGCCTCTAACCTCAAATACATTACTCTAGATGATTGCCCCTCAAGGCAACTGTGACATTGGCACCCAATTACCTCTCCAAGTCACAGCTCCCCCTCCCAGTTTCTGGCCCTAGGAATTTTCCTTTCTTGATCACAAGCTCAGTTATGCATTTATAATCATGTTGGCTATACTTTATCCAACATTTCTAGGAGTTCTGTGGCGTGAGGGTTTTTTGGGCTCTCTTGCCTTATGTATTGCTAGAAATAGAAGATCTCAAAACTGCATTCTTAGCAAGCCCCACGAATGATTCTTATCCGCACACTAAAACTTGAGGACACGGGAATCTCAGCAAGTAAGGAGACTTTAGAGTTATATAACACTAGTTTATACAATGTTTTCATATTCATTTATTTCATTTCATCCTTGCAACAACCTTGCAAAATAAGCAGGACTGTTATTTTTTACTCCCAACTCTCTGATGATAAAGCCTTGTCAGCCCAGGTTTCTTGCCCAAAGACATAAAAGTAGCGAAGGGGCAAAAACAAGGAGCCCTTCCTTACTTCTGCCCAGCTGCCGACGGGTTAGAGCCTGGTTGAAGTACTCTTCTTATCCCCATTCCCTAAATCACAGGCTTCACCTGATTGAGGGGATCACTTCTCAGCCCTTCAGGAAGACGCAGTGAGCTGCCAAACATTCTTCAGGGCTTGGGTTCCAGCAGTAGTGGGCTCACCATGAGACTTCAACCACATCTCTGTTTCTGGATTTGTATTAGGTCATTCAACCTATAACCACATCCACTCCACAAAGATTTGAGCACCTACCATGTATGTGCCTGTAAACAAACTAGTGACTCTCTCGTATCCAGCCTATAGTTTAATACTCTCGGGGAAGTTTTAATATGGACTTAACACTGCAGTGTCAAGACTGCTTCAAAGGGCTTTTTAGCAAACAATCATGCAACTAAAATAGCTTTCTGCCCTGTCTAATGTGAACGGAGTCTTCCCTTTCCACTTGGAGTTATCCCCCTTTCCTCCCATCGTTTGGGTTTACAGAGAATAAATGTCTTCCCCATAGAAGACATGCCAAGAATTTTTTCACAAGCACAAATTGCCATGAAAACTTAAAAGAATTTGTTTAAAGGGAAGTTAATTAATTTTATTTTAGCGTTGTTTGTTCAAATGCCTTTGAAATTGCTGCCTTTTTCCCTTTAGGGCCAAGCTGATTTCCTTTAGTCCCTTCAGCACATGGTAATTTGCATGAATGTGAAAACATTTTATCCAGGTGAATATTCTAGAACTTGACTAGTCTGTATAGTCATGAAGACAAAAAACTGTCATCCAAAAAAGGACATGGATTTATGCTAAATTTACCAACATGGAAAGCTCGGGCGACAGCATTCAGTGGAAAAAGTTAAGTTAGAAAAAAAGATATAAGGTCTGATCCTTAAATAAACATAAGTCCTTAGAAAGAGGTCAATTCTGAGAAAGAAACAGAAAAATCAAGAAGGTAAGAGGCTTTCATTTTTTAAAAAATTCAAAAATGCATCAGTACATCATGAAGAACATGAGCATTTGGGTATAATACCTTCAGCAATTACAACTAAGCCACCAAATAGTGCCTCACTGATTGTCATCTACGATTGTCCTCTAAAATTACCAGATAAGGGACAATTCCACAATTCTCCTTGTAAAAATGCTTGAGTTATCTTTTCCACAAACGGGTATCAGAGAATAATTTTAGCAACAGCATACGTGTATTGAGCTCTTATGAGGAACCAATCGCAGTGCTAGGTCTGAAAGTGTTAGCCAGAAAGAGAAAGAAAAAGATCACTAAAGTGCAAAAATCTATAGATCATAGCTGCTCCAGAATTTCTATAAGGCAGGACCTAGAGGCAGCAATCTAAAGGGGTTCGGAATTCAGCTCTACTTGTATAGAATTTATAAATCAAGAAAACACCAAGGGACCATATTAAATAATGAGGAGAGGGTGAATAACTAATTGGATGCAGACAGACCAACCCCTCTGGATGCTCCTGATGTTCTGGGATAAGAAAAGTCCCAGTGAGGACGGCACTGCCTCTAGCTCTGGAAAAGAAAATTAGATTCTGTCTGGTAGAAGATTCTAGAAACTCAACAAGGTTTCAAAAAGTTGTATAGAAGCATTTTCAGCAATGTAATTGTTATAACGCCATGGGTACACTAACAACCTGAGCCCTTTCTTTTAAAAGCATATATATATTGTACCAAATTACACACGGCCAACAGCTTAATTTTCTTCCAATACAGCTTCTCAAACTGTTTGTGGTGAAGAACGAGTCTGTTTTTTAACTTCTTTATTTATTAACTTCCATTCCATCAGAGGCTGAGGACAGTTAAGTAGCTTGTGCTGTATGTGATTCACCATGTGGGTCTGACATAACCCGATTGGACCAGACCCTGATTAAAAAAAAGAGAATCCACAGATCATTTGCCTGGGTGTCACAGCAGTGACAAATTGCTATAAAAGTTTCTAACCACTATTTCTCATTTGCTATTCTTTGCTTGACCTAGCGCAGTAACAGTGCTGGCCCCCACATCACAATTTAAGTAGCGCTGCTAAAAAGCATACAGATTTTATCTCAGTCAGTAGTACAAAATATCTTTAAATCAGGCACCCATCAAAAAATAGACATGTTTAAACAAAAGACATAAGCGATTTAAACATAGACAATGAAATGTAGGCAATTTAAACAAAAATGTCCCACTGCTCCTCTTTTATACTTTTTGCTCAGTTTAATTGACAAGTATCTTGACACAGCAAAGCAATCTGCTTTTAAAAAACTGCCACCATTTACAACTACTTATCTTTGTGAATTATAATTTTCTCAATATTGTGCAATCAAAATAAGATAATTTGGATATTGAGACTGAAAAAATAATACTAGTCCAACACTCCTGCAGAGATAGTCTATGGAAAAATTTAAATTCCACTATGAAACACAGGACCCCAGTAAAGATTCACTATGTACAAGGGCCCTGAAACATCCTGCAGAAATAAGTTGGATTAACCTTTCAGAGGTTTGTGAGTTATTTATTCACAAAACCCACTGTCTACATTATATCAAGGAACATGCTGATTTACTTATTTTGAGAAATGCCGGAGATTCTCTGTAAGGGTACCTTGTCATTTCTAATGCCTCAAACTTCTTGAATCCTTATGCAGCAAATGCAGACACTATAACATTTCATCACCCACCCCACCCCTCTCAACCTGCACACTTTTTAAATGCATCTGAAATTTCTATTTTCTGCCCAGAAATGAATGACACTCAAGGGCTTCCATTTTCAGGAATGCAACCAGAGCTTTGTGTGGAGCATAGCCTTTCTGTTCTAAGACAACTAACCATTGTGCTTACAGGTAAAACAGAAGGATGCTGTTTTGAGATACAGTTGCTGGAGAGTTAAGTAGAGCCATGCACTAGTTGAGGGACTAGTTTTATAGCCACTTATAGCCAGTGACTCAGCAAGGAAAGTTCAAAGCTGTACTTCAGCCAAAGTAAATGTTAGTACATCACAGACTCACACAGTCAGCTGAGGATACTGAAAGCAAAAACGTTAAATCTATCATTGTCAAGGTTCTACAGAACAACGGTGAACTTCCTCCTGCCCAAAGACCTATGCAACAACACTGAAGTTCAAAGCAAATTGGGTGAAGCTCATGCAATCCATCTGATCGTGTCAAACAGGGTTTCTCAAATTGAGAGCCCAGACCTTTTCATCGGAAATCCCTTGTTAAAAATGCAGCCTTATTTTAGACTGTAGTGATAATAGGAAAACTGCATAAATGACTGAAAAAAAAGTAAAATGTACACTTTGAACGGTTTATTTGAATGGTGTATAGATTATACCTCAATAAATACGTTAAAAGTCAAAAAAAAATTTTTTAACTCAGCTCCTGGGCCCCATCCCCAGAGATTCAGAGGTAGTAGGTGTGTAATAGAGTTTAGGAGCTCACAGTTTTTTGAAAAGAACCTAGTAATTCTTCTGAGAACAGATGTTTAGGCTAGATATTATAAATTATATATGTAATTAAGCTGGGCCATCAGAAGGCAGTATCTGTCTGGGTTATATCTAAAACCATTTTACTGAGTTGCGGCCACTAAGGAACACGACCATCAGGGAATGCCACTCATTTGTTTTAAGAAATTATCATTCAACCCTCCTCATAAGAGGGAAGGGGAATTACAAAATTTAAATAATATATATACATATACTTAGGTATAGAGAAAAGACTTTCTTCTTCCAAGGAAATGCTATGTTTGTTTATGATTTACACAAATAATTGAACTGACATTACTTCCTTTCTTAATTTGTCTGCTAGGAAGCTCAGAAACCAAAGTTCTTCCAATTACACAGGTGTTAATGCCTTGATTATTTTCAATCTATATCTTCTATCTTCTCTGGACTTGATATCGGGTTTTTTTTGCATATTTCATCATAGTTAACTTTCTTTTAAGTTGCCTCAAAACTTTGTCCAGTAGCAGTATCATAGCCAATGAGGTTTATCTGAGGCATAATTATTGCAAGTTAAATTGCCTCAAATTTTGTATGAACTAAGACAAAATAAAAATAAGTATTACAGGTAGAGATAAATACATGGAGGACCTGCATTGTAAAAAAAAAACTCCTATTAAACAACCAATGCTGCCTTCCAAAGAACTGAAAAGAAAAAGATGAACAAATATAAGCAGAATCTGGGGAAGACGGTGTAGCTCAAGTGGTAGAGCACATGCTTAGGTTCGACCCCCAGTACTTCCTCTAAAGATAAATAAGTAAGTAAATCTAACTAGCTCTCCCCCCCAAAAAATTTTTTTAATAAAATAAATTTTAAAAAACAAAACAGAATCCATCTAGCCACTTGGGTGCATTTAGAAGTGAGCAAGAGCATTATGGTACAGCTTTTAACTGACGCAGATTCATCAAGATGGTCTCCAGCTTTGCGACCCTACAAGATCCCAGGCAAATGGCTGCAATTCATTTAGTGGCAAACATTTCCATCAAGGAGAAGAAAAACCTTCCTCCAAATTTTGAAGATTCTAGTTAGCCAACAGGCGTATGGGATTGAGGTTGAGGGTGGAGTTAAGAGTACAAAGGTGGAACACAAAGCCATTTGGTACCTATGGGGAAGTTAGAGGAGTGATGGCTGGGGATACTAAACAGAAAGCTTTGGGATTCTGAAGGTATGCTTTGTCAATTCCACATTTCTACTCCATTCAGAATTAATTCTAAGTGTGATGAAAAGCCATTGGAGAGCTTTGAGCAGGGAGGCTGGCATGATCCTTTGAAAGTTTATGAATGATCTTTCTGAGTGTTTTCTGGGAAACAGACCAAAGGAAGGGGGCAAGAGTGAAGCAGGGAAATCTGGAGTCTGAGGCAGATGTCCAGACAAGAGATAATGATGCTTAGAAGGGACAGGAGGATAGCGGGAGAGATGGTGAGAAGTGGTTGGATGTATCCTGTAGGTAAAGCTGACCAGACTTGCTACTGGACTGAACTCCAGTTTCACCAATGTATTCAACCCCCAGGATCTGGTGCCTGTGCCAGAGCCTACAGTGATAAATAAGATTTGGTCACAGCTCTCAATGAGCTCTCAGTTGATAGCAATGAGTCAGACTGGTTTAAAAAAAAAAATCTGTGGAGGTATAACTCAGTGATAGAATGTGTGCCTCACATGCATGAGGTCCTGGGTTCAAGCCCCAGTATTTCCATTAAAAATAAATAAATAAACCTAATGACTTCCTCCCCACGAAAAAAAAAAATTTTTTTTTTAAAGAATGAAGAAAAATTTAAGACATAATGCCTTTAGGTTACTATTTCTAGGACATAAAAATAGGCAAGTTCCCATTAAAATACAATTTAAACATGACTAAAGAAGACATAGAAAATATAAATAGAATAATAGCATTTTAAAAATTAGGTCAATATTTATTTATACATACAGAATCAAGCAAGCCAAGGCTGTTTAAAAAGTAAATTTTCTCAAATTTTAAGAAATAAATAATTTTAATCTCAAACTATTCCAAAGAACTTTAAAAAGCAGCAAGCTCTCCAATTCATCTTATGAGACTAGAACAACCTTATCTTGAAACAGATGAAGAATATATGACAAAGAAAAAAACACAGCCAACTCACCTGAGCATGGGTATAAAAATAGTTCTTAAAAAGAGAAGTTCTTAAAAAGAGAATATTAACCCCCTCCATCACACCACAAAAAAATGTTAATTCAAAATGGATCATTACCTATAAAACTTAAAGTTATGAAGCTTCTAGAAGGTAAAAAGAGGAAACCCTTACAACCTTAAGGTAGGTAAAAAAAAATTTAGATAGAACACATAAGACACAAGTCATAGAAAAATGGTAATTCGGACTTCAAAATTAAATGGTTTGGCTTTTTTAAAGACATCATTTTTTAAAAATGAAAAAGCAAGCCACAGACTAGGAGAAAATATTCCAAAATCATATATCAGGTAAAGGGCTTGTAGCCAGAATATACTTAACACCATAACTCATTAATAACAAAACCACCATTTGACACAACATTGTAAAATGATTATAACTCAATAAACAAAAGTTAAAAAAAAGAAAAAGAAAAAGAAAACCACCCAATTTCAAAAACAGGGCAAAATTTGAACATAACACTTCAGAAAAAAGAAGTACAGATAGCTGAGAAGCACATGAAAAGTTGGAAATCATCGTTAGTCATCAGGGAAATGCAGATTAAAATCATAATGAGCTATCCTGACACCTAAATTAGAATGGCTGAAATTTCAAAGATAATCACATCAAGTAAAGGCCAGAATGTAGGGCAACTGGAATTCCCATAGATTGTTGATAAAATATAAAATAGTATGTCCACTTTAGAAAACAGCCTGGCAGTTTCTTTTTTTTTTTTAATTAGACATTCACCTACCATGTGATCCAGCCATTCTACTCTTAGGTGTTCACCTAAGACAAATGAAAACACATGCCCATACAAAGATTTGTGTACATGAATCTTCATAACAACTTAGTTTTAATAATAGCCAAACACTGCAAAGAACCTGAGTGTCATCCGCAAGTAAATGGATGAACAAACTGTGATGTATCTATAAATGGAATGCCACTCAGCAATAAAAAGGAATGAAAAGTGGGTTTAACTATAGGCACGTATCACTGAAAGTCACGAATTAATGCAAACAATTAACAAAAATTGTGATCATCAGTTAATGCAAAAAAGGACCTTCTAAAATTCAAAATCCATTCAGGCATTAAAAATAAAGTGGCAAAACTAGGAAGGAGAAAGACACTGCCTTAATCTGATAAATAGTATCTTCAAACAAAAACCTACAGCAAACAGAATAGTTAATGATGAAAAGTCAGAAGTGTTTCCTTTCAAGTCAGAAACAAGCCGAGGCTGTCCAACCACTACTTCTATTCAACACTGAACCAGAGGGCAGACAATGCAGAGAGGAATAAAATGAATAACACTGGAAAGGAAAAAACTAACTGTTACTATTCATAGGCAATGGCACTGTGAACATAGAAAATCCGGATTATTCTATGGGAAAACTATGAAAACAAATAAAAAGAATAAGAAGCTTGCTAGCCATAAGATGGGTTTCTTTTAAAGTTGTTTCCAATACATCAGTAAACAATTAGAAAAAATTTCAAGGAAATTGGTGGTTCAAAAACTCGATCGCTTCCCAGGTGAAATCTGAAACTGACTCCCATACATGGAAGACAAGGAGAGATGGAAGAAAGAGATGGCCCACTCCACACTGGCAGGTGGCAGGTTTAAGAACCAAAGGAGCTTACTTGTGAGGGCAGCCTTTGGTGGCTGCAAGACTGAGCAGATCGCCACCACCAGCTACTAGAACCCTAAAATTATATATAGCGGTCTTCATTGGGTTCAGTCACATATACTACCCAGATGGTCTCAACAGCTTTCTCTCAAGGCTACATCCTTGAACCAGCTCCTAGTGTGGGAATGGTGGCCAGAACATAAGGACAGGAGAAGGGGGGGAGGAGCTTCCAACTGCCCAGGTCCAGCTTGTGGGTCAACCAGCAGTCACACCCTCTTCATGACCTCCTCCCTCCTTCTACAGAAATATGTTGTTGCAAAAAACAAAAGGGAGAATGAGAGTGTAGTCAGGAGGTAAGTATAGAAAACCTTATAGTTCATCCATAAAAGTCAGACTTTTTCCTGAGTGCAAGATCTTGGGGGCTCTGACAAGTCTTATGCAGGGGGAACAACAGTTAGATTTGTGTCATAGGAAGGTCCCTATGGCTGCAGGACTAGGCAAATGCAAACAAGACCACAAACCCCATCTGAACTATGCACACAGTCTTCAAACAAAAGGCAGCTACCGTCAAAGCAAGAACCAGCTCCTTTCCACAGGGCGAGATTTTCCTTAAGAAAAACCCAATTCTGCCTTTGGAGGCAAAAAGGAATTTATGCAAGTAGGAGACCGCATAACAGTTTGTGAAATAAAGATGCAAAGGATCTAGTAAATGACAAGTTTATTAGGGGCTCACCGTGAGTGATATAGCTACTGGGAAAGTTGTTGGGAAATTATAAATTAAGGAAAAAAGATAAAAGAAGAAAAAGAAAATCTCACGACCTCTCTGACAGCACGCTAGGCCGTTGTGTCCTGTTTTGAACACTGTTATCTGTGTTTTAAGAGGTGGCATTAGACATTAGCATCAAGAAAGCTGAGAAAGGAGGAACATTCAGATATAAATTTTTCAATGCTCCTCCCATTGAAAGGTAAACCCTATGTCCCTTCTCCTCACCTGATTAGACTCTGTGAATTCTCTGATCAAAAGAATGTAGCTGACTCTCTTAACAGTCTCTGGGCCCAGACATTAAGGTGCTTGGCAGCCTCCACCTCTTCCATCTTGGAGCACTGAGCCACCAAATAAAATGACCATCTAACCAAAGGCCACCACGCCATGAGGAAGCCCAAGCTAGCCCAGGGAACACCCTTGTGGAAAGACAGAAGCCCAGCCAGTCTCAAGATACTCCAGGACCTAGCCAATCAAATCTTGGCCCAGACCAGAGCCAGAGAGACTGATGAAGGCATTCTGGACTGCCAGTCGGAGTCAAACCAGCCCCGCTCACGTGTAGACTGCAAACCCCTGAGAGATCCAAGCAGGAACCAGCCAAGTGAGTTCAACCAACCTCCCGATTCATAAGCTGGAACAGTAACAGAATCACCATTTAATGTTATACCACATGTAAGCATTAATAGAATAAAAAGTGGTTTTTAGCCATTAAGCTTGTTATACAAGAACGGAGAGCTAAAACAGGAGGTTCCTGGCTCACGGGCTGTTTTCCTGCCACATGAGGACTGATTAAAAGAACAGTGTGTATTTAGCCTGGAGAAGGGAACACTTCAAAAAAGGCCAATCACCGTCCTCAAGGATTTGAAACTCTGGCACGCGAGTTGAAGAAGAGCTTTATCTTCCAAAGGACAGATCTAGGACCCAGATCAGATGATACAGAGAAGGAGCCAACATCGGGTCCCTTGAAAGAAGCATCCAACGATCAGTGTGGTACAAGAACGGAAAAGCATCATCATGATGTCAGAAACGATTCTCTCTAGACACGTTCAACTGCATAGACATCTTTCCAAAGAGGAAAAAAGCAAGTGGCAAACAGGCACATGAAAAGATGCTCAATGTCGCTCATCATCAGGGAAATGCAAATCAAAACCAAAATGAGACATCACCTCCCACCTGTCACAAGGGCTGTCGTCAAAAAGACCACAAATAACAAATGATGGCGAGGATGTGGAGAAAAGGGACCCCTTGAGCACTGTTGGTGGGAATGTAAATTGGTGCAGCCACCGTGGAAAACAGTGTGTATGTTTCTCAATAAACTAAAAATAGAACTATCATATGGCCCAGAAATTCCACTCCTGGGTATAAAGCCAAAAAAAAACCCCAAAACACTAACTCGAAACAAATACGTGAACTCCAATGTTCATAGCAGCTTTATTTACAATGGCCAAGATATGGAAGCAACTTAAGTGTCCATCAACAGATAAATGGATAAAAAGGATGTGGTATATACATACAATGGAACAATACTCAGCCATAAAAAAGAATGAAATTTTGCCATTCACAGCAACACCGAAGGACCTGGAGGGCATTATGCTAAGTGAAATAAGTCAGGCAGAGAAAGACAAATATTGTATGATACCACTTCTATGTGGAATCTAAAAAATACAACAAACTAGTGAATATAACAAAAAAGACGCAGACCCACAGATAAAGAGAGCAAACTGGCGGTGACCGGTGGGGAGAGGGAAGGGGAGGGGCAACATAGGGGCAGGGGAGTAAGAGGCACGAGCTAGCAGGTACAAAATAAGCTACAAGGATAGATCGTACAACACAAATATAGCCAGTATTTTATAATAGTTATAAATGGAGCATAACCTTTAAAAAGTTTGAATCACTATATTGTACACCTGTAACATATAATACTGTACACCAACTATACTTCACTTAAAAAAACAAGCCCAAGATAAAAACCAGAAGCCTGACCAGGTTGCTGGGCTCCTACTGTGTGCTTCAGAGAGGCGACGACTAACTGTAGGCATCTGTCTGAACGAAAAGCAGCCTAGCTACTCTCAGTTCCTACTCTTTGGAAACACTGACTCATGAAGCCATCAAACTCCATGGCCTTGACTTCAATTCACCCTACGCTTAAACAAGACAAATTTCGTAGAAATTATACATGCATTCTATTTGTGAGATGTTCACAAAAGCAAATTGTACAAATGCTACCAGGAACCTCTTCTAGTATTTTAAGAACTTTCCGGAAACACTTAAAGCCAGGAAGAGATGTCCTTTATGAACACCTCTTTCACTCACCTTGGATAATGACGTCCCTGCTCTAATAACTCACCATAATCCAGAAAAGGCACTAGTCATCTTAGAGTATGCTCTTATTTTACACCACAAAAATAGATAAGGCGTTATCCCTGTTTCACAGATTAAGAAATGGAGGCACAGAGAGGTTAAGTAAACAGCCCAAAAGCACAGCCATTAAGCCTCAACTCTTACCCAGCTGGTCGGTTGCCTGGGCAGACTGAAGAATCCTTGCCACAGAAAGCAGTGACTTTAACTGAGGAGTTCCCTGGAAGCCCCAGCCATACCTGTTTCTTGGTTTCCACTAATGCTCCTATTTGACTATCAAACGTGTTATTAAGTTGTTGTGTTAAAAAAGCAGAAAGGAGAACAGACTGAGAATGAAGAATCTCTCTTTATGTAGAGGTGCAGTTATTTGGAGGCTCCTAGGCAGAGTTTAAGACAAAAACGCCAGCAACCTTTCCAAAGGACTAAGAAAACCATCCGTTGGACTGCCTACTGTATATATTTAAAAACCACCCCTGGATCTTTCTTCATGCCTGGGGTCACAGGGCGCATGGGGAAGGTTGGATGGTGGGATACACAGTTATTCGTGGGGGTGTTTTCTGCAGGGGCTTGGACCAAATGACCCTTCAAGGTGACTATGGTGTCTTTTGCATCCACAAGCGGTGTTTATATTCAATCCCAGATCCGACAAGCTTCGCTAACCACAGAAGTTGGGCTAAAAGCCAGATGCATCCCACACATCCCTGCGGTCCTCCTGCCTTCTGGCAAACTCCAGGACCAGATTGGAAAATCTGTGCCCAGTTTAGGGGCCAAGTTCGGTGTGATCCGGGGATGATTTATACGGCTTTGTTTGGAGCCCACACGATATGTGCTGCTTTGGCCAGATTTAGCTTTGGGGTTTCTGACTCACTGGAAGCAAAACGTATCAAATTGGGACAGATGGGCGCCCCATCAGGGATCAGAAGGGTCTCCTCTGAATCTTGTGGGACACTGAGACAACTGAATTTCCCACCTCTCTCCTCAAAAGTCCAGAAAACACGCCACGCAGGTGGTGTCAGGGCAAAGGAGCCGAATGTCCAAGTGCTTTCCAGGATTTGCCAAAAATAAAAATAAATTGCTTTTAATTTCTGACGGGAGAAAGGCTGGATTGATTTTTATGGGCTCGCCTCTAAACAGCAATTTACATGCTGAAACTGTAAAGCTGAGGGTAAAATATCCCTTCCAGGTGATCTGAAACCCGTTGATTAATTTCAACTTGACGACCTTGCTCCCCTACAACAATAGAACTTTAATTCATCTCACTCAGGCTGCCTTGAACGGGTTTTTCTACAATCGCTTAACAACCAGCAAGGAGTGGCTATTTCGGCGGACAGAATCCTTATTAATAAACACAAATTAAATGAAGCATATCCAAAGAACCTGGTCCCGGTACCAAACTAAATAGAATCTCTCTGAATATAATAGTAAAACACAATCCCCATCAGAAGCATTTCAGATGCTGTAAGGCAACTCTGCTCAATAGATAGGAATGAAATGCAAGCCACCAATACGAGCCACTACGTTATTTTAAAATTCACTAGGACCCACATTAAAACCTAAGAACAGGCGGGCTTAATTTTTTAAAAATATTTCTTGTTTAACACAATAGAGCTAAACAATGATCATTTCCACATGCAATCAATATAAAATGTTTAATGAGATTTTTTTTCATGTTTTTTCCATGTAAGTCTTTGAAATCTGGTATGTATTTTACACTTAACAGCATCTCAGTTTGGACTTTCCACATTTCAAATGCCTCCAGGGACTTTGGTGACCAGTAGCTACCATTAGTGGACGGTGAAGCTCAGACATCTCTCAGTAAGCAAATGTTACAGTTAGGTCAGATGCAAGTGACCAGGAGACGAATGACAGCTTTGATCTCCCAGAAATGGCAACACTGCAGAGGCAGTACAGCAGTAAGCTCTCAGGAATCTGAGAAAAGCCTGCCCAAGCTTTACCCCTGCCTGCCTCAACTTCCCTGCCTGTAAAAATGAGGGTAAGAGCTCTCGCCATCCCCTCCGGCTTACCGGGTAACTTGGTGAGTACAAGTCAGCGCTTGGATCTGATCCTGACCCAACAGAACAATCAACACCTGGTGGCAAGGAGAGGCTGATCAGAAATATCTCGAAGGCAAGGACTCTTCCTTATTCATCACCGTTAAGTCCTAGGACCTGGCTTAGACCTGGTAACTGGTGGTCAACACACACTTTAATTTTAAGATGTTAAGAGTGGTGAGACACTATAACGCAGTGCTCAGATCCTCCTTTCAGAAATAAAAGGAATTTTACTCAGGCGGCGGGGCATGCTGCCTGCAGACAGCCGTCAGCGACCCTCTCACTATTGGGATTGCCCCAGACAGAGAGCAATGGCTGGCTTAAGGTCAAACAGCTTTTCCAGGGTTGTTTACTGACAACATGACTATCGGCCAGGTCTCTCCTCCTGGGGAGGGCAGGGCTGAAAGTCCTCACCCTTGTGTATGTATCCTTGGGCACGCCTTGTGCACCAACTTCACCCTCCACCCCATCCTGCTCTCTTCCCCTCTTTCCACAGGTGTGGATCCTAAAAGTACTCCCTGACTGAGAATGTTGCCTGCCATTTCAAAGAAGTGGGCAGCTGAGACTCTGCGGCCACGCCCATTGGTGCCCCCTGAGGGGACTCAGGATGGGAAAGAACAGGATACTGGCCCTAGAGAGTTAAGGTGCATATCAGAGGAATGATTTCAATGAGCCCGGACCTTTGCTCCTTCCTATACATAGAAAAGCACTAAATTCCTTAACTTGAGGTATCTGGTTTTCTTTAACAGGAATCTTTTTTAACTTAAAATTTGGGGGGGGGGGTAATTAGGTTTACTTATTTGTTCACTTTTATTTTTTTGGAGGAGGTACTGGGGATTGAACCCAGGACCTTGTGCATGCTAAGCATGTGCTCTACACTGAGCTATACCCTCCCACACCCTAGGAATCTTTTGATGTTCCAGCTACCTGGTCTTTGTTGCAAAAACTCCTATACATCCTGGCTCCTCCGCTACCTCATCGGAGCAGTCCCTCAGCGTGATCTGAGAGGCTGTCGTCTCACACGTAAGTCCTCAGAAATGTCCGCCTAATAGAATATAACTCTTAACTTTCAGATTGTGCATTTTTTTAATAGACATACACAAGCCCCAGAACCCCACTGTTGATGATAAGAAAGAAGAACTGCCCGTGGAAAGAAGAGTTAAGAGGGTGAACACATAATATTTACCGATGGTTTTCGAACAATTCCTATTAACCAGGCCAGTGCACACCTCGCCCTTATACCACGCACGCTGCCTTAAATCTCTGGGTCTTCCCACCAGCAGGTCATTTCTTCTAAGACACACAGCCAAGCAATGACAGAAAGAACAAGAATAGCTCCAAGCACTGAGACTCTTTCAAGAGAGCCTCTTTTCTTCTCTCGGTTATCCAAGACCCACACGCTACAACCAGACGCACGCTGCAGTGAGCCCCAACCACCGGCTTCTCTCCCATCTCGGACTTTCAAATTCTTAAATTTGCCCTTTACTTAAAAAAGTCAATGATTTCACCAAGAAAGTTTGATTAGTTTCTTTTACTTTCTGTAATGAAGTGCCATCCTTTTTACACTTGAAAGGATCTTTGTAATAATGCAACATTGATCTTTTGAATACAGATGAGCTAACCTAGATAATGGGGTTTAGAATGTGAAAGACCAGAGGTAGGATGATATTTAAGGCTCCAGTGCCATCAAGAGGAATTGCAGCAAAAAAACCATCTGTTTCAAGAGACAGTGTCTAGTGCCACATTAATAAATGTAGGATCATGTTCCCTCCTGCACAAAGTTTTTATTTTGTCCAATATCTTGAGAGATGTCGATATGCTGTGTCCCCAGACGTCAACCACCCAGTGCAAAAAAAAAAAAGAGATTTAACGCTGAGATCTGTCCTTTCCAGTCTGCAGCTTTATACCTCAAAGGTCGAGAACTGGGATTCAAATTTGACACTAGAAAGCAATTCTAGTAAAATTTAAAAAAAAAGGAAGTTATTTATTCAAACAAAACTCTTTTGTATCAGGCTTAGGTAGAGGCTAGGGATATAGGGATATATGAATGAATTAAATACAGTTCAAGCCCTTGAAGAACTGAAGAGGGGAGGTAGGAGAGGTTAGCTTTGGAAAATGAAGTATATTCTCCAGGAGGCAATATAGTAGACAGATATTTTTCTTCCACCTTCCCAGCCCTTAGAAAAATAGAGAAAAGAGAGCTGTTTTGGTGGCCCCACCCTCCAAGAGAGGCGGAGTGGAAACATCCTTCTACACAGCGTCACCCACAGGGGTCGCTCTTGCTCAGTCAAGGGCAATGTCACATCTTCTGTGTGTGGAGCAATGTTAGATCTGACATCAGGACAAAGTGAAAAGAATGATCATGAAAAACCGAGTCCAGGGACAAGTCCAGGGGGATCCATGCTACTACTCTCTCTACTTATAGTCTGTTTGAAATTATCCATGTTTTAAAAATCAAGTTCAAATCTAGTTTGAGGAGCTATAACTAACTCACAGACAAAATCAAGTGTCAAGTCTGAGACACTAATGATAAGGTACTTAGAGCCAGAGAGAGCTCAGTGTGGGTTAAATCGATCAAAGCAGCCCCTGAGACTTGGATGACAGAAGAGCTGATAGTTAGGGCTCCCCTGCTCTGCACCTGGTGGTGTGAGAAGCACTTCCCACGCACTGTCTCACTCAGCCCTCACCTGGACTGTATGAGGGTGCTGCCCCTACTCTGCAGATGAGAAAATTGGGGCCCAAGGTTAAATATCTTACCCAAGGGTTTCCAGTTCTTAGGTGGTAGAACTGAAATTTGAACTCAGTTTGACCTGAGAGCCTGAAGTCTTCAACAACTAAGTCACACCAAATACTTGACAAAGAGCGAGGATGGATCACGACACGGGACCAAGAAGGAATCTGGGATAGGTCCACAGTGAAAGGTATACTGGAAGACAACAGGTAGCGATGTAAGCAGATGTCATGAGGGGAGATTAGCCATGAAGAGTCAAGTATGAGGGCAGAGTAAGTATGCTAGACCTTGGGAAGTCGATAAGGCCAAAGGCATTGGGATGACGGACAGGAGACCAAAGCAGGGATGCCCTTACTGGAATGCCTCATAAGACAGGGACTTGGTTACCAGATAAGATGGTTAAGAGTACAATTCTAGATGCAGAATATGAATTTCCAGAAGAGCAACAGCAGAGATGATTGAAACCCTCATTATATTCTGCTTAGGAATAGAATTGGTCCCATTCTCTGGCCTTAGGCTCCCGCACTTAGGAACATGATAACCTCAATCACCATGGTCAGACCTGTGGCCTCCAAAACATGTACGGTGACATTCTGGTCCCATGAAATATTAAAACAGAAGAGAATAAAAGAAAAGAAAAAAGGGAAAAGGAAAGAAAGGAGGAAAAAAGAAGGAAAGGAGAGAGGGAAGAGGGTGAGAGGAAGGAAGAAAAGAAGAGTTTTGAATTCCTAGGTCCAAATCCTTTGAGGAACCCTGCATACGATAGCACCCTTTGGGAGAGTTACAATGCACACTGTAATAAAGTTCCATTTAAATGAGCAACCATTTTCCAAATTTATTTGTCTCCTGAGCCCCACAGGGCACACCCTAGAAATGCATAGTTTAGAGAAATGCAAGGGCAGAGAACCAAACCCCCACTAGCCTTCTCCAGAGAAGGAAAGGGAGTGGGGATGGCAGGAGAAAGAGGCACGACAAGGAGCAAAGATTAACCAAGAATCATGACTGGAAAGAGTCAAACATTCCATTTGAAAAAAATTAAAGCCAGATTACCAAGGAACTGGAAAGCCAGAATGGACAGAAAGTGGGAGGTTCCTGTCCTGAGTACTTGTTAACATCAACAGCAGAGATGGAATGTGCCGGATCTAAGAGCTCAAAATCTAAATCAGGAATGTGGAGGGGGGTGGGAGGTGGGAAGTGTTTTTATCTCAAAGGCAGTGTTTGCTGTGGAAAGTGCCAGAGCTGTGACATTTGGATGTCAGCACTGTCATTTCACCCTCTGTGTAACCTTGAGTTAGGTACTTCATTTCGCTCCATCCGCTTTCCAGCAGACAGAGGGGGAAAAGGCTTAAAGAAGGATTGTGACTTGCCCAACATTCCACCACAAAAAGCTTCACAGCCAGGGTTCAATACCAGGTATAGCTGCCTCCATAACCGTCGACCTCGGCCACGGTATTATACCATCTCCAAGATCCTTTCCTTCCACCCCTCAAAGGGCAAGAAAGCCAGTCACTCACCCAGTCAGTCTCCATGGTTCCCCCTTGGTACCTCTGCGTCTACATCTCCCTGGGAGTCAGCTGAGAGCATCACCTTGGCCCCATTTCCCAAACAGGAAAGGTTTTACTCCAGTAAAACTACTACTTTACTACCAAGTTACATAATATTTGTTCTCTTGTTTCTAAAAATTCACCAAACTCCACCTTGAGCAAATGTATTTTTATTCCAGATACTATTACTACAGTTGTTTTATTTCAAGCTAACAGATACACCCAATTCAGTTGTATCTTTGGACACGGTACCTAAGAACAGCACCTGCCCGTTTTCTTTTGCGTCACCTCACTCTGAAACCTACACGTGACGATCAGCTCTAGAGCGCACCAGTCCTAAGGGCTTTTTTTTGGTTTTGGTTTTTGTTTTGTTTTGTTTTTCCTCATCTCGTTTCTCTGGCCCCTGGCAGGTCTGGGGTGAGCAGCCCCGGCGCCCGCAAGGGGTGGAGCGCGGGTTCTGCAGCCGAGCCGCCCCGCCGGGTCAGCCCAGATGCTCCCTGCGCCCCGCGTCGTCGGGAGCCACAGGCCCGCGGGCGGCAGCTCTGAGGGTGAGAGTGCAGAGAAAGCCCGCCTGAGCCTCGGCTTTCACTTGTAAACAGAGGCTTTGAAAGAGCAAAGTTGTGAGTTTGTCTCCACGAAAGCAAACTTCCCCTGCTGTTTGCTTTGGGCGTTTTGCCCATGTCTCTGCAGAGCGAGCATGGATTTCCTGTCTGTTCCTCTAGCCACGCGGAGCTCAGCTGCCACCGTGAGGCTCCAGGACAGGCATCCGGCCGCCGAGTCCGGGTCAGAAAGTGCTTGCGTCTCCCGCCCCGCCGCTCCCTTAACCTTTCTTTCCCCAGCCCGGCCAGGCAGTGAACTGCAACGTGCTGGAGAGCCGCGGAGCTCTGCTCCCAAGACAAACCAAGAGCGAGCCCGGGGAGGGCCGCCCAGGCACGTGTTCCCTGATAAGGTAGTGGTTACCTGGCAGGGCTGTAGCTAAGATTAAACGAGATTATCTCAATTTAACCAAAGGGATTAAAAAAAAATCAAGAGTAGGATGCTCCACCCAAGGTCAATCCCAGGCCTGCACACCTTGAAAAACAGAGCTCTCCCAGGTGCGGAATTCAAGGTGCTGGCCAGACCAGGAAATGTCTCTAAGAGCTGCAGCATGGAGGTCCATATTTGGGCTCATTTTTCTGGAGACATGGGGAGCCCTCACTATATCTTTCATTTCTCTACTTTGAGACAGACATGGATACTAAATTCTCATTTTCCTTTTTATTGTAACAAAACAGTGTCAATGCGATTTCAGTCGGCACCTCCCTTAGTGTCAGGGAAGCAAAAGGGGGAGACCTGGGTGTGTAGCAGCTACGTTCAGCCACAAAGGAGGTGGAGGCTGACAACTGTCACCAGGGGATGGGGCAGGCTAGCCATTCCAAATTGTCCCATGTTTCAAGAAAAGCAAGAAACCTGGATCTTTAGCAAGAACTCTTTGTATTTACGTGTTAGCAACTAATTTTAAAAAATATATTAAACACTGTATAAGCCAATACACCCTGACAAATAAAATATGTTCACAGGACAGGTGCTAGAACTCTCCACCTTTGCAACCTCTCCATCGTCCTGCCTTAGGGAAAGGAGAGTCAGCTGATTAGCTCTGAGTTAAGACCGCCTGCATGCAAAGGGGCCAGGGGGTATCAAGAACCCAGCAGGTCTAGACCTTCCTGTTAAAGAGACACTATAGAGTTTCCATGATCACGGGGTTAAGGAAGGTCACACGGTTCCATCTTCAGAGAAAGCTGGCTGGATTCTGCCTACTTAATAGGTGTGGAAAAAGATTAAATGCAAAATTTTCCTGATACAACAGCAGGATTTAAGTCCTATCTAAGGGTGTTGAGGGTTTGGAGGAAGGATGGGCTTATATATTATCTATGTGACATTTCCAATTAAATGCAAAATCAACAGAACATCTTCTGCCAGGGTCACAGTGGTAATGAACACTCACCCCAACTTGTTAGCACACCCATTCCTCAAAACAGCAAAAAGGAGGATAAATCAACTGCCTTTGTTACCTTTATCAGCATAAACAAAGAGATAAAAATACGGTATAAAATTTTAACTGTCTTCCCCCGTTCTACCTGCAAATGTGAAATTCCCCTGTGCTTCAATAAAGAAAAAAATACATCCAATGAAATCTAACAAATGTGCCATCTGTTCAGAAAGCAGGAAGCAGGCATCTTTTACACGTGACACTACTGCCCTCGTGTGGTCTAACATCATAATGCAGTTATTTTCCAAGGCTCTGGAAAGGTTCTGACTAAAAAAAATGTACTTCTTGTAAATATGTCAGTTATAACGTGGGACAACATGTGAAGAAACATTCATTTTAAAGAACACAAATATCACTTATAATCAAACTTCTGTTCACATTAGACCCTGGATTATGAGTTCCACTCCACAATGAGCTTCCTTATGAAAAGGAGAAGAAATCGAGGGAAGTTTAAGTGTCATTGGAAAACAGCTGGAGAGCAAGGCGCAGGACTCTCAGACCTAATGATGACATCAGTCACTGCCACGCCAGTGCCCATACCTGGCTTCCCACCTCACTGCTTTCCTGTAGGGCTCTGCAAAGGGGTAGGGAAAAAACTGTTTACTTCCCACTCTCATTTGTTGGCTCCACACCATTAATTTGTACCATGACCTCTGGCTGCACCATTCAGGTCTCTGGTGGCAAGATAATCCCGGGGCTATTCCTGAGCAGGCATCCTCCGAGAGGGTGGCAGGAATTCAGTGCCCTGACAGGCAGTAGAAAGGAAAGCTTCTCCAGCATGGAGAACTGGGCAGAATGCAGACACCATCATACCTAACAGTAAATAAATAATACTTCTCTTTTCTCCTCTCCTCCACTGACTGTAGGGTGACTCAGTTATTCAATGAAGAAACATTTTAAATGGAATATCTATTAACATAAAACTATGCGGCAGATACCCTCAGGATAGAAACCCCTCTGAGCCAGCTTTCTTACCTGTAAAATGGCGGTAATGACTTCTGTTTAATCCTTACCGTTGCCCTATGAAGTGAAGGGCACCACTGTCTCTCCAAGACTGGGCAAAGCCTGTAGGCTTCTATCAGAATATTCTAGTTTGACTTGAGGTGCAAGTGTTAGATTTAAACTTCATGAATGTGATTGGATGATAACCTGAAAGCTGAGTAGACTTCTTGAGTTCATGACCCAGAATTGCTGGCTCCTCCCAGCAGGGGTTGAAACCAGGTCAATAGCTGCAAAAGGGAGAAGCCCCCAGGTTCCTCCCCTGGGCAGCCCAGCAGAACCGCTGGGCCAGGGCTGCTGCAGTCAGTGTTGGGGTTGCCCGCTGAGTGGCCCGGCCAGGTGGTCCTAACCAGCTGGACCCAGAGCAGAGTATGTCTGAGGGCTGCAGGCTGCAGTGACAAATGCCCCACCCCAGCTCCCAGCACTGGCCCAGACCCTGCTGTAACAGAGCAGGAGGGCAGGTGAGCAGGGGGCAAAGATAGCTGGTCTTTGTTTATTCCTAGCGGGCATGTCTGCTGCTCCAGGTGAGTGCCTGCTCAGTTAGAGGGGAAAAGTTTGCTGTATGTGGAGTCCCCCTTTAGAAGTAGGAAAATCATCTTTCATCAGACCTATGACTCGAATGGTCTATTGAAGAGTCACGCTGGAAAGACTGGACAGCAGTGTCTGAGAAAAGAAACACAGACTTTGGCATCAGATACACCAAGTTCACGCCCTACTTCTGCCACTTAACTCGTTGTGTGATTTCAGCAAGTGAGTCTGTGTCTCGGAGTTTATATTCCTAATCTACATGATGGGGATAACAGTCCCCAACTCTCTCGGTCGGTGTGAGAATGCTTGCCTGCTTGGCACATCACACGTGTTAGGTAATGCCAACAGAGCTGGCCTTGTAAATTATTGAGGCAGGTTTTGAAGGCAGGGTGCATTTTAGCTTGGGGCGAGCAAAAAGTATCGAAGCCAGAAAGCCTCTGGGTGTGATTTTAGACTTCGTGACGGTGAGCGATACAAACTCTCCAGCATCAAGATCAAGGGCAGGGCTGGGAGTCAGACAGCCTGGCCAACATGACCCGCGGCCATTTGTCGAACGTCGGCTCCTTCCCTGGTCACCTGTCAGCGGTCACCATCCATCATCTTCCCTCCCTCCTTGAGCCATCCCGGTGGCTAGGCTGACAAGGGTGAATGGCGAAGTGATGGCTCCTAACTAGGAGGCTTCCGTGACGCCACGTTTCTCGGGCTGCTCCTGTCGTCTTTTCACACCAGGGTGACCAGCCCTGCCCCCGGAGGTTTTCCCCTCATCCTGCTTAAAAAGCAAGCCACAACCTTCTTCTTGGTTTCTCCGCTGTTGAGAATGGGGCGGATGGATTAAGCGTCTGGTCCCCAGTTTCCCTTCAACTTAGTGTCTGTTTTCTGCTTTGATTTACCGGCCCTTTTTTTAGACCAATTCCCAACAGGAATTTTGGCCCTTGATCCCCCATTATCTTTTCAGTGAGTTTCAGTCCCAAATGCTTAGTGCAGACCCACTCTTCCTTTCAATCACTCCATCGCCACTTTTTCTTTTTGCCACTGAAATATAGCCCATTTGACCTGCCTCGTCTGCAACATCCTCCCTGATAAAAACTGAAATCGAGACCCCAGTCTCAAGCTGGAGTTTTTGTTTTTGTTTTGTTTTGCTTTAAGTTTTATTGCGATAGAAATTACATAACTTAAAGTTCCCCACTTTTAAGTGTACCATGAAATGAATTATAGTCATATTACAGTTGTACAATCATCACCACAAGCTAATTATAGAACATTCCCATCCATCTATAAAGAAACATTCTTATAATCACTCCATATTTCCACCCGCCAGACTTTTGAGCATTTCATATAAATGAAATAATACAAGGCATGCCCTTTGGTGTCTGGTCAAGCTGAGTTCTTTTTACATATCCTAGCGCCTTGGACGTCACCTTGGTCCCCAAAGACCATATACCCTTCTCTATTGTTCTCTAGCCCCTTAGAGAAAATGCCTGTGTTTTTCAGCAACTTTGAGCAGCCTTTACTTACTAAGCTCCGGGCTTGGCCTCAGGATACGGTGGTCAGCAAAACTAGGCATAGTCCTTGTCCTCACAAAGTTACACAAGTATTTATTGTGCCCAAATACATTTACAGTTATCAACTTGATAGGTTCTACAAAAGAGACAAAATCTTTATTTTATTCTGAGCTAACTTAATGTGATTTACAAGAATTGCCTATTACCAAGCACCTTGAAAACCACAGACTTTCTGGTCAAAGTGGAAATGTTTTTCACTAAAAGTGAGGCATGGCATTCAAAGCAATCCCTATGAAAATCCTAGCTGCCTTTTTTGCAGTAACTGCCATACTGACCCTGGAATTCATATGGAGATGCAAAGGAGCCTAAATAGCCAAAACAATTCAGCAAAATCAGTTTTTCCTCATTTCAAAACTTACTACAAGGCTACAGTAATTAAGACAGTTTGGTACCAGCATAAGGACAGGCATGTAGATCAACAGAATAGAAGTGAGGGTCCAGAAAAAAGCACATACATTTATTTGTAGTCAATTGATTTTCAGCATGGGTGCTAAGATAATTCATCGGGGGAAAAAACTCTTTTCAACAAATGATGTTAGGTATCTACATGCAAAAAATTAACTCAAAATTGACCAAAAACCTAAATATAAGGGTTAACATTACAAAATTCTTAAAAGAAAATATGTATTAATCTTTTGACCTTACATTAGGCAATGGATTCTGAGATATGACACCAAAAATATGAGCAAAAACAAAATATAGATTAGACGTCATCAAATTGAAAAATTTTGTGCATCAAAGCACATTATCCATAAAGTAAAAAAGACAACCTACAGAACGGGAGAAAATATCTGCAAATCATGTATCTGATAAGGGACTAATGTCCAGAGTATATAAAGACCTCTTACAACTCAACAACAAAAAGACAAACAATCCAACTAAAAATGAGAAAAAGACTTGAAGAGACATTCTCCAAGGAATATACATAAATGGTCATATGAAAAATACTACGGTTACAAATAATTTCATTGTATAGAAAAAAATCACAATGAAATATCACTTTATAATCCTTAGGCTGGCTTTGATCAAAAAGACAGACAGTAATAAGTCTTGGTGAGGACGTACAGAATGGGAACCTTCATACACTGCTGGTGGGAACGTAAAATGGTGCAGGTGTTATGGAAAACAGTTAAACAGTTTCTGAAAATGTTAAACATAGACTTACCCTATGACTCAGCAATTCAGCTACTTGGCGTACTCCCAACAGAACTGTAAACATATGGCCACATGAAAACTTGGACCACAATGTGCATAGCAACAATATTCATAATAGCCCCAAAGTAGCAACAAGACAAATATCCATCAACTGGTGAAGGATAAATCAAATGTGGTATATCTATGTCATGGAATATCATTCAGCTGTAAGAAGCAACGAAGTACTGATACATACTACAATATGGGGGAAACTTGAAAACATTTCGCTAAAAGACGTCAAACAAAAAAAAGGCCACATATTGTATGATTCCATTTATATGAAATGTTCAGAAGAGGCAAATCCAGAGACAGAAAGTAGGTTAGTGGTTGCCTAGGGCTGAGGGAGGGAGAAGGATGTAGGGGATGGGAGGTGACATCTAAAGGGAACGAGGTTTCTTTGGGGGCTGGTGAAAATAAGTTCTGTAATCATAGAGTGGTGATAACTGCACAACTTTGTGAATATGCTAAAAAAAAAACCCACTGAACTGTATACTTTAAAAGGGCAAGTGAAATGTATCTCAATAAAAAATAAATAAGGCTTGATCACCAAAACCCAATTCAAACAATGCAAAGGCACATGTAAGGTGAGAGAAAGTGACTGCGTTCCTTTCTCCATATAGGACTGAGATGAAGCTCTTGTCTCTGGGTTCCAAGCCTACTTTTCCACAGTCTGCTTAGTGATGCTTTCCCTGGGATTCTGCACATCACCTTTCTCACAGGAGGGAGTTTGGTGGGCAGGAAGAGGGGCAACTGTCCCATGTACTTGCTGTTCCCATCAGTGTCACCCCAGGATGTCCCTGGACCCCAGAAGTGCAGTTACTTCCAGTTCCAACCTCCAGCATCTTTCAGCCCTCCCAGCATCACCCCCGTGGCCTCCTTTGAAGCGTACCAGCAAGATCCAGGAAGTGCTCCCTTCTCAGAGGTCTGAGACCTCCTTGGAGGTTCTGGTAACATTCAGCTTCATCTTGTTTCTCATTCCTATATGTGGTAGCTGCATCCCACAGTTACTCTCTCTCAATAGTCCCTTCTTGCTCTTTCAGCGCTCCAACTTCTCCAACCTTGTGTTTCTTTATACCAAATCCCTTATGTTGAAATATTTCTTAGCTGTTTCTGTTTGCTTAATTGCATCCTGGCTGACAAAGCCCATTATATTCCTATATATTCTTCTAAGCTTCTTTTAATTCATATTGAAATATGACCTACTATTTTTCTTTATAACATGGGATACTGTGTTATACTGCAAGTTGTTTTATA
The DNA here is from genome assembly GCF_048564905.1 of Vicugna pacos. Lineage (NCBI taxonomy): Eukaryota > Metazoa > Chordata > Mammalia > Artiodactyla > Camelidae > Vicugna > Vicugna pacos. The sequence continues at coordinate 18,500,546 of NC_133008.1, forward strand.
TTGCGTGCATATTTATCAGTGTACTTTCACATCAATTTGTATATGATGGTTAATGTATCTTTTTTATGGTAACTGGATCCATTTCATCTTCTCACATGATGTTCATTGCTCTGGATTTATCTAAAGTATATTGTTCTTTTGAGGAACGTTAATTGCACTGAATTCTAATTATATTTATTTATTTATAAAGCACCTAATCTGTGAAAACATTATACTGAATGTTTGGGAATAGAAGGGTAAGTTAAACACAGTCCTGCAGTGGAAGAGATATGAGATATAGCTAAGATTATAAACTTGGACTTCTCAAGACATTTCCAGTTTTAAGTAATCTATCCTTTCCCATCAAATGCATTAGTTCTCATACTCAAATTTTTATTTTCAGTCAAACATAAATCTCCATTCAGTCGCTGCTCTGCAACTCTTTATCCTGATGTTCTTCTGCCCCGTAAAAAGACTGGTTCTACTCATAACTCGTAATGATTTTGAGATAGGAAAAAATTCTGAGAGTGCACCTAAGTTTAATTTTTTTCCAGATAAAATGGTAGCAGTTCCCAGGAGACATAAGGTTTATCAAACTGGAACAGTAGTAATGTAAATATACCTACTATTATACTGGTATTCAAAGAATTATCTGAACCAAACTCAAACCCTACTGGAACTTAAATGGACTCCCACTGGGTCACCAAAAGGTATTTTCTTAGATATACTAACAAGGTCACTTCTCTTGATGTACATTTTACATAAGGGCAAGGTATCAATCCTACAGTTCATTTACAGCTGAGAGAAGCCCAGAGGCTCAGAATGATTTATTAATGACATTTTCTTTAAATAAGCTCTCTTTATAAGTCCATAATATAGTCAAAAGGGAAAAGGGGAATAAGATAAACTTATTGGACATCACTGAAGGCTGCTAGACAACCAAACATGACTCTGAAATTTAATAACTAAAAGAAAAAAAAAGGTCAGTATATACTACACCTTTCTAGGGTAAGTATCTTAAGGCAATGAAAACAGCTTTAGTGAAGGAAACAAAGTTCTTCTATCTAAAAAAAATTCCAGCTAATGAATGCAGAAGAAATGACAGAATTAAAAAATCAGCATTTCACAATCTTTAATGAAATACACAACCCCACGCAGTGGTCATTGTGTTAGATTGCTCAGCTGCTGTAACAAAGTGCCACAGATTGGGTGGCTTTCAAGAGCAGAAATTTACTCTCTCACAGTTCTGAAGGCTGCTAGTCTGAAATGAAAGTGTCAGCAGGGCTATACTTCCCATGTGACTCTGGACAGAATCCCCCCTGCATATTCTTCCCTCTGGCTGGTGGCCCCATCACTCCTTGGTGTTCCTTGGTTTGCAGCTGTGTAATTCCAATCTCTGCCTCCGCCATCACGTGGTGTTCTACCTCTGCCATCACGTGGTGTTCTACCTCTCTGTCACTGACTTCACGTGACATTTTCTGCATGGTAATATTCTGAGCTTGCTTTCTTGTATGTGCAGTTTGCTTTTGTTTTTCCCCTCCCTATTTTCTATAATGAACAACCGTGATCTTTTTTTTTTTAATCAGGAAATTAAAAAAAATTGTCTTCTGGCCATGCTGGTTTCACCTGGGAAGTAAAAAGGACCAAAAACTGATCAGACATAATGTTCAATTGCAGGCATCCAGAGAGAGTCCTATAACTGAACAAACAGACCTGCTTTCACTGACAACAAAAGCATTTATGTCCAAAGAGAGCACAATTGTTCCCTTACGAAGGCTGAGAGCATGACATATATAAAGTAGAGTGAAGCAGGTTAAAAAAAAAACAAAACTGAATAGACGGGCCCAAGTTTCTCAAAAAGCACAAGGAAGACCAAATAAGTACTTGACAAAAGTGGTCATCAGATATGCATTAAATCCAGGGTTCAAAAACATGTGTTTAGTTGGTTGTGAATTAACACTAAAGGTAAAAGAAAAGGTGGCTTGGTATTAATAAACATATTTCTTACTTAACCTACTGAAGAAGGCTATCCGGAGATTGAAGCATCCCACCACCCTGTTCTCCACGCTTGGGTGTGGGCATCCTCACACATCTGCACTGGAAAGTATCAACAAGCTGCTAACAGGGACCACCGGTTCCGTGTCAACACAGAGGGTCAGATGTGAGGCTCTGTCACCACTTCTGAAAGGTCTCATTTCAGACTATCCTCTACCTACTCCCTTTCAATGACAGACCTAAGAAGGGTTTTCACACTTGAGAAGACCTCTTCCAACAAGATCCTATTCAAAGTCCCTCAGAATTGATCCAGCTGTTACAGACTGAACTGCATCCCCGCCAAATTCATATGTTGAAGCCCTAACCCACACCATGGCTATTGCTGAACACAAAGCCTTCAAGAAGATAATAAAGTTTAAATGAGGTCACAGGGGTGGGGCCCTAATCTGATAGGACTGGTGTCCTTCTAAGAAGAGGAAGAGGTACCAGAGCATGATCTCCATGCACACACAGAGAAAAGGCCATGTAAGCACTCAGCAAGGAGTCACCCACCACGTGCCAGCCAGGAAGAGGCTTCACCAGAAACCCACCCAGACAGCACCTTGATCTGGGACTTCCAGCCTCCAGAACTGTGAGAAAATCACTGTCTGTTTAAGCCACCCAGTGTGTGATAATCTTGTTACGGCAGCCAGAGTCAATTAACACATCACCCTTTCTTTTTAACACAAAAATTTAATCATGCCACATTTAAGAATCTAAGGAAACAGATTCTACAGCAGTCAGACTGCCCAAGTTTTGAACTTCTACTTCCTAATTCTCTTTTCATAAAGATAAAGCTCAAAGGGGATATTTTCCTCCAATATGGATATGTTCATAACACTTAATGGATTCCTTTATTCTGACTTGACTGTCTGTCTGTGGAACTAGATATGTAAGAGTCAAAATAACTTCCTTTGATTACCAAATAAATGCACAATGAAAATACGCAGAGCCATCTGGGTCTACACAAGCCAATCCTAGAGATCATGTTCCCTTTAAGACTGCTTAGGTTTGAATTATAGAAAAATGGTGGGACAATTCTTTGATTTGTTCAGCTGTGATGCTGAGAAACACAAAAGGGATCATGGAGATTTTATCTTTGACACCAACAGAAAAGAACCTCCATTGGAAAGCAAAATGCTTTTATGCTTCAATGCTCTCGAAAACGACCAGAAAGTCACTCTAAAATTTACTTCTGAAAAGGTGTCAGGTTTGTATTGACCTCATGGGAGCCAGATTTTGGTTAATTAGAAGCTCATCTATGAACAGACATCTGAAAGTTGAATGAGGAACCGAAACAACCTTTTAGACAGCTTTCTCTTCATCTGCTGTCTGACAGAGCAGTCAGTCTTGGGATCTGTCCCTCCCCCCCACCTTTTTCTTTTTTTCAGATAGAAAAGTCCAGCTTTTGCCACAACATACACTCAGTGAGCTGGTGCCTTCTGGAGGGCAGGCTTTGTTGGCCTCTTTTATTGATTTACTTGACCCTAGAATTACAGAGTAAATAGCATTCTGTTCAAGCTGAAAACGAGAAACTACACTCCCAACACTGTCCATACCAATCTAAACCCTTCACTGATTTAAAAAAAAGAAAAAGAAAGGCAACAACGAAACAACAAAAACAACAGGCAGCAAGCCAAAGGCAAGACCATTATAAACAAAATGATCTGTTTTAGAAGAAAGACCTGGATTCTCCACCCTTAATTTAAAAATTATCAAAAACAAGTTTCTTTTGTATAGCACAGGGAACTATATTCAGTATCTTGTAATAACCTGTAATTAAAAAGAATACGAAAACAAATACATGTGTGTATATGCATGACTGGGACATCGTGCTATACACCTGAAATCAACACATTGTAACTGACTGTAGTTCAAAAATAAATAAATAAATAAATGATCATGTATTAAGCTAATAATCATATAGTCTCTTTATATGGTAAATAAAAGGGGGGACCAGGAAAAGCATTAGGGATGGAGCAAACGTGTGGTTATGTTAGGGGGAGGGGACCCTTGATTCCCCTCCTTGACCTACCATGATTTCATCCTGCTACACTGACTGCTGACAATAGTGTTTGTAATATAACAGACGACATTGCAATTAAGAGTAACAAGTGAGACCTATGAGACCTATATACGCGATTCTTCTCGCTACCTGGTATTAAGTTATACATTTCTTTTCACTTGTATATTGCCCTCGAGCACCACCAGAATCAAACCCACGAAAGGCAGGGTTTACATCTCAGTCACCTCCATTTCCTCAGTATTTCATGAATAAATGAATGAATGAATGAATGAAACGCAAGAGGTTGAGATTGTTGCATTTGCCCTCAGCAAGTCCCTAAAGATGAAGTAAGAACTGAAGTGATCTGGAGAGGAGGGGAAATGGAACTGCTACAATCAGAATGTTATCCCTTGATCGTTAGGGAAAAGCTAGAAAAATCCACCCGGTATAAAAAGGATAAATCTTGTTGGGGGCTATCAAAGGATACTACCGCCCATCACAAATGATGCATATATAAACCATAATATCAATACAATGGGAAGCTGTACAGCCATTTAAAAAAAATCAGATCACAGAATATATTTCAAGGGCAAAAACCAGTAACTGCATGCAGATAGGTGAAAATGGCAGGCAGCAAATGTATCATGTGGTTCCATTTATTTAATAATCTGAAATCCCTCATCACTATATACTCAGGAATCATCATTAGATTAATTCCCTGTGATTAGATTTCTTTGCACTTATTGCTGCTTTTAGAGGTGTCTGCATTCGGAGATGTATTAATTCTTCATTAGGGATTGCTTCATGGTGTTCAGAAGAAAGACTCTGCCTCAGTCAGAAGCTCACAACTGGATCATAGGGCTGCATTTAATGCCCGCATATTCACATCCTCTACCCTTTGGAGGCAGCATGGGTGGATAAAAGCAATTCTTTTTTTAGAAATGGAACTCTTTAAGAAAACAAAAATAAGTCTAATAATAGAGTCTGTCAACCTCCTGGGACCCAGCCAATAGCAACGTGGTTCTTCTAATTATCCTCAGACCCTGGTCCTTTTCTCTCCTATCTTTTCGTATGTGTGGATCAGAGTCTTGCCTCCCTTGCCTCCCATTTGTCCATCACAGAGCTCTGTGCTTCTTGCAGGTGCAAAGGGAAGGCTCCCATCAAGGGGAGGATCGGGTCCCCGCTAGGACCTTATGTGCACCCAGAAACCGTCTCAGACTGAAACTAAACATCTCCTTATAGCTGCACATCTACTAGTGCCTGCCACATAGAGTCGTCTCAAGGACACGTGTGAATCCCAACGTTAGATGCGTGGGATGGGGCTGGGGAGATGTTCCTGGAAGGGGTCCTCTTAAACTAAACAAACTTAAGATTTATCTGAGGAGCTAATTGAATGAGAAGTTTCCACACCTCGCTCCCAAGTATCTTTTTCAGTAGGTCATTCTTAATGCTTACATTGAATAGGTTTCTGCTTCAGATGGCCCCCAGGTCACACTCAGAAATAGTGCTTCTAAACCTTACCTAATGACACAGGATGGACAGTGTGGCCAGCAGGAGTGCCTCAAAATCTTACCCCATCTCTGGTTGAAGTGAAGTCAAGAGGTTTGCCTCCAGCTAGCTGTGGGATGAAAAAAATAGACTTTCTGAGCATTTAGGATTTAAATCTCATTTCCTCCTTTCCACAGCATGTGTGACAGTGTTCTCACCTGGGAACTTTAGGCAATGCTGTTTAGCATTTACAGTTTATTTTACTCAGTAATTATTCACAAAGTGTTTTATAGCATCCATTTGATGTCCCCAGCTTGACCATAAACTCCTGGGGTAGTTGGAAGGCTCAAATTTTTTTTTTTTAATTTAATGAGATGGAAAGAGAGAAAACTCCTTACTCGGTGCTGTTGACAACAGTGCATCCAAGGTCACCAGGTGTATATTTCATACTACTTCATTCAGCTCTAAATCTGCAGTTAAGTTCCTTTTAAATTGGAGACCAAGAGTAGGAATATCAAGTGGAGAATATTAACCTTTTTAAAGTAAAGAAACTTACTATGTCATAATCAGAGGAAGTTTTGTTTTAATGCAGTGGTCCTCAAAATGCGGTCCACAGCTAGCGGAGTTAAAGGGACCTTGTCAAAAATGCACATTCTCAGGCCCCTCCCAGACCCACTGAAACTCTGACAGTGCACCCAGACATCTGGTTTTTAACAAGTCCTCCAGGGACTGATTCTGTCTTACTCAGCTCAGGCTGCTACATCAAATACCACAAACTGGTGAGGGCGAGAGCTGGGGGAATTAAACAACAAACATTCATTGCTCACAGTCTGGAAGCTAGGAAGTCCAAGATCAAGGTGCTGACATATTTGGTTCTTGATGAGGGCTCTCTTCCTGGTGTGTAGATGGCTGCCTTCTGTATGCATACTCATGTGGCTTTCCTAGCTGCTCTCTCTCTTCCTCTTCTTATAAGGGCACTAAATACTATTATGAAGGGTGCCACCCTCAAAACGAGTGTAAACCTAATAATCTTCCAAAGGCCCTAACTCCAAATACCATCACATTGAGGTTTAGGGAGTTCAACATATGAATTTCAGGGGGACACATTTAGTCCATAACACATTCCAATGCACATTTAAATTTAAGACTGGGGTTGGAAGGGATGGGGGAATCTGCTCTGTTATGCATTTTAAACAAACAACAAAAAACACTTGAAGACTATAAAACAATAAAACTAGCATGTAATCGAAGTGTACAACCTGCTTGCTAGAAACACTTTTCATGAAGTGTCAGATGTGCATGAAGAGATTCCCCATATATATGTATAAAATAAATGCACAGAAACGAAAATATTTCTGTTGCATTTTATAAAATGCTTTGTCTCACTTGATCTCAATGGAGTCTCCTAACTTCCCTGAGATGAAAATTAAGTCCTATTTTCCTATTTTACAGCTATAGGTACGAAGTTCAGAGATGACCTGGGGCAAGTCACATGGGTGCACAAGGCTACTTAAATTCTCTATTCACTTTCCTCCACCAAAAAGCATTTCCTTCTTTTATTGTAACAAATGAATTCTCCTGGTCGTTCACCATGTTTCCTAAGGATGGGGGTAAATGCTATCCTCCAGAGCTCCTTGCTGGTTTGTTTGCTGTCTGCAGACCTTTCCTTCATTCACGAATTAACAGCTTGTCCTCATATTAACCAGATGGATGGCTGCACCTGGTTAATTGGAGTTGTAAGATGGATAAGTAGATTAAAGAGCACGGTGGCTGGAGTGCTCACTGCTGGCCAGACATAATTAAGAAAGCAGGAATGAGCGGATTCTACTGAGGCTTCAGCGAGGGAAAGGCTCAGTGGACTGATTTCCTGGAACTGCTTCAACTGCTAAATTATGAGAAGCCCTCCTCGCTGCCGCACTGGGAGAACGTTGAAATTCTGCTGCTGAGAAGGCACAAATTCTCCTCTTTCCCTGAGATGTTCAGCATTTAAATCAATGTTTCTCAGAGTGTGTCTATTGACCACCTATCTCAGAATCATCTGAAAGTTTATTAAAAATGCATATTTCTGGACCTCACCCAAAACCGACTAATTTAAGGGGTGGGGGTTGATGGTAGTGGCCAGGAGTCTCACCAATAACAACCTTCCTTCTAAAATTGGGAACCACTGATTTATTGCTATCCTCAAATATGTAGTATTTCTAGAATCACCTAAAAAAGACTGCACAAATCCATACTTTGTGACCAATAACTCCCCTTGGCTACCAAAATATCCAGCAATTGAATCTCCAAAACCCCAGAAGTCCTTGACAAAGCAAAGAATCTATGTCAGAACCCGAGAAGGTTTTATCTCAGAAGCCTTGTGCAACGCTTGTTAGAAATACACATTGCCGGCCTCAGCCCAGAACCAGTGAATCAGAAATTCTGGGGGCGGAGCACCCTCTGGACAAAGCTGAGGACCACTGCTCTAGACTGGTACTGCTCCACCTTCAGTGCACATATGAACCATCTGGGGGTCTTGTTAAAATGCAAATTGTTTCACTAGGTTTGGGAGCCAAAAGGCTCCCAAGCTATGTTCATGGACCACACTAGGAGTAGCGAAACTCTAGGTCATTTATCTAATGTCATGAGAGAAAATTCATATGGAAAAAAAGAAAAAAAAGAGCAGGTCCCCAGGCCTAGGCTGAAATGGTCGGTCAACCCACATACTCCAACCACAGAAAGTGTAGCAGCTAAAATATCACCAGCTGGCTTTGAGCTCCAAGTACTACGGATGCATTTGGCCTGACTGGCCCACAGGCCATCCTCCATAAACGCTGACACCCGGGATCACGCATTTTTACGTGACTAGGAAAGGAAGCCAAAAGTGGCTTCGCAAGGATCAAATTCTGGCTTGTCCTCCGTCCGCTAATAGGCTCTGGTAAATTGTACCAACTCTCTCTAGAGTGACACTGCGGTGTAGACAGCTCTGGTCAGGGACTTGGGGACCCCCTATTCTCGTCCCAGCTCCTGTCTCTTCACTGGGCCTTGACTTCCTCACAAACTGAACGATGGGTTTGGGACCTTTGCCTGCCCCTGGAAGTCTGCGGTTCGATGGCCCATTCAGTCTTTTGTATTTATTACACTTGCTGTTCTGCTTCTGGAGCTGAAGACTGTCACTGCGCAACCTTTGCACTTGAGTTCAGTGACAGCACAGTTCTGCTCCTCTGAGCCAGCCTCGGTTGCTGGTCCAGGGAACGCAAACTTCGGCAACACGTGTATGAATTCAGACGCTACATGCTTCTTGCACTTGGACTTTTCACCTTTACCTCGGTATGTTTTAAATTATTCAGCCTTGACGTTCCATCACACTAAAATGCCTAATTTGGAGTATCATCACATACAAGATTAGTTTGCCTGGCTGTCAAGGATTTACTAAGTAGCCCACGTCCACTGAGATGAGGCATGTATAAATTAGAGAGTGCGGATTTGCTTCTAAAAGGAACCTACCAGAATAATTTGTGCAATAAAGACTTTGAATAGCTAGTAGGTTTATAGAATTTCTCTAGTGTAATTAGGAGAGGCATTGTTGTGTAATGAAGAAAATTAATTAGAACTAAGTGTTTAGGGAATGTCTGGTTAGGTAACCAAAGGCATATTTGCAGCCTAATTGTTTTTTGGCAGCTGGAGGCATTTTATACCCTTTCTGAGTGTTTAGTTAATGGATATTTTAACATGCCTTACTGTTTGCTTTTCCTTAAATTTAAACTTCCATATTAAAAAAAAATTCATCAAAGGTTTGAACCAAGTGTATATTCCACTGGAAAAATGCCTCAGTTACCTGATTTATTTGATCATACTGTCTGCCAAATGTTAATTATTTTCAGAGGAAGTCCATATTGAGGCTAATTGGTATGCCCTCCTGTACCATATATAATTACCGAGTTCTACTGTATGCTTACAAGACACAAACACCAAAACATTTTCTAATATTTTGCCAATATTTCTTCTAACCTGCAACCAGCTCACAAATATTCTGTCTCGGGTCTTCTCTGGAACGAGGCAGAGTTTTTGAAAATACAGTACATTTTAAAATAAGATGGATTACCTATCCAGTTGGTTGGTAACTTTTTGAATATGCATAAAATTCTTAAGCAGACGTAGATTCGAATTCTAGTTCTGTCACTTACTGTGTGATCTTCGGAAAATTATTTAAACTATCTAAGGCTTAGTTTCATGATATGTAAATGAAGACAATAAGCCTTATAGGGTTATTGTGAAAATTAGACAAAATAAGTGTATTTTATTAAATTAGGACATTTTTGGTATCGAGAGAAATCTGACATGAAATAACTTCAAATGACATCAGAGAGGGAAATAGCTTTTGTTTAGAATAATTTTATATTTCCAAAAGAACTACAAAAATACTAGTTTCCCTATACCCTTCAGCCAGCTTCAAATATACACAATTTAGCTGTCATAAAATTATTAAAATCAGAAAATTAATATTGATGAAAATATCTTAATCTACAAACCTGATTAAAATTTTAGCAATCATCTTTTTCCAGTCCAGGAGCCCAAATTGCCTCTAAGTTTCATATCCCCTTGGCCTCCACCAATCTGGGAACGCTCCTCAGCTTTTTTCATTCTTATCAGCCGAGGGGGGCTGAAGAGGGATTTGAAGAGGTGAGCTGCCCAACCAGAAAAATGCGCAAGGAGCCACCATACCGTAAAACAAAACTGCTCGAGGAGCTGACGTAGAGCAAAACAACACTCCATTCTAGTTCAGCAAGATGGCGTGCGCCCGCGAGGCGCGCTTGTCCTGCTTTTATCTGTTTTGCCCGCACACGCGCAGTGTTCGTTTCTTTGTCCGTACGGCTTACCTAATGCTACTAGCGCATGCGCACCTTTACTTTCTTTGTTCATCAGGCTTACATAACTGGCGCATGCGTAGTGTTTACGCTACTGGCGCATGCGTACATTTACCTCTTACCAGGCGTAAGCTATTGTGAACTTTGGGCTGGGCCCCATGGCCTATTCACTTAAGGCTGCGGACAGTTCTCTTGACCTCAACAGGTTTGAAGAATACTAGCCATTTTGTAGAAGCCCCTCTATTTGAGTTTGATATTTTCTCATGATTTGGAGTGAGGTTATGCGTTTTGGTGAGAATACCACAGAAGTGCCCTTGTATCCTTCTTAGTGCATCATACCAGGAGCCACATGTCAGTATGTCTCACTGCTGTGATGTTAACTTTGATCACCTGGTCCATCTGGTATCTGCATGGTTTCTTCACTGTAGAGTTCCTAATTTTTCCTTTGGAAGTATTTTGTAAGAATACCTTGTGACTGTGCAAATATGCTTTTTTCTCATCATAATTTTGCCCACTCATTTTAGCATCCCTCAGTGACTATTGCCTACAACAATTATTACTGTGGTGTTTGGCAAATGGTTTCTATTTCCACCATGCATCTCACATTTATTAATTGGAATTTTACTGTGAGGAAGAGCTGTCCCATCTCACTGATTCATTTGTTTATTCAAGTATTTATTTACTGATATATGGACTCAAAAATACTTATTCTATAGGATGTAATCCATTACTATCTTTTTATTTTATTTTATTGCTAAAATCGCCCCAGATTGGCCATTGGAAGATCTTTCAAGTTGGTTCCTGTGTCTTTTTTGACATGCCCCTGGTTTGTCTGTCTGTTTGTTTGTTTAAGTCGTTCCTCACTTTCTGGCACTTTCGATAATTCCAGCTTTGGAATGAGCCAGTTCTCCAAGAAAACTCAATGTCATTTCAAGTTCAAGGCAATGAAGCTGGTTTTAAGCACAGCTGAATCAAAGGGTTCAACTGATGTCATTAGGAATTCAAATCTTTCAAACTTTTGGCTCTACTATTCTCAGTTTCATTCTTAGGCAAGTGCTTACACATTGTGGCCAAGATGGCTGCTAATGCTTACTCTTACAACCATTTTTCCTAAAGGAAAAAAAAAACTCCTGATAGTCATAGTAAAAGTCCAGTGGAGAGGTCATATTAGCACTGTTACGGAAATGACAGGCCAGCCAAGAAACAAGCACCACTCGGAGGGCTGGAGTATTCAGATTTATTACGCCGGCGGGCTCAGAGGGGCTTCTGCTCCGAAGCTCTGAGCACCTCCAAGATGTGTGCATGAGGTTTTATAGGGTTAATTACAAGCTTGGGGTATTTGGCCAATAGGCATGGAACAGCTTTAGCAACATCATTATCACAAAAGTAGAGGCAGGGAGGCAGGAAACCAACATTTCAAGGCCAGATATGTCTCTTTGAAAACCCAGCTGGCTAGCAAAAAAAAAACATGAATAGGGAATCAGCAAACCAACAATAATTAACTCAGATTTACAAGTTAGCCCAGCAGAACTCAGATTAGTAATCCGACACTTGTTACACTTAGATTTGTGAGTTAGCTTGTTAGCCAGCTGGGCTTTTCCTTCACAGCACAACCTGGGTCATATGCCCACCTCTGATCCAATCTCTTTGCCCAGGGAATGGAGTGCTTTGCCCAGGTGTGTGTCACACGACCACAGGCAGGCAAGAGACATTAGTCCCATGAGAACCACATGGAATGGTGTTTCCTCAAGAAACGGCTTTGATAAGATCTGCATGGGTTTCCACCATGCGTTACATCTATAAAGCTCTTCACTTAGTAAAATATATAGTGAATATACCTGTTTGGTGTTAAAACGGTAAGGTAACAATGCAAAATAACTGATTTCCCTATAATGGAATCCTACGAAGCTATTAAAAATAATGGAGCAGATGTAAATGCATAGCTATAAAATGACCTAAAAAACATATTATCCAGTGGAAAAAAAGCAAGATACATCACAGTATATAGGGCAAGCTTTCACCTGTATTTTAAAAAGGAGTATAAATTCATGGTCAATCTCTGCACAGGCTATCTCTGGAAGGATATCTGAATAATCGGTAGTTTGCAAATAGTGGTTGTTCCAAAAACATTAATATGTTTGTGCAGCATTTTTACATGTTTGATTCTCATCTCTTATTAGATTTCAAGATTCTTTAGGACAGAGATCATGTTCCTCTTGATAGTTCATGTGCACAGGAAATTTCACTTAGTAGATACACGATAAATGGCTGTAGATTAACATGCTTAGATTTACATACAGTAAAGCCAAGTAAAGAGAGGAGTGTAGAGACAAAGATTTGTCCAACTGAAGCTGAAAATAATGTGAGGACTTATTTGAGGAGGCACTTGAATACAACAAACTTTTCATACTCTTATTTCGCATAAATAAGTGTAGTGAGAACTTGGCCAGATCCTGTGCATTCTACTGGCTGTTGAGATAAATCTAAGAGAAAAGATACCTTTCCATTCTGTCCCCAGAAAACGGGTTACTCATCATGTTTATCCTGCAACCCAGTCTTGCACACAGACATCTGCAGTTAGATTTGCTATTGTAAAATTAATAGCCCGTGTGGTTCCCAGAAAGGGAACTTCCCACCGCACAGTGCATAGTTAGAAACAGCTGGCCCCACGGCCAGGGACCATGCTGACTGCTGCCGAAGCATTTTCCATGGGTCATTGCCATTCTTGGAGCAGCGGACCTGCCCACCAGCTCTTCATGATATGATACAAACCCACAGGCAGGTGGTTGCTGCTCCACTTCATTTCTTCATTCAAAACATTTCCTGAAGATCGTATCAATGAGCTACATGTAAAGTGAAATATAAACAAGTTCCAGATCAAAAACAAGTCCATCTAAGAACCTGTGACTGGGTACAACTTCAGAGATAGTGTCATCCTTGCCTAAGTGGACTGAATTGTTGAAAATTCTGACAGTCTGAAAAGTCACACTGCCTGATGGTATACAAGAGAAAGGCAACTAGTAAACCACTTTCCTCATCAACGTGAGTAAACAGTTGGTAGAGGGGAGGGTATAGCCCAGTGGTAGAGTGCATGTTAGTATGCACAAGGTCCTGGGGTCAATTCCCAGTACCTTTTTAAAAAATGAAATAATAAATAAATTTTAAAAGTTAAAAAAATCAGCTGATTTCATTTGCAAATTATGTCGTTAAGGAGAGAACATTAAGGAAGCAAAAGGGTTAGCTAACACTTAAAACTTTTTCAAGGACCTACTATAGCCACTAATGTTTCTGGGGGTTTTCTTCACACAAATAGTCCCATTTTACTGCTGTGGAAACTAAAGCTCAGAGAAGTCAGTTAACTTGCCCCAGGTCAAACAGCCATTGAAATGTCAGGGTCTGCATTTAGGATCTGACCTAAAGCAACAATTAGTTCTCCCAATTCTGCCGGTAGGTGAAAAGCAGACTCAGGGGCCAGATTGCCTGGGCGTGAATCCTGACTCCATCGCTTGTCAGTGGTGAGATTTAAACATGCTTCTCATTTATCATCACTGTGTCTCCCTTACTTCCATTTGTAAAAGACACAAGAACACAAGAATAGCAACTACCCAAAAGGGCTGTTTTGAGCATGAGTGGATTTACACAAGTAAAAGGTACTCAGTAAGCAATACTGTTACTAAGTCAGCGAGAGATGCTGACTCCGGAGAAACTCAGGACAAACGTACTTTGATGAGAAATAGAAAGGGGCGTGGATGAAACTGTAAATCAGAGGAAGGGAGATCAAGGCAAGAGAAACAATGTGGTGGTCTCAGCCATGACCTGCGGTGGGACTTGGGGGGTGGGAGTGGGAAACAGCTCCCCAAGAGAGAACATGGACCCATGACGATGGATAGAACATTAATGAAGCCAGACTTGCAATCAGAGTTGTCCTGTGGCTGGGAATACCCTGAAGTTTGTTTTTCAGTGGCTTTGCTGTTGTTATTGTTCCGTATTCTTTACACAGAAAAGACATTGCTTTGTTGAAACATCTCAAAAGCAATTGTGTAAAAAGTGAAGTCTATGCAATTTGAACTCCTGGGAGAGATTCAGTCTACCTTCCTCAGCTCATACACAGGCTTCTGGAAACAAAGCACCAACTTTGATTCCTAAATGAGCATCCGTCCCCATGGTTCCGTTACTCAAAGCTTCCAGCAGCACAGAACCTAATAGTTCATGCTCCACAGCTGGGTTCTGAGCCTGGGGCATCCAATGACTTTTGAGAGAGCTTCGTGATGGGTTTGCTTCCACGGGATTTGGATCAAGATGAAAAATGAGCCCAGGGTTATTTGGAAACAGATCGTATTTAAGAGACCTTCAAACACTTCACAAATAAAACATGGTCTATGAATATTGTATAATACCCTTCTAATAACTTCCCACTCACCAGTGTTTATCACAGGAGGAGAATCAGCAACCGGTAGACCCATACTTCAAAAGTTAGGAAATGGAGGACAAAATCCAAGTGGTTCGAGACAGTTGAAAATCACTTTACTCAGAGGGGAATAGCAGTTCATAAGGGAAGGAAATTGCATTTGAATTTCCCAGCATTGTGATAAAAGTATTCTATCTAGATGATGCCTATTTTTGACAGTATCCCCAGCCTTCAGCTCCCAGTCCATCAACCCTTGTCCCCACCAACTCATTATCAGCCATCCATGGAGCCTGCATGGTTCTGTTGTCGCGGGGATGGGGTTATGCAGATCGAAGATCATCTGTCTATCTTTAATGCATAAAGTAGAAACCAAATGCAATAAATAAGCTCATGGACACTTAACAACTAAATGCCTTTTCAATCACCATCCATCACCCTCCTCTCCTGGCACTGGTGCTAACCCTGACCTTTTGTTGTGGAGCAGAGCTGCCCTTTAGGACCTGCTCCACATTAGTGAGTCACATCTGCCATTTTTGCATTGCAGACCTGCTGGCTTAAAAATCAGCATTTATAAAGAAGCGTGTGAAGCAATAAAGAGCCAGGACAGAAATGTAATAAACAATGTTTTGAATTACATTTTGGACATTTAAAAAAAATGTTCTGGGCTCAATTTCCTAAGGCATTTGCATTTGTAATGAAAAAAAAAAACCGTCTCTGAGCTTCCAGTCTCAGGTTAACAGCCCCTTTTATGTTGTAAATTTTTTGTAGGAGCAATTACAAATTGTACACAGATTCATTATTTCTTGAGTACTTTATCAGGACATTTCCCCATACATCTAATTTGTCCTTTCTGAGATGTAACTTGACATAAGGGATTTTCTTAATTGCTTCTGAAGCCCTTCCAAGATAATCAACTGCTTTTTGGAGGATGATAAAAGACAGTAGACAATATTGCCAGTCTGTCTAAGGATCACATGCTGAAGTTTCTGGGTAGGAGATAGCAAAGAAAGGCAACATTTACCTCTGAAGCCATTCAGTATCTCTGTTTTAATTGGTTTCCATTTAAATGGCAGTGCCTATGAATAGCAAGAAGAAATTGCCCCATCTTTATCTGCCCCATTGCAGTGGCTGTCACCTGCGGGGGCAGATGCCAGTCATTATTTACAAATGGACAAAAGTACAGTCTTTGTTATTCTAAAGAGTTCTAACCAAAGATTAAAGGAAAAATAAAATAACCAAATTTGGGGAGGAGAAGAAATGCTATCAAAAGTTGGTTGTGCTCCTGCAACCTTCTGTTTAACAATTTAAGCAAATAATGGAACACATTCATTTTAGGAGAACCTTTTTACCTTGAGTTTTCAAGCTGCCAATTCTAAATAATGTCATATTTTAGTTACAGAACTGCATCTAACGTATACGGTGTATAGAATTATGGTTGCTCACAGCTGTCTATATCCTGACCCTTAGAAACTTACATGGCAAAATAGACTTTGTAGATGTGATTAAGGCTAGTGACCTTGAGATGGGGAGATTATCCTCCATCACTGGGAGACACCCATTTAAGATGCGTCCTTAAAAACTGGAAAAGCTTCCCTGACTGTGGTTAGGGAGAGATGAGACAGAAGGGTTGGAGAGATTCAATGTGAGGACTCAACTGCCTGCTGCTGGCTTTGAAGACGGAGGGAGGAGGCCACAAGCCAAAGAATGTGGTGGCCTCTTGGAGTTGGGAACAACCTTCAGTTTATAACCAGCAACAAAACGGGGGCCTCATTCCCACAGATGCAAGAAACTGAATTCTATCAACTACCTAAACAAGCAGGAAACGTATTCTTCCCTAGAGCCTCCGGAAAGGAATGCAACCTGGAGACAACTTTGATTTTAGTCCAGTGAGACCTGTGCCAGACTTCTGACCTACAGAACTGCGAGATAATACCATTTGTGTTGTTTAAGCCACTATGTTGGTGGTAATTTGTTAAAGGCGCCCAGAAAACCACTAGGCGGTCCAAAGGATAATACCCTGTTCTGGCACCCAGGTCATCTTTGTAGTGCCCAAATACAAGAAATTCCATATTACTTGGATTATCAATTAGCATTTAGTCAGTACCACCCTGTGCAATGGAAACTCAAATTACTGCTTGCTAAAATCAAATTAGATTATGTCTCACAAATGGAAAATATAAAGACTCTAATGTCCTTTCAGGAATCTGACATTATTAACTTAAGAACACTGACTGGGACGGTGGGTAAAGAATGAAAATCATTAGCTTTGTTTTAGATCAACAATATTAAGATGCATGCTGACCCTTAACCATCTCCCCAAAATTTGCTCTTGGCAGAAATTGGCAAATTGATGATTATCAATTTTAAAGCTTAGCCTTGGCAGTCTGTAATAAGAAGTCCATGGGAGTTCAAGGAATGGTTAGATCTTTTCAACTAAAAGATACTCCAAAATGATAAAATTAAATAAACTGGTTGGCAGACTTAAGTGGATCATGGATGATGGATCTGTACTGAGTCATTAAGAACTCAGGAATATTTAGAGGTTGACATTATGAAAGATGACTTTCCTTCGTGCCGCTGAGAGACACGTTATCAAACTAGACAGACGATGGTACCATTTCATATGGTGTTAGCTCACAAAGCACATATTTTTTCCATCATCCATCCTGGTCTTCTAGTTTCACTGTGAACTCTAACCACAGAAGAACAATGATCTGAAGGCAAGACCCTCATCACTCTTTCAACTATCCAACGACTTAATATGTACTAAGCACATAGTCTAGGGGTGATACAGCATAAGGAGAGTAAGAAATTATTCTCTGCCCTTCAACATGCCCAAGTGTTTGACTTCTGGGTAAGTTTTAACATCTCATATTAAAAAATTTTGAAGCCTCTAACTCAAGTTGATGTTTCAAAGGCAACATTTTTGAGTTCTGTAATAAACTAGGGAAAAATTGGAATTGCTCAATAACATGTAGTATGCTTTTCAAAAATTAGAATGAAGATGGGGACCATGGAATGCCGAACAATCATGAGTATGAGCTGAGCAATTTCATGGCCATCTTTTGATATACATCATCTTCAAATAAATACATGAATTTTGATTTATCCATTTTCCAGGTATAAAAGTACATGCATATAAAGTCATGTATCTTGCCATTTGTGTGGCAAAATACAGAACTTTCAGAAGTTGTCAGGCTAAAACAGGTTACAAAAATAATCTATCTTCTTTGAAATCTTCTAAAATTTATTTTCAAATGTAAAAGTATGCTCACTGCAGAAGAGGACTGCTAATGATAAGGTTTTCAAACAGACAGAATTTAATTCAGATTCCAATAGTAATTTATTACAAAGGTTTTGGCAAATTGGCAAGTTGGATATTTCCTTATTTCCTTCTGAAAGTGGCTGAAATGATTATTATTTTGTATTAAAACCCATGTGACACAGTGTGAACTGACTATATTTCAATAAAAATATATATACAAAAAATGTGAAATAAGCAAATACCTTTAGGTTGGACAGTGTTAGGTCAAGTATGTAACATAAAAATTGTCTGATTAAAAAATATTTACAATGCATTCTTTTCCTCATTCAGGTCCATATCTCAAGCAGTTTTCCGATTTTGGTAACAAATTTTTTTTCCTGAATTCACTCCTATTTCACAGACTGACACCCATTCAAGACCTGTAGCATATACGTGAGCTTATAGGTACAATCTGTGGGTGGACAACAGAACATCAAGTCCCACAAACTTGAAAGTTTTAGACACTGGGCCCAATAAAAACATGCTCTAAAGATTCCACACAACCAGAGGAGAGTATATAGCTCAGTGGTAGAGCGCATGCTTAGCATGCATGAGGTCCTGGGTTCAATCCTCAGTACCTCCATTAAAAAAGTAAGAAATAAGTAAACCAAATAACACCCCCCCCCCAAAAAAAATTCCACACAACCAAAAGCACATCTGTTAGAAACTGATTAAAAACTGTGAGTCACTCACTGATACAAGAGAATAAACCCCGCCATGAAAGAATAACTAGTTTTGGTGCTCTTCTGGTTCATGGTGGCCTGTTGGTGCAGTGCCTCGTGGGCTGGGAGGGGGCACATGGTCACTGGCATCCACGCCAGGGCCCAGGGGTCAAGGATACTCAACTGGCTCATGGAGGCCTGCGTGGTGAGGGGAGCAGGGGGAACTTGGTGTGATGGGAAAAATGGTCCTTACAGATGAGCAAATGAGTATGTTGAGAATAGTGGGCACTAGGTTCTTCACTGTCAAACAAAGGAACTACAAACTATAAGAGGAGGGAAGGAAGCCAAGATAAACCCTGTGGAGCAATACTAGAAGTGGAGGCATCAATGTGAATATATGCTTTCTTACATAAAGAGACATCAAAAATGTCAAGATCATGAAAGAGAAAAATAGACCAAAGAACGATTCTAGATTCTGAAGCTAAAGCAGGAGAACAAATGTCATAAGTAATTCTGGCCTGGGCAGCGTTGTAAAGGACATCATTAGGACAATGGACAAAACATGAACAGGGTCTACGGATTAAATGATAATATGATATCCATGTTAACTACTTGACTTCGATGGTTATATGAAGGAGTTACATGGAAGTGTAGTCTTACTTTTAAAAAATGTACACAAGAAGCCAGGAGAGGATATAGCTAAGTGATACTAAGCGATAGAGTGTGTGCTTAGCATGCACGAGGTCCTGGGTTGATTCCTTGTACCTCCATTAAAATAAATAAGCCTAATGATCCCCCATCCCCCCTAAAAAATAACAATAAAAAATACACTTGACTTTATATACTAAATAGGTGAGTAGGTATCATGACTCCAATCTACTCTTAAATGGTTCAGGGAAAAAATTACGCAAGATCATGTGTATCTGTGTAGAGAGAGAAAGAGAAAATGATAGGATAAATGCAGCGAAGTGCTGAAAATTGGAGAACCCGAAAGGGGGAATACAGGTAAACTGTATGGTATCATGCCAACATTCCCTAGGAACTGAAATTTCAAAATGAACAGGGAAAAAAAAAAAAAAGGAAATTCTTTGCAACTATATAAATTCCAAGGCATATATATTAAATGAAAAGAAAGTGCAGAAAAATATATACTGTGTTACTACTCTATGTAAATAAAGAGGGGCTGCTGAGAGTAAAAACACATGGACACTGTGAGAGTGTATTCTTCTTTAGGTAGAATGCCTCTAGGAGGAACATGCCAGGGTCTATCTGACCTACACTGGTTTCTTCCACAGATGAGAAACAGGGAGCTAAAGAAAGAGGAAAGGATTTTTTACTCTGAGAATCTGACTTTTGTACTATATGAAATGAAGTAACTTGGACAAGAAACCAGAATGCCTCACTGGTTGCCAAAGACAAATGCCAGGCTGGCTGCCTTAGAAGCACTTGTGGGACATTTAAAAACTCCATCAGTAGGCATCAATTTCAGAAATTCTATTTCAGCGGGTCCAGGATAGGGCTCAGGTATCAGTAAAATTTCCCTAGTTAATAATAAAACAGCGTGGTGTGGGAACTGCTGCTTTAACCAAATCACCCAAATCTGATCCTTTCAAATTCTAAGTAAATTAGGAAATTAGGAACAAATACTTTTTGTCGAATGAGAGAATAAGATCATAATCTAGGGAAAGAATACTCCCCAAAGGACGTGGGAAAGTCTGACACCAGGATTTGCACTGAACTCTGATGGAAGCCTCATGTCACTGGTTGCTCTACCCTTCTGTTTCCTAAGGACCAAAAATATTGTTGAGACTAAGATAACCTGAATATTACTTAGGACAGAAAACACATTGAGATACTCTGCATTCTTCAAAAAGAACATTCTATGTAAATATTATTACAAGAGTACACAGTTACTTTTCATTAAAAAAAGAAATCAACAGGTTATCTGTAACATTCTAGACTTCAAGGGGTGGGTCCACCAGTGTTCATTTTGCTATCTTAATACATACTAACTATAGTCTCTTGTACACATCAGATGTTACATGGTAAGAAGTTAATTTTTAAAGTAAAGTAACAAAATAACAGTTTAGACACCTGGCCCTTACATTTTTCTTGAGGTTTTTTTTTTGGGGGGGGTAATTAGATGATTTACTTATTTTTTAATGGAGGTACTGGGGACTGAACTGAGGACCTTGTGCATGCTAAGCATGTGCTCCACCACTGAGCTATACCCTCCCCCCTGGCCCTTACATTTAAAAAAGAGAAGTAAATACAAGAAAACTCAGCATTACCATGCCAGCAGTACATATTTATTATTACTCATGAATGGTCAAAAGACTTACAAGGCCCATTACTATTAGTATACCGCACATATGAAATATCACTTAAGTGACATGGAGTGAAAAGGACAGTTTTATATATATTTAAAAAATACATACACACATTCTCTCTCTCTCTCTCTCTCAAGTGCTCACCACACACCACTACAAAAGCAGGAGGCATCAAGCTGCAGGAGTTCCGATATACATAACACGTGGAAATATCTCAAGCATAAAAACTGCACTTACGTTTGCAAAAATAAAGTTTCTTTCTTCAAACATTTTGATCTGAGCTCAAGCAAATCAAACAATGAACACCAATGATTTTTTATACTATTTAACTCACTTTAAAAGGATCAACGGTTGCAAAAGTCCTGAAAATGTAGAGGTTATTTCTAGGAATGAACAATATATTTCATCCAAAAAAACAAAAACAAAAACAAAGAGTCTACAGCAGATCTGTTTCATCCTGGCTCTCCAGTATTTAAGAATCATAATTTACTATATTCAAACAGCAAATTAAGCCAGAACAAAATGATAAACAGAAAAATCGTTACTTCAAAAAAGGCAGTATTGCCCTTCGTTTCCTTAGACAATTTCACCAGTGCAAGAGCATCATTTACCTGAAAGATCATGAGTCACAATTAAAGAGCACTCATACAAAACTATTTCCTTTTTTTCTTTAAAAAGTGCCACATACTATACTTCTCGTTAAAAAACAAAAAACAAAAACAAACAAAACCACCACCACACACACTCTAATGAAAGACCGTTTGTCTCCATCTCTTGTCAATGAGGAAAGGCCAGAGTGACTCTTTGATTCCAATTCGAAACGGTGTTCGCTGGCCAATGCCCAGGGTCTCCAATTTGGAGCAGTCCAGCTGCGCATTTCTGGGACGCTGCGCTCCTAAGACAGGACTGTCAGTTATCTATGAAACAAGAACAGAATATCAAAACTAAGTGAAAAGCCACATGCTGAGGTTTATTTAGATTCTCTACTTCGCTTTGCCCTCTTGCCCTCGATGCAAGAAGTTGGATTTGATCCTTGGGAAAAATAAACAAAGTGTCTGCTACAGGCAAGACAATACTTTTTCTATAAACTTCAACAATACACAGGGCCTTCTTTTTACATGGTAATTTAGAGAAAAGTAACCAGACAAACTGCCAACATACAAGCAAATTCACTTTGCTTGTTCTGGAAAATGAAGTTATCCAACACTTCCACACAACAAGAATGTTATCAGTAATACATGCCATCGTGATGGACGTAAGTAAGAAGGTTTTAAATGCCATGTACTTACAGGTCGTAAGTGGCTGCTGGGGAGGTTGAAGGCGTCTGCAATGGCACACGCCATTTCATACTTAGTCATCTGTTCATTGCCAGACCAGTGAAAGGTTCCCTTAATTGATGGATCCTAACAAGGACACAAGACACAAAAAACTCAAAATGCTTTCAAACTTTTTGAGTTGAGTGGAATGGCAGGTTTGACAAGAAAACTAACTTTAAAAGGTCCAGGAAATAAAATGTATCGCTCCTTTCTGGAATGCTCTACATAAGATATCTAAAATCAAATTCCTAGAAATATCCTTAGTTAAACATGAAAAGCAATTTCTAGAATTTAGCCTTAAGAATTTTTTAAAATAAAAATGTAAGTGGCTCCAATTTTATTTAGTGGCAATCCTAAAAATGCTTACAGAATTTTATGGAAACACAGGTCAATTTAATGAGTATTTTTAATTATCCTAAGAAGGTTAAGACTAAAACCAAACAGAACCATTTTTTCAAGATGAGTTAATTAGAAATAACACCCTTAAATACTGCCATAGTACATATTTAAAAAATACATACATTTTGATGTTTCAAAAATTAGTCATACTACTAATATTCTAAAATAAATCAGTCTCTAATCTTTCTATGAACATTCTATTTAGCTCCAACTTTTTCAAATACTTAAAATATTCAAATATCTTAAAAAATTATGAACTATTCTTAGAGTGGCTAAAATGATAAATTCCTCTGTAGATTCTTTTTTGCCATTACCTAGATCTTAAATAGACTAACTTCTTAAAAGACATTAGATTATTTTGTTACTTGAAGAAAAAACAAGTTTTCAGTTATCTTCCAATAAAAAAATGATGGCAGATGGGGTCTACAATATTTGAGAAATAAAATCAAACACAAAAGCATACTATTTTTATTATTTATGAGTAACAACCTTCTGTCTGAACTACTTTTGTTTGGTCTCCGCGTGGTTTTAAAGAAGCACTTAGATTCTCACCAGCATCCTCTTCTCTGCTAGCTGCCGACACACCGTGGCTACATCTCTGACGTGTGTGGGGAACCGCTGCTGCCAGTGGTCCATGTTGGCCGACTTGTTGCTGAACTGCACTTTATCAAACATAACCGTCACGGCACTTTCTTCAAGCTTTTCAACTTCTCCGTACAGAACAGGAATTCTCAAAACGGCGGCTCCTAGAGATTAATAAAAGCAGATAATATTTTAAAGCTGATTAGTTCTGAAGTCTCGATGTAAGATCAAGGTACATGGATGTAAACAGCATCCTAGCAGAAAACTTGCATTGCACCAAAATGACACAGCTCACCTGTAATAATGCCTATTCAACAAATGTGATCCTGAATACTTTTAAATGTCTGTCATTTGAGGTATTCTTGTCATCATATTGATTGTACATTTCTTCATTATTATGGCCGCTAAAAATAAAACTGATCATGATAACTAAATGCAACAAGTGATCACTGACTGTATCCTAGATTAGAAAATTAAAATGCGTGAAAAATATGAAAACGAATATATGTGTGTTCCTTTATGACTGAAGCACTGTGCTGTACACCGGAAACTGACACAACATTGTAAACTGACCATACTTCCATAAAAATATATTTTAAAAAATGCAATAAAGGACATTATTGGGACAACTGGGAAAATCCCTATATGGACTATGTATTGTATTAATGTTAAATTTCCTGAATGTGGTAACTGCATTGTAATTACGTGAAGAACATCTTTGTTAGAAAATAACATGGTGAAGTATTTTGGGGTGAAATTCAACTAATTCTCTATGAGTTCTGGAAGAAAAAAAAATGTTATGTATAAAACCCGTGTTAAAACATAACAACTGGTGAATCTGTGTAAAGCGCATATGAAGGTTCACCACATAGTTCTTGAAACCACTGATGCAGGAATTATGAAGTATTTAGATTTTATTTTGGTCAATACTGAGAGGTTACAACAGATTAGACAATTAACAGTTTAATCGAAATTCAACAAGAGCTTTTAAATTAAATTGACTTATCAGACAAGTGTATAAGGTAACTTTTGAACAACATAGGTTTGAACTGTGTGGGTCCACCTGTATGCAGATTTTTTTCAATAAATACACACACGTAAACACGTAGAAAACACCACGCACAAGACTTGTACAGAAGTGGACAGCCTATCTTTACAGGGGCATAAGGTGAGTGACATTTAATATAAAATAATGTGCTCGTTTTCATATTGTTCTATTGTTTTCAGACAATGACATGACCATACAGTATGTCTCTCTTCTCTCCTGTAATTGGAGAAACTGCCTATCAGCCTATTGTCACAGGTAAGTGGTTTAAAAAAAAAAAAAAGTAATAGCGTTCCCAATACTGTATTACGAATGTAACTATAATACTGCGCGCCATAATAATTGTGTAACGATTCATCAGTGTATAGGCGAGGCTACTGTGAAGCGATCAGATCAATTACACCAGGTTACCAAGAAGCAACCGTATCACTGCTTCGTATCATTACACCTTTAACTAAGCATGAATTCCTTCTCACATTATCTTGTCATTTCTGAAGTCTAGAGTTAGTAATATGAGTAACACCTACAGTGTTTTGTATCATCAGACAGCACTGATGTAGTCACTGATGGACACTTCATCTTGTAAGTAGGCAATGTAAATGTACGGTAGCGACACGGTACGATACTGAATGTATTTTCTCTTACGGTTTTCTTAATATTTTCTTCTCTCTAGTTTACTTGAAGAATAGCATATAATACATAGGGCACACAAATTGTGTTAATGGACTGTTCATGCTGTAGGTAAGAAAGACTTCAATCGAGAGCAGGCTACTAGTAAGTAAGTCTTTGCGGAGCAAAAAGTTATCCGTAAATTTCTGACTGAGGGAGGGTCGGAAACCTTAACACCTGCGTTGGTCAAGAGTCAGCCATATGTTGATATGTATTCAAGGAAGGTTTCTGAAGGATAATTTGTAACACAAAAAAACTCCACCTAAACGTGTGTTAGTATGGTTATGTGTACGAGGGGTGCTTCTCAGGATGCAGACAATGTAAGGCAGCAATGTAGGGGCTCGTTACATCAAGTATCACACAGCCACTGATACAGTATCTCAGAGCTGGCTCCGTATGCTGGCTGAGATGCACATATGCTGGGGGAGAAAAACCAGCTTACAAACAACATGCGCACATTTTAAAATTCACAAAAAAATACTTCCATACATAACCACGTGCGGTGCTTCTCTCTTCGAGGGAGCATTATTAAGAGGACTCTTCACCATTCTAAATTTTTTTCTCATTTTTTTTTTCAAATAGAGTATATTCTTTATTATCAGCACATTTACATATGTCTACATATACAGACACACGTAAGAAAAAAAGAAAAACCATACAGATAACAGAATACCTCAATGTAAGAAAAATGATACTGACCTGTTTTTCAAAAGATTACAAAAATTTGTTCCATATGATTTGTTTTCTATCTACAATGATATTCATATATACACTGATACTGGAAAAAGTCTGGAAGGATTCATAAAGTCTTCAGGATTTCTAAAACTTTTTTTTCTTTTGTACTAACTACATTCTCTAGTTTTTCTCCAATGATTTATGTTCCTTGACTGATTTTTTTAAAAACTAAAAACATATCTCTGTATATATATCTATATATCGTACACAGAAAGGAATCCTTAAAAAAAGTCAAGGGGCTAAAGAGATGTGTCTTACCTAAATTGTTTTCCAGGACG
The DNA here is from genome assembly GCF_048564905.1 of Vicugna pacos. Taxonomy (NCBI): domain Eukaryota; kingdom Metazoa; phylum Chordata; class Mammalia; order Artiodactyla; family Camelidae; genus Vicugna; species Vicugna pacos. The sequence goes on from NC_133008.1 coordinate 18,526,627, forward strand.
GCCTTTTCTCCCTCTAACTTGGTTTTGCCGTACAGATTTAGGGGACTTGGTATGTCTTCCTCTCTATAAGGTGGGTTTGTTCCATCAAAAACATAATCAGAGCTAATATAGATTAGAAATGCTCCAATTGCAGCTACAAAAAAAGACAGAAAATAATCTATTAAATTACTACATGACATTACTCTTTACTGGAATTTGTAACAGCTTATTCATCTTATATAACAACAGATCTCTCATAAGTGACCTACAATAGTTTCATCTTCATGAACTCAGTCATCACTTAATATTTTATGAAGATTTTATATAAAGTCATCAATACCTGCTTCCTTTGCTAAATTCCCAGAAGCATCCACATTAAGTTGAGAAGCAGCATCTGGTTGATTTTCCACAACATCTGGCCTTCTCTCTGCTGCACAATGTACTATGACGTGGGGCTGGAAGTTAAGCATTGGTGTTATTTTTAACCCAAAAAAGAAATAAAACAGAAGAACTATAGCTTTCCAAAGGTAAATTAAATCACAGATAAATGTTTATTAAATCAACATTCCTTCAACTAAATCACTGTAACTTCTAATGTAGGTTTGTCACACTTCCCCTTTTCCAAGGTTCAAACTTCCTTAAAGATATATATAGACCCTGAAAAGGAAAGAGCAACTTAGCAGGCAACATCAGACAAAACTGTGTCAACAACTATACTTCTAAATTAAACTTTGTCTCATAATCTGGATGGGAGGGAAGAGCTATAATGTATGTAATTAATGTGGCCTAAATATTGAATAAATCTTTGATAAACAGAGAGGAATATCGATTGCAAATTAGATTCATGAATTCAAATCTCTTAGATCATTTAAAGAAAATTAGCCATCCATAAAAACTATATTCCCAGCTGAGCATTTAGTATCCCACCTTTATACTAAGAACTACGCAAGGACCAAGGACTTCACAATATAATGGAAAAGACAGGTATGTTACGAAACTGTTTCAATATCACATGACAGAAGTCAAGACAGAGGAACACAGAGGGTCCTCTGTAGAGAAGGAGGCACCTACTTCCCAGGGGAGCTGAGTCAGAGGAAAGATTTGGGAAGACCAGTGACAGGCAGGGCTAGTGTCCCACATATCCCACTTCCTCCTTCTCCCAACTGCCTGAGGAAGCATGGTCTCAAACTTGTTTTCAAACTTAAATGGGTGTTAAGGTGGGTTGCTTCTTAAAAGGCACTCACTGAATTAAAATCTCTGTGAGTGAAACCTAAGAACAAGTTTCCCACGTGATTCTGATGCAGGTGTTGCTGGATCACATTTTTAGAGAGAACTTAAACTCCCAGTTTGATCAGAAGTGGACTAGCACCTAAACTTTTTTTTTTAACCTTTTCTCTGACCAAGGCCAACAAGCTATTTAAACTCTCTGAGCCTTTGTGAGCTCTAAAACAGAAATGATAATTTCTGTTTTGCAGTGTTGTAAGGTTTACAGATAATATTAAAAAAGCATCTGCTGAACTTATTTACAAAACAGAAACAGACTCAGACATAGAAAACCTACTTATGGTTACCGGGGGAGGGGGTGGTAAATTGGGAGTTCGAGAGTTGCAGATACTATTAGACATAAAATAAACAAGTTTCTACTATACAGCATAGGGAACTATATTCAGTATCTTGTAGTAATCTATAATGAAAAAGAATATGAAAACGAATACATGTATGTATAACTGAAACATTATGTTGTATACCAAAATTGGCACAACATTGTAAACTGACTGTATTTCAATTAAAAAAGCATTTGTGTTGAACGTACTTAGGAAAGTACTTCATAAACAGAAACATAACTTTACTACATAAACTACATAAACATAAGCTTTTTATAAAATGTTTCATTTTCTGTCTTTTGTCAACCTATGTTTCAACCTAATCTTAAGAATGGCATATACTTTGTCATGCTTAAAAAAAAGAAAAGCACATTAAAAAAAAGAAAGTTACGTATTACTACTGCTTAGTAAAGTCAGAGCTTAAGTACGGTAACTTCCTAGAGAACATCCTTTTATCATCCAGACAACTCTTAATCGTTTACTTATGTGTTAAAACAAACCATACCTGAAAATCGTAAATGATGTGATGAACCGCATTAGAATCCAAGAGATTAACCTGCTCAAATTTTGGTCTTGCTCTCCTAAAACCACAGCCAACGGCATGCCAATTATTCTGCTGAAATTCTTTGTACACGGCTCTTCCCAGAAGCCCGGTGGCACCAGTAACCAGAACCCGCCTGTTGGGAATGTTAACTTCCTCCTAAAAGGTGAAGGAGAGGAAAAGGATTACTTACTTTGAAAATATTCTCTCAACGAAAGGAGCCACCATCATCATTGACTAAATGTCAAGACTACAGGTCTAAATTGTCTGCTTCCTGTCCCATTATCTGCCCCAATCCTTAAGTTAGGACAAAGATTAATCAAACAACACCAGTAAGCACATCAGTTAAGAAAAAGTATTAATAGTAGCTCACAGAGGAAAAAATGTGACAATGAATATATATATGTCCATGTATAACTGAAAAATTGTGCTCTACACTGGAATTGACACAACATTGTAAAATTATTATAAATCAATAAAAAATGTTAAAAAAATAAAAGAACACACAAAAGAGAAAAAGAAAAGAGAAAAAGTATTAATAATCTTACTCATAAAAAAGAACCCAAGATAATACTGCAAGGTATTACCTAGTCAAATATTCAGGTTTCCTGTGTTAGTAATAGAAAATCTTATTTTTACGATCAATGATGTCCAAATGAACAATGAACAGCAATTTTAATTATGTGGGTTCTGCTTATAAAAATGCACAATTAGTTTTAAGGAAATTTATTTTATGGCCTGATTAAATAGATGGGTTATATTCTGCCAAAGTATTTACAGGTGAACATTTTTGGTCTTCAGCTTTTATTCCCAAGTTTTCTTTCAAATCCTAATGTTTTTATATTCTGAAAGATCCAAATTAGAGAATTCACATTTCACAGGCATTTCTGTAGAGGAAAAATAAATTCGGTCCTTTTAGCATTAATATTCTAAGTTTAACCAAACTAGCAAATATTCCTGTGTTAACTCTAAATTTACCTATAGAATCCAGTTAAAAGTAACAAAGACAGAGAGAGGATAAGGAAAAAATAAATATAAACTGATTGTATTACTATTGTTAAAAAGGGAAAATTCTTCACACACAAATTAAAAGTAACTACTATTTAGCAAACAATTTAAGTACTATGTTTCCAAGGCAAAGCTTCAAAATTTTCCCTTCCTAAAAAAAAACAAAAAAACTTTCCCTTCTTCCCAAGACAGATAACACCAAAAATTTCCTCATAAACTCTAGAATTCAGTCAACATTTGCTATTAAAAAACAACAGAAAGTTTTATTAAATTTTATCAACTTGAGGCCTTTTTATTTCCAACACTGTTATAGTCACCTAACTCTAGACTGTTAAAAACTTCAAATATGCACATAATAACCAAAGATCTCTCTAGCTCTTAATTCAGCTAAGTAACTTAGCAGACTATACACTTAAAAAGAAAAAAGTCCACCCAAATCAGGTATTTTTATCTATAGAAAAACCCTGAAATGAAAGGGCTGACAGAGACAGTATAAAGGTAAATTCTTAAAGGTATTTTTTTTCCTTGCTTCAATCAATTTCAAGACATTTTAAAAACTGAAGAAAAATTCATTAGGCTCTCGGTCGCAAAACTTGGCTCTAAGCCAACTGATCTGTGAAAACAAGGATTTCAGCCAGTAAAATATTTTCTTTGAATTCTGGCAAGGAAACAGCTCTACAAAGACTGTAATTGTAAAGAGGTTAAAACATGCCAACTCTAGCAGAGATATAATCAGAAAACAATATATTCAGGATAAATACTGTAAAGATCCCTGGGAAAAATACTATAAAAGAGCTATGATCTGATTTTTCTGAGTTTCTCAACTCTAGTTCACTCTAAGAGATGGTAGCTTTTCGATCAGTGGTTCACGGGCCTCATCCAGTGGGGATCAGAATCACCTGGGAGGCTTTCAGACCCAGCACACCTGAGATGAGGCTGGATAAGCTGCAGTAAGTTTCCAGGTGGGGCTGACGGTGGTGATTCGGGAACTGCACTTTGAAAACTGTAATTCTGAACTCCAGCAAAGTCCAAGGTACCCCCAAAGATAAACTGCTCTTATTCAAACAAACCAAAAAACTGCCATCTATCTTTCTAGAAGCGACAACATCTTTCCTTTTTTCCCCTGTAAAAAGGAAGACTAGAAAAAGAAGTCAAAGAATAAGCATCATGCTTGTAGTAACCACAAAGTTTACTAAATCGTAATATAATACTTCTGTGTACTTCACTGATTCGGTAAAGCACATTTTTTCCTCATTTATCATCTCTGTTAAATGAATGAAATAAAGATACACCTTATAAATGTTGCAGTTTGGCAGTGTTTTTTGCTTTTTAGTGCATCTTAAACTAAGAGACCAGGTAATTTTATTGAATTCAAGAGCATCTTACAGCTGATGAAATATAGTATTATGTTACAAGCACAGCAAGGTTCTTAAAGGAATATAATACATTTAACTTTCCAAAAGGTTGGCAATTGTGTAAAGAAATACAACCTTACATCCTTATACCCTGAGATAATATGTAAGGTCCCTAGAAGAAAATATGAAACAGTCCATGCTTCCTAGTGGTCAGATGTCAGTGGTCAAGAATTTTCAATATTAAAAGAACGAAGATGTGAAGTGCAAGCGTTTTCTGAAACAGAAATGATTCTGCACAATTTCGTATTTCAATGTGTTATATAAACCCACATCATACCTTTCGACCATAAGAATAGTCTTACTAGACAGGCAGGGCAGATATTACTTCCATAGTGAGAAATCTTAAGTCCACAGATGTTAAGGGTTTTACCCACTGTAAAAGGGAAAAAGCTGGGACCAGAACTTGGGTCTTCTTGCTTCTACCATCCAGCCAAATATATACTGTTTTGTCTCTATTTGTTTCATGACAATTAAATTTAATCTGCTGTGTCACAAACCGTGGCCCTGAGAAGTTACTCCATCTCTACTGATTTAACTCCTCACTCTTGAAATGAGGCATCTGGACAAGATGACTAAGGCTCTTCCAGTTTTCCAGTCCTATAATTCTAACCTTTTCTGTATTAGCCTTACCGCAGAGGGATCTGAATACAGTGAAAGAAGCTTCATTTACTTAAAGTAACTTTTCCTCTTTTCACATAGGTCTCTCTAGAGACTCAATGAGCACTTTCTATCACCAGTATAGGAGCCAAAACAAGATGTTTTCATTTGCACTGCAAGTTTATTGGTGGTTGGCGAAGAAAATATGCATCGCTCTGAAATTAAAAGAGGTCAAACAAAAATACCTCTTCTATTTTTGACTTCCTATAAACAGAACTCTACCTGAAGCTTCCTAAAGCACAGTTCTGATTTATTTTCTTTTTGAAAAGTGGAAAATATTCCTCTAAAAATTACTTTGGACCATTACTCTATAAATTACTCCTGGAAAACACAGGAATGTCCAAACACCTCAAGGAACTCTGAATGGAAGAATAACAAGCTGTTCATTTAACCCAAAGCAAAATAAAGAGTTGAAAATATTTTGTTTGCCTGAAAAGTCTATTTCTCAATTTTCATTCTTATGGATCAAGAATTCCAAACATCACTTTAAGCTGCTCTGAGCATATATGCCTCTTAACATATAAACTCTTAGATGTACAGAATTCAGTAACTTCAGATGACCAGATTTATAGACACCAAAAAAAAAAAAAAAGAAAATCCTAGAAAAATTAAATACATATAAACAAATGAAGAGCTGCAGCTCTTATTTGTCCTATCTAATCAAATGATGCCAAGTTGTACAGGCAATGGGAGATAAGTGGCTCTTTTAAAGTGGTCCAAAACAGCACTCTGAGACAGTGGTTTCTACTTTAGCACACTTGGATTAACTTGTACTAAAAATGTCCTGGAGAAATAACACCTTGTAACTGACTATACTTCAATTTTTAAAAAAGTCCTAGAAAAAGTCAAGAGTTGAAAGATCACGAATATCTAAAGTGGGTTCTTCTTACACTTTAGTGGTAAATATAATAATGCTTTGCTATTTTTAGAACCTCTTAATTTTGGCAAAGTTTCACATTCATTTCTTTATTTGATTCTCACAACATTCCCCTTGAGGCAGATCTCTGAGTAGACACTCCCGAACTTAAGAAACTTTTTAAAGACACCTAAGTGGCATTGGTCTAACTCCTACTGTCACCCCAATGTAGCCCACAGCCAGTATTATGAACAGAAGCCACTACAGTCTATTTCTCTAATATAAACTATAAGACAATCCTCATTCTCACAAGTGAGTTTTAATTCTACAAGTTTTGAGAGCAGCAAATATGTGCCAAGCTTTTGGCTGTACAATTTTAACGAAGGAAAACCCATTTTCATGAAGGAAAACCCATTTTCATTTAGTCTCCTGAGCGCCTATTGTGAAAATTAAGTTTTATACACATACATATATATGCACATAAGCACAAATATAAACAAACAATACGTCACGTTATGTACTCAGCATTCGTTGCAGTACAGGAATATACAGGTTTGAACGGCCCATCTGGCCTAACTTTACCCCCCAAATCCCAAAGTGATCTGAAAACACTAAATGTGCTACATTTTGGAGACATAAAAATTTTGTATTATCAAAAATAGCCATCACCTATATCCTCTCTTTTATCCACAAGACATATCGACCTGGGCATTAACGTTCTTATTTCCAGGGCCAGATATATTCTGTGGATTGATGAATGCTGGGGGTCCTGGAATGAAATAGAGAAGACAATTGGGGCTCTAGAAAAACAAGTAATAGCATTCCTTTATGCAACCTGGTTCAATGCCTGGGACAGTCCAATAGACCCGTAGCTGAATTCCGGCTGCAACCTTACTGAATCAACTTGGGCCAAGCACTCGCCCTCTAAACTTCAATTTTCTTATCTGCAAAATGAAGCAAAAACACTATCCCACAGTTATGAGGATTAACGTAAATAATGCACGTAAAGCGCTTAACATAGTCCCGCGTATAAACTAAGAGTTCGATAAGTTTTCAACTCCAGCCCTGTTATTTCTGAAGAGCCACCTGGCCCCTTCTTTCCCAGAGATACGAACTCTTGCGATTGAGGTATTCGAACAAAGGATGAAAAATAAATTAATAAAGCATCAAAACTGAAACAGTTCTGAAAAACCCTCTTCGTTCTTGGGAGGCGAGACTGGAGACTCGAAAATGAAACCCGACCGACTCATTTCCTGTCGCAGCGGCTGGAAAAGAAAGCACAGAAGGCTGTGCACCGAGGTAAACAAACTCGGCGGCGACGCCCTCGCCTCCAGGGGCCTCCGACGCGAGCAGGATGCGTCTGGAAAAGCACTGGAGCCCCCGCGACCAGACTCTTCCCCCTCCGCGCAATCGGTTCTCTCAAGACGCAATCCCCCCCACCAATCCCACCCCACCTCACCCCGGGCCGAGTCCCTCACCTCCACCAACCGGCAGTTCCCGGGAACAAAGTGTATAGAGAGCTCCTTCTCCCGCCCCACCATGCCCGCCGTCTTCGCGCCGCCGCCGCAGCGACCGCCGCTTCCTCCAGCCCAGGATCACCGCGGGCCGCAGCTCCGACACCCTCGGCCCGCCTCCCCTAGGTCCGGACCGGCCCCCGCTCACCGCTTCCGGCTTCCGCTGCCAAGGCCGCACCCCTGATTGGCCACGCGCCGCCGACGCCCCAGAAAGGGGGCGGGCGCGCTCCGGGCGCTCCCAGCCCACGCGCCAAATCTTAAAGGGATACACAACACAAAGGCCCTGGCCTTAAGCAAGGGAATGCGAGTTTTGTTTGGGGGCCGGGGGGTTGTTTATTTTGTGTTTTTTCTTCTCGACTAGGTAAGCATTGAACTGGATTGCCTGGACTTTGAAGTGTATAGACTGTGCGCAATGCATTAAGAATCAACTGGGCATGTAATACGTAAAGTGAGAGAAAGCATTTTAAAGTCATGGTGGGAGGGGTGAGGCGAGGGGGTGGAGGCACAATGGACATTATTTCTAGAGCTCTGAGTGCTTTTTGAGAGATTTAGAAAGAGACTGGAATAAAAATTAAAGTGTTGGCATTCTGAGTCATTAACACCTCGACAACCCATTTGTCTTTCTGAGATGCTAGAAAGTAGTACGTGTGAAATTCCAAAGATGTCAAACTATTTTTAACTAGTTAAAAATAAAAAGGGGTAGGGGGACTGGGGGATGAATTATTTGGGTGCCTCTTTGAAACGCGGATTCTCGGACTTCACCAATAACTGCTGAATGAGCTGTGGTAGTCAAGTCTGGGACTCTGCATTTTAGAAAATTTAACAGGAAACAAGACCACCCTTTGAGAAGCACAGCCTTACAGGCTGCAACACTGGGCTACAGGAGCCGAGTCTCCGCTACCACCGAAAGTTAAGGGAACCAGGGGAAGAGAGTAACGCCGGACCTTCCACCATATGTATCGCGCTTTTGTAAAGTGATAAAGCCCTAGGCACTGAGGCTGACCAAGCATGCAACTGATTTCTCTTCGAGTTCAAAACCGAAAAAAATACCCCGCCCACCGGGATGCCTGTGAAATTTACTCGGGAAAAAACCCGCGCATGGACTGCGTAGGGTTCGTCAACTTTACACCGAACAGTTTGAGTGTTCTTGTCCAAACACACAGGATACACCAAGACCTTAAAAGTCGTCCACAAAAGTCATTACTGCTTGGATCTTTTTGAAAATTATTTTCATAAATCTTTTCTGGTTTAATCTTAGAGCTAAAGACCAAGCTTTCAAAAAGTTTTTCCACGTCTGAGTCCCATGACTTTCCTTCCTACCCAACCCCCAACAATAACTCATCTTATTTGCGTTAAGCATAGTTTCTTTGGAACAGTAACAGAAGAGAGCTTCAGGCCCCTTACTTTTCAATTTTTGTTTTGATCCAGGCTGCTAATCAATTTAGCATTATTTAGAGTCCTCGAGAGGAATGCCCCAAGGCTAACCGTGCATAATCTGCCAACTACAAAGAAAAGGTGTGGGTAAGTAGTGGGGGAGGTGGATTCAAGATCCTCTTGACCACCCCCCCCCCCTTAAAAACTGGGAATTTTTGTAAAGTTTCCAGTTGCAACAGGTGATGCAATCTAATCTGACTAGGAAAAAAAATTAAGTGCTCAACGTGAAGATGATTTAAGGACATGCATATGCAATTAGCATTTTGATTCTCAGATCAGCCTTATCTGAAGTGAGGAACAAAAAGAGTTTACTTGTCTACATTTGAGAATCTGGTTTGATACTTGCAAGGTAAAACTTGGGTATGGTTCTAGGGGCATATGTTCATGTATAGTTTTTAATCATTCTTTTTGAAAATCAAAGTTTCTCTGTGAATAAAAACGCCATTGCTATACAGCCAATATCCAAGTTCATGTGGTGGCTAATTATATAAATTTAAAGAGAGCAATCTGGAGCTAAAAGTTCGCTTAGCAGATTCAGTTCATGCCAAGACAACGAAAGGCTGGAGAACACAACTACAGATAAAATCGTTATTTAAATAGAACCGTCCCCTACATTTAATCTGATAAATGAAACTGCTGTTCTGTTTTGCTTTTTTTTTCTTTTTTGGTCAATTGAGACTTAGCTGAGCTATCCGTAAAGGGTCAATAATTAAAGTTGCTTTATTCTTCCAAGTCCCAAAGTAGTATGTTTTAAAGAAATGAATGACACCCATTTATATTCTTTTTAACACACCCTTTCGGTTTTTTCCAGAGGTTCATTGGAATGCTTTTAAAGAAACTCTAACTCCAGAATGCTTCTTTTCTTGAATAGCTAGCTCTTACCTGTTCCATGTTCTCCGGCATTTCAGGCATGATTCCAAAATTATCTCAGAAAAGCAGATTTGAGATGGGTCTCAGCCTCCGCCTTCGCGGGCTGAGTCTTTGTTCTGCCTGCAGAGAGCGCCGGCAAGCGAAAACGTGAGCCGAAGCTTCACTCGACCTTTGAAATTAGCATTTTGAGTCCAATCCCAGACTCTCGTGCAGTTTTCCACATTGCAGTAAACTGGCAGCTGATTCCTCGTGGCAGTCTTGAAAATACCCAATGAGAAGTTTCATGTTTTATTGCCAACCAAGTGAGGGTCTATTATCAAAACCATTAGGAGAACCAACTTTTTTTCCTTCTGAAAGAGAAATAAAAATGGAGCAACAAAAAACTTCCTGTGAAGACTTGTTGCAATTTTCTCTTGCAAAAGAAAAGCAAGAGCCAGCAGTTGGAAAGCACTCAGACCATGCAACTGATTCCTGTTCTGAAATATTTTATTCGGTTATGCCTTATTACAACAGAATCTGGTAAAGTTCTCCTGCACTTTCCCCCCAGTGCTTTCTAATTAACTGCTTCCAAGGACTGTGAAAGGGACTGGTGGTAACAGCACGCGGAAATGAAAATGCAACAGGTTTTTTCCATTAACAGTGTCCTGTCCTCTGTTTGAGGAAGTGGTAGGTAGAGTAGCCTTAAGTTCGGTCAAGCATTTAGGACAGCTAGATCAGTGATTCCCCGACACGCCAGCAGAACTGTGAAACAAAATCATTCAGTCGGAGTGGAGCTCAGCAACCCTATTTTTAACAGTTTGAAGGCAGGTAGGGGAGGGGGCAGAAATCTGCTCAGTAAATTTTAAACCACTGTTCTGGATGAAGGCTCTGTAACAAAGTCAAGAACACAACTAAAACATTGCCATTCAGATAGAGTTAAAAAAAAAAATCACTGAACTTTTTATGTTCTACCGGCTTGGAGTACATAGGATGTGGTACACTCTATGAGGCCTGCAGAGGGTCTGTAAGTGATAAAGAATATACAATTTTTAAAAATTGATGAAATTCAAAATTTAAAATTTATGTTCATTAAAAGACAATTTAACAAAATATATAAGCAAAACAGACTGGGAAAAATAATCTTGATACATATATCTGAATAGGACATATTCAGAATACTTAAAGAACTCCTACAACTCAATATTAAAAAAATTATTCTTTAATGGACATAAGTTTTGAACAGATACTTTATAAAGGGAAGACCTAATGGCCAACAATCACATAAAAAGATGCTCAAAATCAGGGAACTGAAAGCTAAAATCACACTGAGATACCATTACATACCTAACAGAATGGCTAAAATTAAAAAGATTGGTAACATTACAGGCTAACAAGCATTCTGAGCAATTAGAATGCTCATTCTTTGCTAGTGGGATGTATCATTACACAAACATTTTAGAAAACTGTTTGGCAGTTTATTATAAAGTCAAAGATGCACCTACCCCATGACCCAAAATTCCAGTTCTAGGTGCTTACCCAAGAGAAATGAAAGCATATATCCATGAAGACTTGCACAAGAATATTCACAGCAGCTTAATTCAAAATAACCTTAAACTAGAAACCACCCAAACATCTGTCAATGGGTGAGAGGATGGACAAATTGTGGTATATTACACTATACAAAGAAATGAACTACATGAATGTGACGAAATAAAATTTTATGTTTGAAGGCAGGAAAAAACAAATTAAACATAAAATTCTCTGTGTCTGTTTGGGCCTCCTCCCTCCCTCCCTAATGTGCAGTGTGCACCTGCATTTCACATTAACCAGAGTGCGTCCAAGATGGGAGCACCTCACAGACATAAAGAACAAACTTATGGTTACCAGGGGTAAAGGGGGTGGGAAGGGATAAACTGGGAATTTGAAAATTGCACCTCTTGGGGAGCGATGAAAATGTTAGCCACCTTGATTGTGGTGGTGGTTTCATTGGTGTATACATCTATCAAAATTCATCAAATTGAACATTTGAAATATGTGTAGTTTACTGTACAGGAATCATACAACCATAACCATAAACGTGTTAAAAAAACAAAAAACAAAAAGTCATACAATGCGCATCCTTTCTTGTTAAACTTTTAAGAGGACTCATATTTCCCCTTAATAAGGGGAAATATTGTATTTCATACAGAAAACCAGTGGGTGGGTTTACTATTTCTTCCAATTCTAATATTAAAGACAATTGTTAACTATTTAAAAAAAAGGTGAGAGCACTTGCTCCACCGTAAAGATTATTTTTTCCTCCTTTCTTCTGACGCTAGCACTGTAACTTCTTAAAAGAATAGAGTTCTTTCCCAACTCTGTAAGAGGTCCAGTGACTCACTGCTCGCTTTGTATGTGCTCACCTGGACTGTGTGCCTTTGGTGAAGTTAATGTAAACATCACGGTGTCATTTTGCTGTATGAAACTTTGTCTCGAAAATGTACGACTGCTTTCAGCTACTAACTGGCGGAAGAGTTCTCAAAGCTTTAAGAGAGTCTGTTTCCCACGCTGTAATCCTCAGTTTGACTCAAGTGAAATTCCTCCCCCCACCCAATTGGATTGTTAATTGAATTGCTGTTGAAAGACTAATCTCAAAATGATTATACTAAGTAAAAGAAGCATTTCCACCAACACTGTACAAAGGTTCCAGTTTTTCCACAGCCTTGCCAACACTCATCTTTGTCTTCTTGATAAGAGCCATCCTAATAGGTGGGAGGTGACATCTCACTGCAGTTTTGATGCACACTTCCCTGATACGAGTGATGCTGAGCATCTTTTCACACACCATTGTCCATTTGTATGTCTTTGGATAAATATCTATTCAAATACTTTCCTTTTAAAAAAATCAGGTTATTTATTTTTGCTGCTGAGTTGCCGGAGTTCCTTCTATATTTTGGAAATTAACTCCTTATCTACTGTATAGTTTACAAATACTGTCTTAAATTTTGTGGGTTGTCTTTTCATTTTGTTGTTTCCTTTGTTATGCAGAAAGTTTTTAGTGGAGGTAGTCCATTTTTGCTTTTCTTGACTGAGCTTTTGGTATCATAGCCAAGAAATCATTGCCAAGACCAATGTCATGAAGCTTTCTCCCATTTTTTGTCACAGTAGTTTTACACTTTAAATCCTTACACTTAAGCCTTTAATCCTTTTTGAGTTGATTTTTGTGTATAGTGTAAGGTAAGGTTCCAATTTCATTCTTTTGCATGTGGATATCCAATTTTCCCAACACTATTTGTTGAAGAGACTTATATTTTCCTCACTGTGGGTTCTTGGCACTTTCAACTAGTTTCTGGATTTCTCACAAAGGGAATCTGTCTCTGTGTTGTCGCTGAATCAGTGTGTGGAGGAAAGGGACCAGGTCCTCCTGTTCTGCCATCCTGCTGCTATTACCCTTCTGCGTGGTATTTTTCACATCCTTTTACTTTTTCCTATTTTTGTCTTTATTATCTGAAGTGCATTCTTGTATGCAGCATACAGTCAGCTCTTGCTGTTTAATTTGATCATTTCTGTACTTTAATGTATGAAGACCATTTGCATTTAATGTGACTACTAATATAGTTAAGTTCCAACTCATCATATTAGTATTTGATTTCTATTTGCCCCATCTGTTCTTTGTTTTCCTTTTCCTCTTTTTCTGCCTTCTTTCAAATTAATTGAATACTCTATATAATTCTATTTTATCTTCTTTGTTGGTTTACTGGCTACAAGTGTTTTATGTTAGTGATTGTGTTGGGGTTTACAGTATACATTATTAACTTACCACAGTCTGTCTTAAAGTAACATTATACCACTTTACACAGAGTATAAGAAACTCACATATACTTCCATCTCTTCCCTCCTGGGCTTTGAGCTGTTGCTATCATATTCTAATTTTAAGTATGTGTAAACTCCAAACCAGATTGTTGCTGTTTTTATTTAATCAGTTATCTTTCAAGGAGACTAAAGTAATAAGAAAAGTTTTTTATGTCTGAAAATCGTTTTCTACCTTTGCTTCTGAAAACGTCACCTGTGTTGAGATAGTTTTAGGTTGATAGTTTTTCTTTATCGTTGCTTTTCTGCAATTTGTGATGTTTCATAGTTCTTGTTCTTAGGGTTCGTTGAATTCCTTGGCTCTGTGGGTTCCTAGTTTTTATCACATTTGGAAATGTTTCCACAATTATTTCTTCAAATGATTTTTTCTGTTCCCTCTTTGGGAACTCCAATTACATATACATTAGCCCACTTAAAGTTGTCCCAGAGCACCTTGTTCTGTTCATTTTTTTGAACCTCATTTCTGTGTTTCATTTCACATAGTTCCTGTTGTTATGTTTTCAAGTTCACTGATTTTTTCCCTTTTGCAATGTCTGATCTGCTGTGATTCCCATTGAGAGTACTTTTTTTTCCTTCTTATATATTGTAGTTTTTTCTCTACAAGTTCAATTTGGGTCTTTTTCTTAATGTTAAATGTCTTCACTACATTTAGGTATATATGGCATATATGAAATAGCTGTTTTGACATCCCCTGCTAATTCTAACTTCTGTGTCAGTTCTGGGTTGATTGATTATTCTCTGCATTATGGGTGGTGTTTCCTGCCTCTCAACATATCTGGTAATCTTTGGATTGGATGTTAGAAATTGTAAAATTTACTTTTTTGGGTACTTGACATTTTTATAAGCCTATATACTTTCCTGAGCTTTGTTCTGGGATGTAATAACTAAGTTTCTTAGAGAGTGTGATCCTTTCCAATTTCTTTCAAGATTTGTTAGGTGGGGCCAGAGCAGTGCTCACTTTAGGACTAATTACCCCTCAGTACTGAGTCCTCCTGTATATCCTACATGATGCCCTTCCAGTAAATCATGAGCCTTTCCAGTCCAGCTGGTGGGAAAGGGCAGCATTCCTAGCCTGTGTGAGCTTCGAGCACTGTTACTTTTAATTTCAAGGGGTGGTTCTTCCCCAGGCTTCAGGTAGTTTCCTCATATGCAGGACCAGTCAGCATTCAGGTGAATACTTGGGGAATCTTTGCAGATCTCCAGAACTCTCTGTGCAATTTTCTCCTTTCTAGTACTCTGTCCTGTAAACGCTAGCCTCCCTGATCAATCCAGATCTCAGCTCTGTCTTTTCAACTCAGATGATTGGGTGGGCTCTGCCTGGGTTTCCCTTGCCTGTGTTATAGTTTGAAAATTCTCTCATGGCCTTTTTTTTTTTTTCCCCTTATTCACATTTCAAATTAAATTCTCCCAGTACCCCAGTAGGTGAGTCCTATTTACCAGAGATGACGTTAATGTGACACATTCAAAGACACAGCTCTCACAGCTGTAAACAGGGAGCAACTGCAGGGGTCACCTTGATTTTCTTGATATTTCAGGGATCGTTATCTTTTGTTACCTTCTGGCCAGCATCTTTAAAATCATTGTTTTATGCATTTTGTCATTTTTTGATAGTTTTAGGGATGTGTGTGTGTGTAGCGTAGGAGGAGGAGTAATAAATCTGGTCTCTTGTTACTCCATCTTAGCTAAAAGCTGAAGTCTTGAACTATTTGATTTTGTTAGATAATTTTTTTTCTAATTTGTACCTTTTCTCTGAACTTAATTATGCATTCAGATCTAATGAAATACTTTCATTATGAAAAGTAATTCTGATTGTAATAGTCTCTGTTGGTCCATCAATGGGGAAACATACAAAAAAGGTAGCTTATAATATCATACCACCTGTGTAAATATTTTAGATGGAGAATACCACTTCCTAAGCTGTATACTACCATTAGTGATTCTGGAGATGAGGTAGAGAGGGTAGGGCAGAGAAAATAAATACACCTTAAATAGAAGAATTAATGTAATTAACTTCATATAATAATACAAGTTGAATACTTGGGTCAGTGACTTAATGTGTAATTTTATTTCACATTACATAAATATTAATCAAACACCCATTAATCAGGCAGATGCCAAGCAGTATAAGACAAATTCTCTAAAGAGGTTATGAGCAGAGTTTCTAAGAATTAATTGCAGAGTTTGTTAAAAATGCAGATTTTCAGACTAAACCTCAGATTTTAATTTAGGAGGGCTGGGATGAAGTCTAGGAATCTGCAAATTATTGACCAAGTCAGTGACTCTGGTAAGAGATAAAGATATTACTATAGAATTAAGCTTACCTTTATTTCTTACTGAATTGGGTAAATGGATGATGGGTAGGACAGAATGAACATTATGAGGAGAATCAAAGCAGAGGCAAGAACAAGCCAGGGTGTTTTAGACTAGCTTAAGAGGTTCAGGTTAGAAAGGGCCTCCAGTATCGAACTAAAAAACCTTGAGATTATAATGTTGAAACCATCTAAGATTTCAGAATAGAGAAATAATAATATGAGTGATTTTTAAAAGAAAGTGGATTTGATGGGATGAGTTGGAAAGCTGGAAAGCCTGTCAGAAGGTTTAGAATGAGGTGATAAGGGTGAGCATCAAGGAAGAAATATGGACAACAGAAAATAAAATGCCAGCAGAGTGGTAAAAACGTTGAACGTCCTTTCACACATGTAAGGATAGGAAGTTAATATTAAATATAAAGTTTAAAAATATTCATTACCAACATTATAATAACTAAAAAGCAGCAACAATAAAAATAAAAATGAAATAATCTTCAACAGATTTTTCAGATGTTTTTACTTTCATGATTCTTGAAATTCCATTAAGAGCTCAGGAGCAGTTTGCATTGCCTAGAAGGAGTAAATAGTAGTGTTAGTTTTCTAAATTAAAACTGATTTATCAGTCATCATGAACCAAAGGCAAGCACCTTCTGTCTTCTCTGAGGCAGATGAAGCAATGGCTTGCATTCTGTAGTATAATTTTATTTATATTTCTTCATTCACTATTTCAGCCAATTTTAATTTATTCTCAAAGATACAGAGATTTGCAGTCAAGAAGGAGAGAAAATCTACTTCTTCAAAACTACAAACTGAACATTTAGGTTAAACAAGCTAAGGGTGTGACAGAGGAAATAATTCTGGTAGGAGGTGGGTAAGAACAAAAAAGTCAGACAAGGTTTCAAGGAAGATGGAATGAGCTGGGCTTGAAGGACACATGGGATCTGGACAAACAGAATAGAGTATAGAATACGGAAACGAAAGGCATTTACACAAAAATCTCAGTAAGAATTTCTTTTGTATCAGAAACTGTTCAATGCTGTGAAAGTAAACCCAAAAGAAGAAATACTTCTATACATTTATTCATTTCTTACCTTCTTTTAATGGGGTTTTGAGAACAAAATTTTCTTTACTTTCATGAAGAAAAGCCTTTGAAGGATCAAAGCGTTTGATACCCAGAACTTTATTCAATTCGTCTTGAAGTTTTGCTTCACTTTGCTTTCTTTTAGCAAGCTGAGTGCGGAGTTTTGACACCTCCTATGTAAGAAAAAATACAGTCAATAAATAATTATTAAAGATCATGTTGGTGAAACATGGGACATTACTACTGACCTTACCAAAATAAAAAAGATTATAAAGGAATACTATAAACAATGATAAACGAACAAATTGGATAACTTAAATGAAATGGACAAATTCCTAGAAAGACACAAACTACTGAAACTGTCTCAAGAAGCAGTCAATCTGAATAGATATATTACAAGCGAAGAGACTGAATTAATAATCAAAAGCCACCTACAAAGAAAAGCCCAGGTCCAGATACTTGACCACTGAATTTTACTACACATTCAGTGGAGAATTAATACCAATTATTCACAAACTATTCCAAAAAACAGGAAGGATGAAATGCATTCCAACTCATTTTATGAGGTCAGTATTATACTGATATCAAAATCAAAGATATTACATGAAAACTAAAGACTAGTATCTGTTAGGAATATGGATGAAAAAAGTCCTCTAAAAATAGTAGCAAAGCAAATCCAGCAATATGTAAAAGAAGTATACACTATGGCTAAGTGAGATTTATCTCAGGAAAGCAGGGTGATTTAACATCCCAAAATCAATTAATGAATCAATCAATTAATCATACCAATAGAATTTTTAAAAAATCACATGATCAGCTTAATAAAAACAGAAAAGGCATTTGGCAAAATTTAACAGCTTTCATGATAAAAACCTCAAAAAACTAGTAAAAGAAGGAAACTTCCTCAACTTGAGGAAGAGGATCTGTGACAAAGGCACAGCTAATATCGTAGTTCATGGTGAAAATCTGAGTGCTTCTCGTCTAGATTAGGAATGAAAAAGGATCACTTCTATTCAACATTGTACTGGAGGTTCTATCCAGGGAATGTAGACAAGAAAAAGAAATAAAAGGCATGCAGATTAGAAAAGAAATAAAACTATCTCTTTTTGCAAATGATAAGATATTCTATGCGGAAAATCCTAAGGAAACCACTAAAAAACTATTACAACTAATACACAAGTTTGGCAAGATTGTAGGATACAAGATCAATATACAAAAATCAGTTGTATTTCTATACACTTGTAATGAACCATCCAAAAATGAAATTAAGAAAAAAATTGCACTTATAATAGCATCAAAAAAGAATAAAATACTTCGGAAAAAATTTAACAAAAATGGTGCAAAACTTTATATTCTGAAAACCAGAAAATATTTTTGAAAGAAATTGAAGATCTAAATAATCAAAAAAATTTAATAGATTGAAAGACTTAATATAGTTAAGATGGCAATATGCCCCAAACTGATCTACAGATTCAATACGATTCCCATCAGAATCAAGACGCTGACTTCTTTGTCAACCGAAAAGCTGACTTTATAATTCATAAGGAATTGCATGGGATTCAGAATAGCCAAAGAATCCTGAAAAAAGAGAACGAAGTAGGACGACTCAAGCTTCCTGGTTTCAAGATTTACAAACCAACAGTAATCAAGATAAGGTGGTGGTAGAAGGACAGAAGTATAGATCAATGGAATATATTTGAGAGTCTAGAAATAAACATATATGGTCAACTGATTTCCGACAAGGGTGACAAGACCATTCACTGGGGTAAAGAATAGTCTCTTCAACAAGTGCTGTGGGGACAACCGAACATCCACATGCTAAGGAATGAAGTTGGACCCTTACCTCACGCTGTAGATAAAAATGAACTCATAATAGATAAATGACCTAAATGTAAGAGCTAAATCTATAAAACTCTTAGAAGAAAACATATGAGTAAATCTTTATGACCTCGGATTTAGCAAAAGATTGTTAGATGCCAAGGAATAAGCAACAAAGGGAAAAAAAAAAAACCACACTGGACTTCATCAAAATTTCATGCTTCAAAGAGCATAATGAAGAATGTAAAAAGACACTGTGAAGAATGGAAGAAAATATTTTCAAATAAAACCTCTGAAAAGGGACTAGATACAGAATATATAAAGAACTCTCACAGTTCATTAAAAAGACAAATAATCCATTTAAAAAATGCACAAAGGATCTGAATAGACATTTCCCCCAGGAAGAAGTACGAATTGTCAAAAAGCACATGAAAAGATGCTCAACACCATTAGTTATCAGGGAAATGCAAGTCAAAACCACAATTAGGAATCACTTCATATCCACTAGGATGGTTAGAATCAACAAGTTGGACAGTAAGTGTTGGTGAGGATGTGAAGAAATCGGAATCCTCATACACTGCTGGCAGAATGTAAAATGATAAAGCTGCTTTGGAAAACTGTCCAACAGTTCCAACAGTACAACATATGGTAAACATAAAGTTGCCATAGACTCAGCAATTTCACTCCTAGGAATAACCCAGGAGAAACAAACACATGTTCACATAAAAACTTTGCATGAATGTTTATAGTAGTGTTATTCATAATAGTTAGAAGGTAGAAAAAACCCAAATGTCCATCAGATGACAAATGGATAAATAAAATGTGACATATCCACAAAATAAAATATTACTAGGCAATAAAAAGGAATGAAGTACCACTACATGCTACAATTTGGATGAATCTTGAAAACATGCTAATCAAAAGAAGACAGTTACAAAAGACTACATATTATTTGATTCCACAAGTAATAAATGTCCTGAATAAGAAAATTTATAGAAACAAAAAGTGGTGGGAAACATAGATGAGACAAAAGGAAGATGACAGCTAAAAGGTTAGGAGTTTCATGTTTAGGTGATAAAGACGTTCTCAAATTGACCACAGTGATGGTGACATCTATCTGTGAATATATTAAAAATCACAGAGTTCTACACTTTAAATGCATGAATTGTATGTATGGTATGTGAATTAAATCTCAATAAAGCTGGTAAAAAAAACTTAAAATGCCTATGTTTGAACACTGCTTGTCTTTATGTTTATTTACATCAAAGACTTTGCTATTATGCAAATAGAAATTATGTGTAAAGCTTTATGAATGCTTCCAATTACACTGGTAATTTTCAATATACTAATGAGGTAGTTGGGAAACCTGAGAACTCTAAAACCCATTTGGTCAACACTCTGAAACACATCTATACTTCTCAGTTGGATTTTCCTCTATAAACTGTTAGTTTTTTCTGAGACCAAAGTCTTTCATTTTACTTAAATGTTATAGTTAGGATAAAAACTACCCCACCCCAGTATCAATAGAACTAAGTGTCATTTTACAAACCAATTTGAGTTGGCTGTTTTCATCTTTCAGTTTCACAACATGCTTGATTTTCTGCTTTAGATTCTGATGACCTAATAATTTAGCATATGAATCTCTTAGTTTATTTAGCTGTTCCTGAGCTTCACCGTGTTCATTCAACAAAGCCTGTTTCTCTGCTTCAAATGCATCCAGTTGTAGCTGAAAAATATGTTTTTTTAATAAAGTTAAAACTTCAAACTGTTAAATCTTACTAGACTCATAAAAACTATAAGGAAAACTAGAGTGAAAGCAAAAAAAAACCCCAAAAAACAAAAAACAACAAAACACAAAAACAGATCATGCTAAATTATTCCCAGGGCTGTCCACGAATTCTCAGATTCCTTTTAAAAAACATGTTTTTCATTCCAAAAGTCATGAAAACAGAGGGAAAGAAACGAGGAAAAAAGGCCTGCTAGTCAGCATAATCTGCATTAGCCACATCATCACAATATAATCAATTCTGTCTTCATATTTTATTTAAGTACCAACATCAGCATTTATCCTTTTAAGGTTAATGTGTTAGAGAAACACTGAGAAAGACCACAACAAAGTAAGTATCAAAAATTTACACAGATTAGTTACTAAAAGTTTGTATCTGGAGAGCCTTCTAAGCTACCAACTTTAAGAATCTTATTATAATGTATTTTCTTCTTCTTTTTTGTTTTTAATGGAGGTACTGGGGATTGAACCTAGAACCTCACACACGCTAAGCATGCGCTCTACCATTGAGCTATATCCCCGCCCTCCATAAGGTATTTTTTAAGCCCATAGAGGCTACATTAAAAAATATATGCATAATAATTTAATAAAGTTTATAAGCCATCTTCTTGAATAGGAAGTTAAATTGGCACTGGAAATGCAGAGCAAAATGATCTTTCAGAAAAACCAAGTAAATGTCATGATTATGATGGGGAAAAATGAATTCTTTTATTTATTTATTTATTTATTTATTTATTTATTTATTTATTTATTTATTTATTTATTTATTTAAAATGAATTCTTAAATGTAAATAAGTTTAGGCCTAGTTGACAAACCTGAAAAGGTTTTGTTTTATTATATAGTTCTTCATAGAGGTGACGCCACTTATTCATTTCCTCAGTTAATTCTGCCATTGAGTTTTCTTTTCCAGTATTTCTGTAAGAGAAAATTAAATTTAAAACATAGTATATTAGAGAGGAGGGTATAGCTCAGTGGTAGAGTGCATACTTAGCATGCATAAGGTCATGGGTTTGGTACCCAGTACCTCTGTTAAGTAAAAAATAATAATAAGTAAATAAACCTAATTACCTCCCCCACCAAAACAAAACAAAGCAAAAAAACACAGTATATTAGAAAAAATAACTGAGGTACTTGGCATTTAGGTTCTAAACATAGGTTACCTTGCTTCTTCCTCTTCCAGCTGTTTCTTAAAGTCTTCACCTTGCTGCTTGAGTTGGTTCTGCAAATCAGTAATTTTTTTAAGAGAAGAAACTGTGATTTCTTTAACTTCTGCTTCTTTAAGTGCTGATTTGGTCTGCAGATCTAGAAGCACCCTTGGGTTTGAGAGAGAAGAGTCTACTAAACAACTTATAGCCATTTTAACTACTTTTTTTTTTTTTAAGCTCAAGGAACTCTCAAGAATTTTACTCTCAAAAAGTTTTTCACTTTATTCCCCCCCTGTGTAAATTCTTAATTTGCAATTGAAGATCACTCAAAGCAAGGCACTGGACTACAATTTCCTGCATGACTTATTAGCTGGCTTTCAACAACAGTAAGTTGTCTTAGTGGTTCTAAGGCCACAAGTGTGGGAAGGTTTTATTTCTGCTGCGTACCTTGCATATTCTTGATTTGCATTCTCAGTTGCCAATATCTGATGTTGAACATCTTCTGCACTTTTCTCGGCTTTGGCTACTTTTTCCTGAAGTGCTAAGTTCTCCAGCTTAAGATCTTCTATCTCACTTGCTGTTAATGCTTTATAGCTTATAAAAGAGAAAAAAAAATTAAAGGTATTTTTTTCTAACTACTGTATGCATGACAAATATATATATCTGATTAGTTTATACTTTTTATACTTTTAGGTAAAACAAACAAAATCTTATAATCTAATTATGCATTTGCACCGATAAGAATTCAGTGTTTTGAAGTCAGTACTTACTTGAGCTTATACGGCATATGCTGTTCATTTAAAGAAAAAGGAGTCAAGTGCCTACTGTGTGCAGAAACTATACAAAGAGTTGAACAAAAATCAACTACAAACATGAAAATTACTTCAAAACAAACAAAACAGACCGCACAATCCTCCTACCTACTGTCACAGAGTTTACGGTCTTGTGGATAAGATAGGAAAAAATACCTCTTCAGGTTTTTGCAAAAAAACAAAAAACAAAAAACAAACCACACACACACACATACATACATATATATGTATATAAAATTAAATTTGGGTAAGTGTTATGAAGGAAAACTACAGAGCACCTCCTGATAGGACAGGAGAATCTACATTTTGGTTGATGATTCAGAAAAAGCCTTTCTGAGTAATTTATAGTTGAGCTGAGACATGATGGATAAGGAGGATTTAGCTAGCCAGTTGGGGAAAGTACTTCAGAGGGAAAAGATGTGTATGTGCTCAGAGGCAGGTGCAACCCAGTCCATTAAGAGTTGGGACTGCAGTCTAATGAATAGGAGAGGCAGGAGCAGAAGCAAGAGGCATGAGGCCAGGCATCACCAGTGGGGCACAAGGGATTTACCCGAGAGGTAAAGGAGAGACTTTAGTAAGTGTGTAGATTATTCTAGAGATACATGGAGAACTGATTGGGGAAGGGCCTGGAATATAAAACTGGAGGAATAACTAGAAGACAATTATTCATCAGCCCAGGTGAGTGGTGAAAGAGGCTTGGGCCAAGGAGTTGGCAATAGAAAGATGTGAGATCTCTTTTGGAGACAGAATTGAAAGATTCAAGAAATAGATTGGATGTTGGGGAAAAGGAAGAGAAAAGGATCAAAATGACTCTAAGATTTACAGAAAGAGACGCTTGGAAGATGGAGATGTCACTGGCTGAAATAAAACAGAATGAGAGACTAGACGTAGAAAGAGATAGAAAAAAGGTCAAGAGTTGTTTTGACCAGTTCGTATTAGACAATAGGGAGACAGATACCTGGAGATGGCAAGCAGGCAGCCGGATATATGGGTAGGGAGCTGAAAGGAGAGGTTTGGTTTGAACGAATAAATTTTAATACTCTTAGCATACTGATGGCAAGTGACATCAAAGAATAGCTAAAAACTTCTTAAGGCACTATTTTTCAAAGTAGCAAGAAGGAAAATCCATTTTATAGGGCTGAGAACAGCACTAAAAATTATATATATTTATATTTATATTAACTTAATTCATATTTATGCTGACATACAAAAATTACAATTAAAATAAATTCACATACATTAAATGTATGTGTATATATATATGGTATGTGTGTCATAACATATCACATATAGGAACAGATCACTGGGGAAAGAAGGTACTATGCAATAAATAGGTACTAGGCAATTGGTTATCCATATGGAAAAAGCAAAAATAAATTTTACCCCTTTATCACTGGATACTCAGAAATCAGTTCTAGATGAAAAAATTAAAAGTGAAACTTTGAAACTTTTAGAAAAAATACAGGTGAATATCTTTATGCTCTTGGGATAGGAAGAAATTCTTAGATGTAAAAGTGTTGATGTAAAAACCTATAAACTTAACTACATTAAAATCAAGAATTTCTTTCATCAGAAGAAACCAGAAAGAAAATGAAAAGATAAGTCACACTTTGGGAGAAGACATTTGCAACCCATATTACTGATAAAAACTCTACAAATCAATAAGGAAAAGGCAATCCCATAGAGAAATGAACAAAAGTCAAATATGAGCCTTTTACAGAAAAGGAATGATGAATTATCCACAAGAAGAAGCTATTTTACGCTTAGTACACTGGCAAAATTTATGAAGCCTAACACACTTTGGAGAGGAGGGAGATCAATGGAAACTCACACATCAACAGTGGGAGTGTAGATTTTCACTCTCACTATGTAAAGTGATTTGGCATGAAATTTTAAAGTTGAAGATTCACATAAGTCAGACTTCAGAGTAATGCTCACACGTGTATGCCAGAAGACTACAAGAATAATCAAAGAGTAGTATTAATAAAATGAAAGAAATGGGAAACAACCCAAGAGCCCAAAGTGAGCATGGATAAATAGTGGAAGACTGATAAAATATTCTATAGCAGCGATCAGGAACAAACTATAGCCTCAGGCAACAATGTGATTCAGTCCTAGAAACACACATAACGTAGAGCGAAAGGGCAAGTCCCACATTATGGCATACACTACGATGACATTTTTTGGTGAAGTTCAGGAAAAAGCAATGTTATACAATATATGATTTGTATGGATATACATGTGACAAAATTACATACAGGAAAACAGCAAGGAAATTAATTAATGTAGGCTTTGAGATGGTGTTACCTGTTGGGGGAAGGCGTGAAGATGGGTTAGTAGAGGAATTCATATAGATACCATGTGGCTGAAAATCTTTGGCTTAAAGATGGCATTTTATGAGTTCCTGAGGGCCAATTTTACCTTTATGCTTTATAATTTATGTATGTGTTATATATCTTTTCTATTTATTCAATGTACTCATACAGATAAAAGAAACCCCCCCAAAATGATCTAAAGAAAATACAAATAAAAATGTTAACATTAATATACTCTTGGTGTGAGATTGTGAGAGGCACAGGTATTTGTTGTATTATGTTTGCAATTTATACTCTCCTACCAAAATAAATTTTTTTAAAGGAAAATAACAAGTAGATGGGATAGGAAGTAAGAAAGTAAATACAATGTATAATCTCTTCTTAGGAAGATGGGCTATGAAGAGTAGAATTTTGGGGTGAGAAGCATGTTTTTTGGGAGTAAGAGGTGTTATGGATAGCTGCAGAAGGAAGTGGGGGGGTAAATGGAGGTTTTTAAAAATGTATTTTAAAGATGAAGGTACATTAACATGTCTTAATATTGACAGGAGAAATTCTAGGAGAATGGCTGAAAATCATGACAAGGGATAAATGACGGAATGAGGTCACTGAAGGAACGAGATGCTTCATCTGTAACAACTGGGAGGAAGACAGGATAAGCATAAATGCAGGTGTGTTTACAGGTTCGATGAAGAGAAAACAAAAGACTTTGAATTCCTCATAATGGAAATGATGACATCAGGAGTACGACAGGTAAGTGCCAAAGGTTTGAGACTGAGAAATTTGAAGTGGACAGTGGGAAAAGGAAATTACTATACACACTACGAAGTTAACAGTATATGCCCATTTATGGTTGGTCACTATGGAATTTAAAGTAATAGCAACCGTTCATTCATGTGATTGTTTTGTTGACAGACTGCCCTAGGTAAACACCCCCTCCCTTGTTCATATATGTTTCGGGGAGCCGGCTCCACATAAAAAATACCTTTCAAATCGAGCAGTAACATCTTCCAGGTTCTGCACTGTACTGTTATACCTTTCCTGCAAAAGCAGGGTGGCCTGAGAGTGAGCAGCACCACTTTCCTCCAGCTCAGCTTCTTTCCTAAGCAAAAGGAACAGTTAAAAGATAAAATGCTAACTGCAAATCATTACCCTAAGAAAGAGACTAGTATGTACCTTGACAGTGAGTCATATATATCTTGTATCTTCATGTTTCTATCAGCTACTGGACAGCTGAGACCTAAATTGATGACCTACATAACAGCATGTCTATTTACATACAGCTTCATCTTTCTTGCTCTAATTTTACCTTTGTTTTCATTCTAATTTACTTATCTTTTCATAGCATATGAATTTATGTACGTAGTGTAAACATTTTTTTGAAGTAGCTTAAAAAGACTCTAAAACAGAATCTTGACACAGCTAAGACTAAAGAATGTGAAGGATTACCAGTTAAAAAGAACTTGGATTAAATAAAATTTAATTCTCTGCAATTAAACATCTAAGAAATACTAAGCACAGTTAAGGACACTTCATTTTAAAAACGGTTCTTTTGAAAAAAATTAAAAATAAATACATAAAAATTTTAAAATTAAAAAAAGTTCTTTTGCAAAAAGTTATAAGACTATATAGATTTATTTTGATTATATCAATAACCCACATAATAAATTATTAATTATTCAAAGATTCAACAACTTATTTAATGGGCTATTTTGCAAAGACAGGATAGCTTTTAAGTCATCTTTAGAAATATATACTATAAATTTCAGAGATTTAAAAAACATTAATATTTTATATTACTGCAATGGTGATACAAATTTTTCAATAGGCATGTGAGTTTATAAGAGATCTTTTAAAGAACATACAGAATTAACATGATAAATACGAAGCTTTATTCACTGACAGACTAAGTTGGAGACCAAGACAAGATAGTTGGTCAGATTCATGCCATAATGAGCACAGGATTTAAAAATGTACCTCATAGTTAAAAGCAATCAAATAGTACTAAAAAGGTTTATAATAAAAATATTCTCTTTCCTGACCCCTAGAGGAATCACTGTCAACTTCTATTTTTTTTCTCTGAAATTTCCAGGCTGGAAAGGACCTTAGAAATCATTTTATAATTCTTTATTTTATATCTAGTGAAATAAAAAATTAAAGAAATTAAGGTTGTCTTGCCCAGATTCATGTAACTAGTTAACAGATCTAATAATAAAATCTTTGTCTCCTGACCTCTGGATTGAGTTCTTTGAGTTAGAATACATGATTATAACATCTTTCTTTCTGAAGCTGACATCATTTACTCAAGTTTCTTAAAGCACCTGTTCCCTGTGACTGGTTGCAGTTTAGAACAATTCCCTCAATTACACTTCGGTACTGTTCCCCAAATGCAGGAATTAGAATAAAAACAAACATGAGATCTTAGGCTTTCTACTTTCAGTGTTAACTTTATTTTTGAATGTTTACCAGTGTTGGGTGTTGTTTCCTATTTGCTTGATTTGCATTTTGTTTCAGATGTGTTTGTGCTCCCTCAAAAAAGGTAATTAAAAGTATAATTTACATTGTGTAAACTGATATGCACTTGGACAAAAGATGGAAATGTTTCTTATTAAAGGGTGGGAATCATAGTTTTGGGGGGTATTTTTCTAAATCTGCTATTATTGTAATGCTAATGTCCAATAATTTTTAGAAAATTTAAGAGTAGTATAGGAACCCCAAATCTTGGTTGTTTATTAAAACTCACTTTGGGCTTTAAATAAAGGATATGGCTTCTGACTTTGGCTGTCATACTTGTTTGCATGCACAACCTCTCTGTGTATTCCTTGCTTGTAAAATACTTCCTCACTTGTGAAAGATAACCTGACCACTCACATGATCAGTCGGAGAATCCTGAGAGAATGTACTAGAAAACACTTTTTAACACCTGAGCTCATATATAAACATTGAGGTCCTATTAATACAAACCCTTTCAGCTTTTCTTCTAGGAGTTTGAGTTTTTCAGCTCTAGATTCTGCTTCCTCTTCCAACTGCTTGACCAGAGTTTCAGCCTTTTCCTCCTTTTGCTGTAATTTATCTAGCTCCTCCAGGGCTTGCTTTAACTCTTCCTCAAAGAGACTCCTCTCTTTAATCATTTCCTCTTGAAAAGAACATAGCTTCTGCTGAAGACCAGAAGATAATTCCTGCATCCAAATTGAAAATCAGCAAAATAATTTGAAAGGTTTTGATAATTTAATAAATAAGTAAGTTAAACTTAATAACTTGTGAGGTTTTATTTTGGACAAAAAAAGTACAGATAATAAAATATGGACATTAAATCTAAGAGCCTCAAGGAAATTTGAAAAATAGAGAGAGACACCCATTTTGTCATAGTTAAAGTTGTGGTAAATGTTATTTCATTCTTTTTTCCTACAAAACACTTCTTAGAAAACTAAAATCATACTCTACAACTGGCTTTTATCATATATTTGTCTCAAATGATATTCTATAAAAAGAGTGCTATGATTTCAATGTTGTATAAAAATACTTTAAAGTTATATGAGTAAATGCCAATAAATAAATACAAGTAAATCACCATAGTTGAAAAAAATTCTAGCATTACAAATAAAGTGAAAATTGCCTTTGACTACTCCCCATTCTAGTCTTAGTTTTCTCATTCTAGAGATAACCACTAGTTTGGTATTATATGCCTTATGATCTTTTTCTATATATTTATATACTTAAAAAACTCTAAGTGATATATACTGTGTATGCAAAGGTCATTTAAAATATAATAAAAATAGTTGATGAGATCTTTTTAAATCAGATTACCTTGTTGTAGGTTGCCCAATAATACAATATTTCACATCAGTGCACATGAATGCCTGCTTGCCCAACACTCACCAATATGTCATATTATCACATGTTTTAACTTGTGCCAATCTTGGTTACTACTAAGGCACTGTATCTTTTCATGTTTACAGGCTATCTGAATGTCTACTTCTAAGACCTGTCTATTTCCATCCTATGCCCATTTTTTTTTAATGAACTATCTTTTTTCTTATTGATATGTAAAATATTCTTTGCATAATCTGGATTTTAGAAAAGTCTTAATGTTGTTTCTTGTCTAATTAGAGACTCTTTTACTACAGAAATGTAAATGCCTATGTAGCACACAAGAATGTGCTGAAAAAAATTTTTAAAATAATTTCCTTATTTTGCTTCAGCTGGTTCCTGAATTTTTTCACATTAGCAATAACCCTGTGGTTATCAGTTAAATATGCAGCATAGTCATGATTAGTTCCGCAGGATAAGATTCCAAAAACAGAATTGTTGGCGCAAAGACTATATACAATTTAAAGGTCTTCTAATACACAGGGAAATGTATGACAAAAAAGAAGGACTAGGTTTCCCTTTTATACTGTAGGAAACTACCTTCTCTTGTTGTAGAAGTGAATCTATTTGCAGTACTTTTTGTTGTAGCTCTTCATGTTCTTGTTTTTCAAGACTAGACCTCTCTTTTAAGTTTCGTATTTCAGCATTTAGATTTTCGTCCCGTTCTCTGTCCCTATTGACGAGGTCTTCTAGAAAAGGGAAAACATTAACAACGCTGTAATTAGATATTAATATTAACTTTGAGAAACCCAGATTCCCATAATATTCTACTACACTGCTTTTAGTATGTTTCAGAGATCAGGTGTTTCCAAAGGGGGGAAAAAAACCTGTGAAGTTTGTATCATTTGTATATACAAAATAGTATATATGTTATATAAGAAAACCCCCAAACCTAGTTCTGTGTATCTACCAATTTTAAATGGCCACCCAGTGGGGAGGTCAAGAACTGCACAACTGCATATATTTCAGTCAAGACCAGGTACATACTGAAATAAACAAAGAACAAACATTGTAAAAGGCAAAAATTCTCATACATTGAACAAAATTTTTACTGTTATAAAATTATTTTAAAAAGTTGTTTTCACATAGCAGTACCTTAAAAAATACTGTAGGTAGTACTTTTCTAATGAAAGTGGTACTATAAACAGTAGGGTACCTTTTTCTTTTTCAAGCAGTTGGCATTTAGCATTCAGGTCCTCTACTTGTTCAGACAACAGAGCAACGTTTTCCTCAAGAGACTTCTTAAGGCTTAAAACTTGATGATTCTTCTCTTTCAAATTTTCTTCTAACTGGGCAATATCTAGTTTGTATTTTTCCACTTGATCTGATGCACAGCTGCATTAAAACAAATTATGCTGAAGAGCACGTGTACATAAGTACAGGGAACATTAACTGAAAAGAGATGAAATAATGCATTCATCACACTTCAGTAAAATAAGGTCCAGTTTAAAACTGCTCTTTGTATTACCTTATTTCTTCGATGTATTCTAAGAGTTTTTCTGTTTCAGATTTTTCGTCAGTCTTTTCTTTCTCTATTGAAACACTGAAAAGAAATGCACACATAATAATCATATGTGATGCAGTAAGCATGGGATCTGTACCAGGTACTCATGTCTCAGGATGGCTGACACCAGAGGCCAAACTCTTAACCACTAAATGATGTAGCCGACAATTTAATAGATACCAATAGGAGACTTAAGTTGTTGTTTTTTTTGAATGAGAATGGTTTCCAAATCTATTCTGACAAAAGTGCTGTGATGATAAGAGCTACTACCTACAACACTTCAAGTGTTACAGAAATAATCTTTTCTATAGTTTCCCATACAACACATACAAAATGGCATTTTGTGTGCTGTAAAGCCTTTGTTCCAGGCTGCCTGATACTCAATTACTTATGTGTTTACCTCCTCCAAACACCTCAATTTGAGAAATGGGCAAGAGACTAAATAGATACCTTACAAAAGGATATATATGAATGATCAATAAGAACGTAAAAAGATGCTTGCTATTAATAGCAACAAATTAAAATCACAAACGAGATACTGCTTCACATACACTAGAAAGGCTGCAATCAAACAGAGTGACAACATCATATGTTGGTGAGGATGTGGAACAACTAGACCTATCACACATTGCTCGGTGGGAGTGTAAAATGGCACTTCTTTGAGTTTTTGAAAAAACATTATACCTACACTACCCTAGGACCCAGAAATTCCACTCCCAGATATTTTACTTGAGAGAGAGAAAAACATGTCTATGAAAAGGCATACAGAGCAGTATTATTAATAACAGTCAGAAACTGGAGACCCAGATATTGATCAATACCAAATATTGATCAGTAGGAGAATTAGGAACAAATGAGGCATATTCATATAGCGGAATGCTGCACAGAAGTTAAGGGAACAAACTACAATATACACAACAGTACAGGTGAATCTCAAAAAATTACATTAAACAAAAGAAACCACACGTATACATACACGCATTCAGGCTGTGATAAATGACCTAAAACAGGCCAAATGAATTTGTGATGATGGAAGGCAGGAAGTGGCTGCAGGGAGGGGGCGCGGGCAACCATGGGGAGGAGAGGGGAGCAGGGAGGGGCATGAAGGAGCTGTGAGGGTTGGCACTGTTCTGTCTTCTTTGGGTGGTGGTTATACAGGTGTATCCAATTGTCAAAAATCACTAAACTGAATACTTGTGATCTGTGCAGTGTACTGTATGCAAGTTACAGCTGAGAAATAAAATGAGTAATAAAAATGAGGCTAGGACTGTGCATTAATCATTGCTTCCCATACCGGTGCTTCTCAGTTTTGGTCTGACTACCACTTCCATGAGATCATGCTATTGGAAAGACTATAAGCCTTGTCTCATCACTGATATAGAGGATGTACAAAAGCAATACATCATACATCTTTCCAGCATAAAATATTTGGGAACGATTAAGGCTCACCTGTCACTTGGGAAAAGAAATAGGGCAAGTAGAGGCAGGTAATGAGATAAGCAGGGAGGGAAGGTTAAAGGTGGACAAGAACTAGCCAAGGAAGGTAAATCGAGAACTGGTTAAACGAAGTGACTTCTCTTTCGTTGTAGTCACTCACAGTTTCCCCTCAAGTTGTGCTATTTTCCCCTGAGATTCTTCGAGATTCTTCTGGGTGACCTGCAGCTTCATCTCCATGCCTTCCTGTTTTGCCAGCATACTCTACACAACAGAAATACCTGTTTTAGGAAATGAGAAATTGTTCAGATCCCCAGATCCAGACACAGCAAACTTACTGAAGGTATCACTCACCCTCATCTTCGCTTCTCTTTTGTTTCTAAGTTTCATCAACTCAAGGCTTAGAATTCTCATATTCTTCTGGTTACTATCTTCAGAAAACTAAGAACAACAAAAACATACAACATTCAGAAATATTTTCTACTAAGTCCTATCGAAAAAAAAAATCACTGAAATGTTGACCATTCTATTATTGGGATTATTATTTGCCTACCACATACTCTGGCAGAGAAAACAGCTTTTAATCAACATGAGTATTATGGGTTTTATACTACTATGACCTTGTCCCTCCTTTTCCTTCATCCGACTTTCTGGTTTACTTCTGAGATTAGCTTCAGCGGTCATGTATCGCTATATGTTGGCAAGTCCACTGTAACATTTTAAAACAAGCGTTTCGGAGAGGATTTTGTTAGATGTGTTTGCTTAATAAAATGCATCTGCATTGCCTGGTCTACTTTGAAATATGCAGACTATAGGGTCCTTCCCAGGCCTAATAAATCAGAATCTTCCCAGGTGGGGCCCAGGAATCTACTCCTTTCCCCATGCTTAATTCTTATACATCCTCACCCTCTTTGTAATCAACGATCCCAGCACGTTACAGACTCTGAATAAATGACTCTTATTAAACTGAACAGTGATTTACAGCTTCCTTCTACTTCTGTAAAAAGCAGGATGACCATGTTAAGTCATTTCAGATCATTAGTATATTAATATTGATAAACATAATTTATCTATTGAACACATTTAGTCCACAAATGTATTCATTTCTCACTTCATTCCCAAAAGGATTTGAGATGGAAGCCTGCTATTAAGTTTTTTGTTTCAGAGAAGGATCTTTAAAGTGACTCCTAGATGTAAATTCCCCTATTTTATTAATGGCCTCACTGATTGGGGGTGACTTTGAAGGAGGGTGAGAAAATGTCAGACATTAAAACAAAAAGTAAACTTGTTTGTTTACAACCTCTTATGTGCAAGGCACCATAATAAAAAAGATACAATAATAATTTCTATTGGAAGCAGCTTTATGTTTAAAGTACATTAAATGAAGGAAAAAAACTAAGTCAGGCCTAAAATTCCCAAACAACCATATGAGAAAAAATGTGTTTATCATTTAATTCAATTGCAAGCATTATCATGAGGTTCAAATACCTTAGATTTTAGGAGCTCATTAGTCTTTGTTAATTCAATAAGCTGTTTTTCCAGTGAAGCATTACTTGCAGAAAGAGATGTTTTTTCCCTGACAGCAGCATTTAGCTTTGCTTCCATCTTCTCCAACTCAGCTTCCAGATCCTGGATTCGCTTGTCCTGAGTACCACGTTCCTGCACAAGAACACGAATCTGGACAGAAACAATGTGAAAAATGAATGATTCACTGATTGTTTCCAGTGTTAACTAGATGCAACTGATAATCAAAACATTAAAGTTCTAGAAAAACTTCTGATTGTGACAATAAAGAGATCAGAAAAGATTTACCATGTATATTCCTTTTCATATACTTTTTCATTATAGGCAATTACAAGGTATTTAATATAGTTGCTTGTGCTCTCTATATACATATATGAGTAAATGGAATATATATGTATAAATGAATCACTATGCTGTACATTAGAAATTAACACACCATTGCAAGTCAACCATACTTCAATAAAAAAATAAATAAATGAAAAGGAAGAGATTTACCATGTAAATATTAAACAAAATAAGGCTGGTATGGCTATGTTAATATCATGCAAAGTAGACTTTAAAGCAAAAAATACCAATAGTAATAAATAATTTTATGGTTAAAAAGTTATTTCAAGAGAAAGACAATCTTACATTGGTTGTGTACAACAAAGTAATATAACTTCAAAATACACAAAGCAAAAATTCACAGAATTAAAAACAGAAATAGACTAATCCACAGAGCTGAAAACACACCTTTCTCAGTAGCTAATAGAATAAGCAGACAAAAATATCAGTACAGATAAAGATTTGAAGAAACTATTTAACAACTTGAACTAATTGACATACATAGACCATTATAACCAACAAGTACATAGACATTCTTTTCTAGTACACATGAAACATTTACCAAAATAGACTATTTGCTAGGTATAAAAATATTAAGAAAGTACAGATGTATTAAGTCACATGAGAAGTATTTTCTACTTTTACTGGCTTTGTATTCATACTAATCTCAGTATTCTAAGCCAATATTGCTTAACTAAAAATGTCTCAAGCACCACCTATATATAAGGCTGTGAACTAGGGACTGACCGAGCTTTAAGATTCCCTACCATAAGATTCTGTATACATTATTGGTTTATAAGCAATGTTTATAGTATAGTATTATAAAGTAGAAAAAAAAAGACTGAGATTATCTACATTACAGTTTTTGCAGTTAAAGAAGCTTAAGCTCTAAAAAAGTTAGTAAACTCACATGCCTACATGACCAAGAAAATAATATAAATAAGTAAACACAGCCAGGTAAGGACTGACTGAGCAAATGTGGGGTCTAAAGAAGGCAATCCTGCACAATCCTAGCAGATTGTTGCCCTGGAGGGGAATGTGAAAACTATGCTGTCAGATCTTCTAAATTTACAGCAGAAGTCAGAAATCTGATTTTGTTTTGCATGAAATTTTACTTTTAAATATTGATAATTAATTCAAATTAAACAAACAACAAATACTGTGGGGGCTTAAATAAAATAGAGCTGTAGCTGTCAAAAATGTCTATTCTAAAGGATCCTGGCACTGCCACTCACTCACCAGCTGTCCCATGGAGACTCACTATAGCTCTAAGTATTGACCGCTACAGCATAGGCATGTACCAATAAAATGATGGCCAACATTATGAAAATAAGTATAAAAAGGATCAAAGCAACCAGGGCAGAGATTTGCAAAGTTATCTTGACATATTCTTGGTCCTAAGACAATCTTTAACTGTTAGTAAACTCACATGCCTACATGACCAAGAAAATAATATAAATAAATGTCTTAATATGTCAAAAGAATATGTCTACCAGAAAAAGAGTTGGTTAGCAGTGGAAACACAGAAAAAAGACAGCCAGAAAAGCAAAGCTGGCGATGACTAGCCTAGCTCTGGTTAAGGGAAGTAAGTGGGTTCTTTAGGTCAGTTTTGTGCAATGGAGATTTCCGCCATGGTGGAAATGCACTGCCCAGTATGGTAGCCACCCATGACAAGTGCCTGTTGAGCACTTGAAATGTGACTAGTGGAACTGAAGAACTGACTTTTTAATTTTATTTAATTTAAATAGTCACATGTGGTGAGTGGCTTCCGTATTGGACAGTACAGTTCTAGGCCATTTTATCCTTGAGGAAGGCATACACCTACAGCACAGAAGATGCATTTGGTTAGCACAACTCCATCACAGTTCAACTAACCTGCTAGGATTTCCTGCCTATCTAGCAATTCTCTAGCTAAAACTGTAACAGAATCCCTGTCTCTTAACTTTATGTAACTCTCCATTATCTAGCACATTTACTTTTCATTAAGTTGAAAGATTGCTTACCTCCTTTTCCAACATCTTCAAATCTTTATCATTCTTTTGAGATTCTTTCTATTTAAACAAATCAAAGGACAGTGATAATCAAATTTGAGTGACACAGATATCATAGCCAAATTTGAATTTTTTCTAGTTAACAGAAAAGATTAAGTGTTCCAAATGATTAATTTCTATTTTAAACATTTCACTGACTCTACACTATCTCAGAAAAAAAAAAAATCTTACAAAGGGAAATCAGCTTAAACTTAGATTCCAAAGAGGAAAAAAAAATATGAATACAAAGAAATAAAGAAAAACAGAAATAATACAAGCCCTGATTCTAATCTATTTATTGCCTTTATTCTAATAAGACATATAATTTTCATATCGCAACTTTTTATATCCAACAGCCTTTCTGAGATAATGGCCAAAGCCAGAAAATCTATCCTATCGATCTTCTCCATATAAAAATGGAAAAAACGGCATAAATGTCTTGAATGAAAATGTGTTTTATAAGTTTCTAAATTGGGGTCAGGCCACACCAGTCTCATGTTCATTAATTTCCTACCTGATGACATTTTCTATCAAGGAAGGCCTATTATTTTGGGGTTTAACACAAACTTGTATGTGATTTGGTTTTTTAATTGTGAATTCTAATAATTAATTCAAAATTTGAGAACTGTTTCTCCAATAGATTCAAGTAAAGAAATTTACATGAATTTCCAAGAAGAAAATCAGTGCTGCCCAATAAAAATACAATATAAGCCATGTACATATTTTCAAATTTTCTAGTAGCTACATTTAATAAGTAAAAATTCTAATAATATATTTTGCTTTAACCAAAATACAAAAATTGTTATTTCAACATGTAAGTCGTATAAGTTTATTACCAAGATATTTTATATTTTTTGTATTAGTTTTTCAAAATTTGTTGTGTATTTTACAACGATAGAACATCTCAAATCAGATGCTCAATTTTTATTAAACATCTGTCTCTATTTAGATTTCATAAAACATACAGATGAAAAAGTAGATCACATACCCAAGTTGTTCCAAAACATTTAAGTTTTTCAGCAACAGAATTGAGTATCAGTTTTTACATGCACATTAATTAAAATTAAGTAATATTAAAAATTCAATTCTTCACTTTCAAGTGTCCAAGAGCCACATTTAGCTAATCCCTTCCACATTGGGCAACACAGCTCTTTATACAGAACACAAGACTTGGATAACTGCCAAATGAATGAACAAGAATAAGCTTAACTTACAGCTTTGGTTTCCGAACTCTGAATCTTTTTCACATTAAAAAATCAATTTATGCATTTCCTTAGGAAAGTACAACTTGCTTTATGAACTAATGGACACAGTAATAGTAGGCTCTTGAAGAAGCCATAACACAAAGTAATTAAGAATTTAATCTCTCACCACTCCTTGGCAAACCTCTTTTAGGCATTAGAATGCGTTTTCCTTTTTCTTAACCAATATTTACCCTTCCCCACAAACAAACAAAACCAGAACAACTCAAAAGATAATTAACAAATCAAAGCATTGTATAATTTTTAAAAGCTTACTAGTTCTTATAAAATTTATCTAGCTGTAGAAAAAAAAAGAATATACATGTAAAAAATTTATCTAGCTATAGAAATGACTGAGAAGTGGAGATCATTTTGTTATTCTGAACTAAGGATGCATTTAAACTCAGTATATTTAGTAATGGTGTAGGTAGAAATGTAAAGCTTGCTAGAGTCCCAATGATAATGTGTTTCACTAATTTACAGATTTTCTGATAACTTTAATTTATACACTTAATCCAGTTCAGTCAAATACAATACCTTTAAGAAATGTTTTCATGATAGAGTTGATAGACCATCTAGAACATAAGAGCTCCTTACCTTTAATCCTGAAGTTTTAACTTTTCTTGCTGAAACAGGCAAGGTAGTATCTTTGTCAACAGTAAGATTTTGTTGAGATTCTGCTATAAAATGAATTGTACAGATCATGGTTGGTGCTTACGTGTTTGAACCACAGATAAAACACAATCCCCAAATTTCTTATAGCAACTATTAGTGAAGCAATATAAGGTCATTCTTCTCTTGACTGTACCTTTGCAAGTAATTAGTTGCACAATATTTTTTACACATCTAACACTTTTCTGATTTTCCTAATGTTCTCTCTAATATTCTCCAACAGAGGGTTAATGTAATTACTAAAAGGAAAACTAAATGCCTATGTGAGTGTCCTGCTTAATTCTACTGGCTATACAACAACGTAATGATGAAAACATTATTCTGTAGTTGGTACTTTTGTAAATCCATCAAATAAGACAATTTAAATATAGTTGTAGCTTCACATTTTTAGAAATACTATGCACCTTTAAATTGAAATACTGTTACTTATAACTTTAAAATTTATGAGATCATATAACCATTACTTTATTTTAGGATCCATTACCTTTTTGTTTTTTAAACCTTTGTGATTTCTGAAAGGATACTGGTCCTTTCAATACTTCTGAAGTTTTAACATCATAAGCACCTGGAGATGGTGCACAACCTAGAGGAAACATTAAATATTAATATTCCATCTCATGTGACTTACCATCTTAAGTTAAAAACATGTCATAGTGAAGTAATATAAATGTAAAAATGCCCTTATCAAACGGCTTCTTTTGTTTTCAAATGTAAAAATAGCACCTATTTGGTAACATAAAAGTAGGCCTCTCTGTGAAGAACAATCTCATTATCTTCCCAAATGACCTTTATTTCAATTGGGTCAAAGAAACGCAGGCAGCTAAGCAAAATAACAAAGACAGTATTGGGATGATTAAAGTCACTGCTTCCATCAATTCTGAACATCAAGGATGGACTTAAGTTTCCATTCCTCTGTCTGGAACAATGATCATTTATACGTGCTGACAGATTCCAAACCTGGGAGCTTTCAGATCTACATGTGGTCAATGAGGAGTAGATAGTAGATTTTCCAACCAGGAAAGAAAGTCTCAAAATGAAGTGTAGAATTCACTGGGGTATCTAAGTCAAAGGCATACTTAGTAAAAAGCATTAGTCTTGGCTAGCTCAGATTTCTCTCCCCTCACAAACTTGTTACACTCTGGGGTGAACAGAGGGGTTGCAGGGGTTTCCCTACATTCAGGTTAAGGGTGGCACATCTTAGAGCATCTAATTTACTCATCTGGGATAGGGATGGGGGAGGCAATGAAGAACATGTTAGAGTTTAAAGCAAGCAGTGGACTTCAAAGAAAACTGCCACTGTTAGCTATACTTTTGTGGGGAAGTTGTAAAGAGGGAATGCAGAACCAACGACTGTTCTTCTATGCTCCCTGCTCTTTGGGATGCTTCTTTGTGAAAAATGTGAGAAGTGCTGCTCTAGACTTGGCAGAACAGCCAGAAAATATAATGATGCTGAATACTAATATTCTAGTTCATCTTTAGGTCCACACTCTCCAAAGGGAAAAGGGCCAGCAAAAGATGTGATGATGGCCAGCGACTAAGCAGCACCAATCACGTTGAGACAAAGAAAACCATACTTAAAAAAAACTCTTCCTTAAAGATTAGAGTCAGATATGAGAGTTAATGGGGATTTAGATTCAAGAACGAGGCTGAAATCTAGCCTATAGACCTAGCAATCTTTGTGAGACTGTGGCACATGCCATTTTCATGCCCTAAGTCTTTCCCTTACTAACACTTAAATGTACAACAGAGATATGACTTGGGAGATGTCACAAGCTGGAACAACTTATATCTTTTTTTTAAGACCTCTGTTAGCTTCTGATCATTGTTCATCAGTTGCTAACAGAGGCAGTCAATACCAGTATGCAAACAAAACATTTTATGCATTATATTAAATAAATACTTTGAGCTTCCAGACCTCTTTATTTTTCTATCCCTTCCACCTAGGATGGACAGCCCACCTTCCATTTTGCCTAGCTAACTCTCACTTATCCTTCAGATATTGGTCCAGATGTCGCCTCTCCGTTTTCTCCGAGTCCTCAAATCAAATTAGAAAATCCATTCCATAGCAGCCTCCGATTATTGTTCCTATCACAGAACTTCTTGCAGTTTTGTAGTGGCTTCTAGTAAAGTATTTATCCACCTCCCACCTTAGACAAAACAGCTTGAAGTTAGGGACTGTATCCTCAATATTTAGCTCAGAGTTGAGTCTGACAGTATGACAAAGAAAACAGAAATGTCACTGGGGATGTGGGAATGGGAAGAGTTGTGTACAGTAATCAGCTAAATCAGGGTACAAATTCAGCTTTGTCTATCAATCAATAGATAATACTATGTGCCAGGTATTTTGTAGTTATAGGGAGAAGATGGTGAATAACATTATACTCTCTCATTTTCCATCCTTTAAGAACCCTGGAAAGTTATTTTTATTTGAGACTGATTTTTCATTCATAAAGAATAAAAAATAGTATCTACCTCATAGTATGGTTGTTAGGATTACTGGAGTGATATGAGAAACCACTACAGTGCCTCACATACTAATTATCGAATAAATGTTAACTGTTATTACTCTGAAACTGTGAGACTGAAATTTTGTGTAATTGGCAAAACCCGTTTAATCTAGTATAAAGCAAAAAAAAAAAAAAAACTCCTTAAAAGACACACTTTTGACAGAACTTAGAGTAGTTTCTTTGAATATCTGGGAAATAATATGGTCCTTAAGTCTTTTAATTAAAAAATTAGCTTGTGTTGGTCCATTTGCTCCCTTGGCTTTCCTTTGTGAGCAGAGTAACACTCATTTCCATTTGCATGTTGGCTGATAGAAATGAAAGGTGTAATGAGTGACTGTTAAAAGGTGAACATTGAGGTGGGAGTATAGCTCAGCGGTACAGTGCCTGCTTAGCAAACACAAGGTCCTGGGTTCAATCTCCAGTGCCTCCATCAAAAAAAAAAAAATTAATAAATAAATCCAATTACCTTCCCTCCAAAAAAATAATTAAAAATAAAAAAGTGTACATCACAATGGATAAATCATGAGCTTTGATGTTAAACTCTGTCACTTACAGGCTAATCAGTAGTTACAAAACCCCTTAGTTTCCTCAACTGTAAAATTAGGACAACATCAGTACCTGTCTCACCTGGTTGGAAAGAAAAAATCAAATCTAGTAGAGAAGATTTCGGCGCAGTCCCTGCATGCAGTTAGCGTACACTAAATGAGTGCCTTACCAACCACATCCAGAGCTTCCTGGTTATTGTGCCTATGCACTGCAGTGGTTTAGAGCACAGGGTGGGTTCATGGAGGCAGGGTTTCACGTCCCGGTTCTGACAGCTTGCTTGTGTAACACTGAACAAATATAAGTCTCCATCTTTTTATCAATAAAATAATGAATAATAGGATCACCTTTCGGGGACTTTAAGGGAATTAAAATAGAACTAATAATTGATGTAAAGACTTCTATGGTGCCGGGGGCGGGGTACTGTCAAAATTAGCTCCCATTAAAAAAATTAGCTTCCATGACTTCCTCTGTAGTGTTTTCGATTAAACGTTACTACATAATTTTACCCCCATAAACCTCCTTTACCAGTCTCCCTTCTTTTATACCTGAGTGGACTATCCATGAGAAATCCACAAGTTCAGACAAAAAGCAATAGTAAAATATTCTTCATCGGTGAGGCCTTAAGACTTGACCAACAAATAGTTACGAACGCTTCCTCATTCCAATTCCCTCCCCTCTGCTTTCTGCTTTCGTTTCTCCACAGCCCTATTTATTGGCTGCGTTCTCCAATTGGATGTAAGCTGTACAGGGCAGGGATTTTGCTTCGCTCAGTTGTATCCTTATAATCCTGAATCGTGCTTGGCACGTAGTAAACGCTTAGCATGTATTTCAGGAAAATCAATCAGTTATATGAGCGCCATCCCAGTCCTAAAAATCGCCACCTATTCGCCTCTGATAAAGGGAACCAAGAAGGGGCAAGGGACGTGAGAGCATCTCCCGTCCCCCAGTTCCTTTCCCCGTACGCACCAGAAGGGTCATTGAATCGTTTCAGGGGCGCCTTAGAAAAGGACATGTCGACGACCAGCTCCGCAAAACCAAATGTCTCTAGAGCTCCTCGACCACTTCCTGTGGCTTGTTAGTCTAGTCGCTTCAAATTCAAATCTCCCCGCTTTTTCCCCGCCCACTCGATATTAGCCAATCGGAAAACCAAAATCTTAGGCACACCAATCCAGGATGGGAACATCCAAAGAGCATGCGTACTCGGCTTTCGTCGCGACCAATTAGGTGGCCTGTTAGTTTAGGTTCTCATCCAATAGGAGGTTATTATTATTTCCTCCCGCCCCCCAATCCTACCCAACTGGTCCAATCACTACTGGCGTTACTCAATTGTAACTATGCACGAGCAGCCTTTGCGCAAGCGCAGTTCACACCAGAGAATTTTCAGTCGCTTTTGACGTCATATTGGTGACAGTGTAGTGAGTTCTAGCTTCACAGGTTCCAACCGTTTCCTATCGTTCTTTGGATGTAAACGCTTCTGGATTTCAGTTCTTTCAACCTGAATCCTGCCAGTGTCTGTCCTAAATGGCCACTGAAAGTGAAAAACAAACAAGCGGAGACAGCAGATGACTTTGCTGCGCATGTGCAGTGACCCAAACGAAGAGGACAGGGGGTGGCCTAAGCGCGGAGATTCCGCGCGTGCGCTCGGCTCGCTCGGTGCCACCGCAGCCGGGAGGCGAAGTGGAGTATGTCAGCCCCGTTTGAGGAGCGCAGTGGGGTGGTTCCGTGCGGGACGCCGTGGGGCCAGTGGTACCAGACCTTGGAGGAGGTGTTCATTGAAGTTCAGGTGCCGCCAGGCACTCGCGCCCAGGATATCCAGTGCGGCCTGCAGAGCCGGCATGTGGCGCTGGCCGTGGGTGGCCGCGAGATCCTCAAGGTAGCGGCAGGTCGGGGCTTGTACTCAGTTTCTTCTCGGCCCCTCCTTCCCACCCCCTCCCCCACCAGATCTCCGAGTCATAAAGTTCATGGTTTCTGTGGAAGGGCTGTTGGAAGGCCGTTCGGCTCCTGTGGCTGGCCGAAAGAAGGATAAAATTGCCCTGGTTTTGGTCTGGTCGGAGCCCCCACCCTCAGGGCCAGTCCCGATTGAGGTGGGAATTTGAGGAGCCCATCTCCCTGGGTTTG
This sequence comes from Vicugna pacos, assembly GCF_048564905.1. Lineage (NCBI taxonomy): Eukaryota > Metazoa > Chordata > Mammalia > Artiodactyla > Camelidae > Vicugna > Vicugna pacos. The sequence goes on from NC_133008.1 coordinate 18,569,367, forward strand.
TTTTTAAGCTAAATGAAGATGCTCCTTTTGTTCCTCTGAGGGTCTTCAACTGAGAACAGGTTAACTGGATCGTTAAAGAAATACTTTAACTACATATACTTTCTTCCAGGCACTGATCTAGGTGCTGGGAGGACAGCAGTCAAAGATAGTATTCCCTCACTCAGGGAGGTTACGTTCTTGTGGGGAGGCATAATACAACTAAACTAGTAAGTATTTAGGCAGTTATAGAAAAGCAAAGATGAAAATTAAGGATAAGGATGTCGAGATGAGGATTTGGATGTATTGTCAGGTGATTTATTTTCTCATCTGAAATTAGAAAAATCCTGCATATTTGTGGAGTGGTTAAGCAGATGGTCAAGAGGTGAAGTAAGTAATTGTGCTATCCCTTTTATTCTCATCAGTACTCTTTATATCTGATGGTACCCATTTTTTTCCTTGTTAAAAATTATAGTTAAATTCAGTGAAGTTCAAGTTAGATTTCTTTCTCAGATTAGATGCTCGAGATATTTGATACCAGTGTTGTGTAACGGTGAAGGGAGATTACTTGGTAGGATACCTACCTTTGTCATTTCTCTAGTTCTGTAACCTTGGGCCAGAGATTGTTCAGTGTCTAAGTCTTCATTCACAAAGTGGGGTAATTTATAGTACCTTTCTCATAGGATTGTTCTGAGCATAGCATGGTATCCATGTGAGTGAAGAACTTGGAGCAGGTAGTACCTGGTATTTAATAAGGTCACACTACATGTTAGCTGTTATTATTTTATATGGAAGTGTTTTGAGTGCCTCAGAGAAAAGGAAGATTCACGTGAAAGATACTGATTTATGTTAGCTTGCATCTTAACCTTTCTGTATAGTTGTGTAATTCGTAGTTTACTGAACAGTGATTTTGATTTTATAGTCAAATTTACCTTAGTAATTGCAGTAGCTGTGGGAATTTAGCAATAACTAACTCTAGGATTTTTGGCACGCATTTAGGCCAGTAGGAGTTTTTTTCCACTGGTATTGACATATTTTTAAAAATATGTTTTCTCTTTGTTAATGTGATATTTTAATTTTCTAAAGCTTAAATTTAGTAAGTAGGAAAAAAATCAAGATGAATTTTAGCAGGTGCATTATCTTTTAAACTTTTCCTTTTCTTAGTTCTTTCTTAAAACGAGTTTCTGAATAATTAGTCACAACTAATCTGATATCAGATCTACAGTATGTACTTTAAAATATTTTTTAGTGTTAAATTGCCTTGCAAAGAGATTGAGCCAGTTTTTAAAAGTTTATTTTAAAGACATCATTTCTTCTTAATATCAGCAGGAGACCTCTTCTTGTAGTTTATTATAATTGGTAAAGTTAAAACATTTCAGATATTAATTTCACATATGGCCAATCAGTGATCAGAAGTATTTCTTCATCTTATAAAAAAGAGCCTGATCTTTCTGTAGAGAGCACTGTGTTCTTTGTTATAGTAAATATACCAAGTAGTATAAATAAACTAGGTTCTGTCTCACTCGCTAGGTGGGAATTTAGGGATGAATACCTATCAATGTGTTGAAGTAGTATTAAGTTTGATCTCCCCTTTCTAAACTAATTAGGCAATTGTATGTGGATTAGATAGGAAATTAGCTAAGTCTTGAATCATGAAAGCCTTATAAAAATTAATGAAATCTCTATTTTTTAGTACTTCATATGTTTATTTTTCAGGGCAAACTCTTTGATTCTACAATAGCTGATGAAGGAACATGGACTTTGGGTAAGGGTGATCTATTATTTTTCTTAGAATCTTTTTAAAAATTAATTTTGTCTTGGAACATAGTATGTTTCCCCTCTGTTGTACTAAGTCCTTTGTCTTTGCAGCTCTGAAAGATACAGTAATAGAAACATATTGAAAGCAATTATATATCAAGATTACCTAATGATTTTTGAAAATATAAACTAATGATGAACTCTAATTTCTTTGTGATTTTTGTTTGTTTAGAGGATAGAAAAATGGTCCGTATTGTTCTCACAAAGACAAAGAGAGATGCAGCAAATTGTTGGACTTCTCTTCTAGAATCTGAATATGCAGCTGATCCTTGGGTGCAAGACCAAATGCAGAGAAAACTTACATTAGAGAGATTCCAGAAAGAAGTAAGTCAGATGAATGAATATGTGTAGTTAAACGTCTGTAAATCATAGGATAATTATTATTTGAAACTAAAACTCAAATGTGGTTTTAAAAAAATAAAAACTCTTTAGAGGAATATTTTAAGTTAAATGATTAGAAAAGTGACTGGCCTTTCTATGTATGGATTTGATTCCCCACCCTTGGGAGGAATTTATTTGTACTGCTACGATGTCTTAAGTTTAAATCATTTAGTGTACATCAGTAATGCATGAATAAACTCATAAAAATTCAATCAATGCAGACTTACATTATGTAAAAAAGTGTAAGGCCCTTTAATCAATGTCTTCCATCCTATGCCTGTCTCATTCTCATCTCATCAGTAGATTGGCTGGATTGTTTTATTTTTAACATAAATGGAGGATCACACTGTGTGTAATGTTCATGTTGCTTTTTCATTTAATGTGTTGGGTCTCTTTCCCTACTGGTACTTACAGATAAAATTCATTCCTTTTAACTGCTTCAGAGTATTTCCTAGTTTCATTGTATTGTAATTATTTATTTAGCTATTCCTCTTTGATGAGATTTAGATTTCTTTGTGTCTATTTCAAATGAAGTTTGTGCCTTTATCTCTGAAACTATTCAAACATTCCTTTAAGATAGATATCTAGGAGAATTATTTCTGGATCAAAGCATTGGTAAAGTTTTGGTGGATAATTTCCATCTATATGATGGTAATTCCCAAATGTGTATCCCTAGCTTGGACTTTTCACCTGAATGTTGGACTCACATATCCAACTGCCTATTTAACACATTCTCTTAGCTGTCTAACAGACATATCAAACTCGACATGTCCAGAGTGAATGCCCTGATTTCCTTCCCTCAACTGTTCTACCTCCAGACTTCTCATCTCAGTTAATGGAAACTCTTTGTTCAAACCAAAAAAAAAAAAAAAATTGGAGAATCGTCCATCATTATTCTCTCTCTCTCACACCCTATCCAGTTTGTCAGGAAACCTCCCTGGCACTACCTTCCGGATATATTCAGAATTTGACTACACATCACCACCAACTCCGTGACCACTGTCATCTGGACCACCTCTAATGTTTTGCCTAGATTACCCTAGTAATCTTCTAACTGTTCTCTTTACTTCTACCCTTGCCAAGCCTACAGTCTTTTCAGAATAACAGAGCAGTCCTTTTACAATGCATGTCAGATTACATCACTTTTCTTCTCTGAGCTCATTCACTCAAGTAGAAGACAAAGTCCTATACAAGGCCCCAGCTGATCTGGTCCCATGATCTCTCTGCCCTCCTCTCCTACTGCTGCTCCCCCCACCCCCCATTCTGCTCTAGCCACATTATGGCCTTTTTGCTGTTCCTTAAATCTGCCAGGCCATTCTTCCTCTGTCCTTTTGACTGCAATGCTCTTCCAAAGCTTAGCTAACTTTTCACTGTTTTCAGGTCATTTCTCAATGAAGCATGCTTTGACCTTAATCATCCTATTTAAAAAACTCTAAGCTTCTCATTTCCCTTACTGTGCCCTACTTTTCTTTCTCTTCTTCTTTTTCTCCATAGCACTTACCAGCATTTAACACACTAGATCATGGGCTGGCAAGCTGTGGCCCCACTGCCTGTTTTTGCGGTTTTACGCGGACACAGCTTTGTTTTTCGTTTGTGCGTTGTCTGTTATGTAGCAGCAAGCAGAATTAAGTAGTTACGACAGAGGCTACATGGCTTTCAGAGCCTGAAGTACTTACTGCCTTGCTTTTTATAGGGAAGTGTGCTGGCCCCTGCATTACATAACTTAGGGATTATTATTTGTCTCCTACTGTTAGAATGCAAGCTCCACCAGAATAAGGATCTTTGTTTTGTTTTGTTCGCTCTTAAATTCTACATGCTTCTCATGGTGTCTTCTGAACAGTAGGAAGTCAATAGATGTTTGTTGAATAAATGAAATGCCTCTAAAAAGATTAAAACCTGGGGCAGTACTTACTCCAGAGGATTGTTGTGAGGATTAAATATTTTAATATATATCTACAGCTCTTAGCATCTTGACTGGCATATAATAAGCTCTCAAAAAATGTTAGTTATTAAAATTTGTTTATACACTGATACTAAAGTATATGTTTATACTGTAATATAAACCGTATATATATATCACTGTATGTCAACACTGTAATATACGTATTGATCTTCTAAATATTTGTAAATCTGAAAATTGAAAAAAACACCACATAGTTTTAAGTTCCATTTTGGTGATTACAGTGAAGTTTGATATCTTTTCCCATGTTTATTGGCCATTTAGATTTCCTTTTTTTGTCAATTGCCAGTTTATATCTTTTTACTGTTTTCCTTTTGGGTTACTTATATTTTTCCTTATAAACTTTATTTTATAATTTGTTTCATATCTTTTAGAATCCTGGTTTTGACTTCAGTGGAGCAGAAATCTCAGGAAACTACAGTAAAGGTGGACCAGATTTCTCAAATCTTGAGAAATAATCACAATTTTCTTGCTGCATTTTGTGGATTCTAGCAGATGTTGCCAGCTTAATCAAAGGAATAGATTATGTGATGGAAGAAAACTGTGGATGCCTACAGTTAACAAATTGCAAAATATATTTAAACATGGCTCTAATAATTGCATTCAAATATGATTTACATAGGAAACATCTTAAATAACTTGTGGGAACTCCAATTGATACACGGTAACTTTTTTTGACTTGTTTTTTGCTCAGCATGAAGTTTTATATGCTGCATTTTACTAATTTCATATTTAACCTGTATTTTTAATATGAAAAAAATTAGGGTTTAGATCATGTGAAATGACAGGGTGCCTTCAGGGAAAATTAAGTTTTTCTTTCAATAAGTGTGATGCAGGAATAATGTTCAATAAACTTTTCTAAATAGGAATTGTGTACCCCTTTGTCTAAGTGTACCAATTCACACAAAGAACTTGTATTAATGAAAAAATTTTTCAGAAAGGAAAAAATAATCTGCAAATATATTCTGAGTAATTTTAGGTTTTTTGTTTGTTTTGTTTTTTTTTTGGTGGAGGCAGGTAATTAGGTATATTTATTTATTTATTCTTGGGGGAGGTACTGGCGATACAACCAGGACCTCATGCTTGCTAAGCATGCACTCGACCACTTGAGCTATACCTCCCCCCTGGTATTCTGAGTAATTTACCGAAAAACTTTTTTTAAAAAATGTCTGAGTTAGCATATTATTCCTTGAGGAATGACTTTATGTCAAGAAACTGAAAAATACCTAACACTTGGAATAGATGAATACAAAACAGAAGTGATGAAGTGAATGTGGTTATTGGGTGAATTCCTTGTTAGTGACAAAAAAATTACAGTCAATGATTATGTCAGTGACATCATTTTGATCTTTAGTGATTTGGGCATATAGGTAAGAATTATCTTGAAATTTTATGTCATCCTTCTTATGTCCTTTTTAATTTAAATGTCTTAAACAATCTGAAATGTATATAGAAAAGTTACACATAAAAGACACAGAATTGTTTTCTTCCTGAGTCCTCAGGTTTGTGTGCAAGTTGGTGACATGGTGCCCCATTATCTCTGGGTACCTTAGTGTATATTTCCTTCAAAGCACATGATTCTACATAACTACAACACAACCATTAAAATCAGGAAATTAGCACTGACACATGACCACCGAATCCTTGGACCTTCATTCCATTCATGTTTAATTGATTGTCCCAGTAATGTCCTTGATGGCAAAAGGATCCAGTCAGAATCATGCCTTGCATTTAGGTACCAGGTGTCTTTAGTTTACTCCAAACCGGAACACGTCCTCATTTTCACTCTGACTTTTACAACCTTGGCACTTGAAGATTATAGCCTAGTTTTGTACATCTCTCATTTTGAGTTTCGTCTGGTTTTTCTTCATGATTAGATTCAGGTTATGAATCATCGGCAGGACTCTTACAGAAGTGATGCTGTGTTCTTACTGCATCCAATCATGAGTTATAAGTTTCAGTTTGTCCTTTTTCTGATAGTGTTTACAGTTGGCTTGCCATATCCATGGGTTTCAAATACTGATTCAACAGAAGGTGGAAAATAGTTAAAAAAAAATCCAAAAAGTTCCAAAAAGCAAAATTTGAGTTTGCTATGCACTGGCAACTATTTACATAGGTTTACAATGTGTTTACAACTGTTTACATAGTATTTACATTGTATTAGGCGTTAGAAGTAACCTGGAGATGATTTAATTTATTCAGGGGGATGTGCATAGATATAAGCAAATACCATGTCATGTTACTGAGCATCTCTGGATTTTGATATCCAAGGGGGATCCTGGGAACAATACCTGTGGATACTGAGGGACAGCTATACTTCGATCACTGATTAAGTGGTGCCTGCCAGTCTTCCTCACTGTAAAGCTATTTTTTTTTAATGTTTGCAATTAAGTATTTTGTGTGATGTAGTTTCCAAGTACTGCCTTGTTTCTCACCAAACTTTCAATTTTTATGTATATATATGTATATATGTACACTCATGACTTCTTTATTCAGTGGGTTAAAATCTGTTATTCCCATTACTTCGATCCTCAACATTTTTCTAGATTTGACCAGTAGAAGACCATGCTAGGTGGCTTCTAGGCCCTTTTGACATGTCCCCATCGTATTTGAGCAATTTCTTATTCTCTGGCACATGATATACCAGACTTATGTTTTCCCTTCCCTAGCCCAAGAATCAGCCATTTTTATAAGGAGCCCTGGTTGTTTTTACTGGAGATTGGTATTTAGAAGCCAGGTTCTATGTGCTAGTGAGCAATTGCTGCATATTATGCCTACATTTACATCTGTATTTATTTTTATGTCTGTATGTATATTGAAAGCCGTGAGTTAACATTTAAACTTTCTAATCCTTTGGGGTTCATTTTTGCTCTCTTCCTTTCTATATAATTCCTTTCAGCAATAGTGAGATACCTGATTCTTACATCCTTAATATATTGGGTTCCCTAATCTAGATCATCTTCCCATATGAGTGTCTTTCTCACTCTGCTCAGGCTCCAACACCCTGTGCCAGTCAGAGTTACCCCCCTCACCTGCTGGGATCCTAACACCCTGCTCTGGGCCACTGCAGCCCAGCCACACCCTTTGGCAAGATGCCTATGTTCACTTTACTCAGTAACTTTAGGAATGAATTGTTGGGGAAGAGGCATTTTTCTTTTAATTGGCTTCTCTTCTTGACATTAAAAATTTTTTGGATTTTGAATAAACAAAGTAAAATTAACTTTTTTTTGTTTGCAGTTTTGTGAATTTTAACTTACGTAGAGATAGGTATAAACTCCAAAATTAGTAGATTGAATAGTTCAGTCACCACAAGAACTCCTTCGTGCTCTTTCTAGTCACACCCTACTACTAGCCTCAAACTCTGGAAACCACTGGTTTAGTCTCTGTCTCTGTAGTTTTGTTTGTTTGTTTTTTTAAAGAATATCATATAAATTGAATCATATGTAATCTTTTTTAAAAAATAGGTTGTTGATATATAATTCACATACCGTACACTTTACTTATTTAAAATAAGTGTATGTTGGTGGTTTTTAGTATAGTCACATAATACTTAACCACCATCATAGTCAACTTGTCATTTTCATCACCTGAAAAAACAAACAAATCCCGTACCTTTCAGCTATCACTGTCCCCATAATCCTGTCAAGCAACTGCTTATTTACTTTCCATGTATTTCTGTTCTGGCTTATTTCATACAAATGGAGTCATGTGGTCTTTTGTTTCTGGCTCACTTCGCATAATGTTTTAGAGGTTCATCCATGTTTTAGTATGTACTTCATTCTTTTTGTCTGGCTGAATAATCCATTGTATGACTTACACATACTTGTCCGTGTATCAGCTGATGGACATCTTGGAGGTTTCCACCTTTAGCTACTGTGCATAATTCTGCTATAAACATTCAAGTACAAATCTTTATGTGCATGTATATTTTCGTTTCTTACCCAGCAGCGGAACTTCAGGTTTTATGAAAACTCTGTTTAATCATTTGAGGAACTGGTAGATTCTTTTCCAAAGTGGCTACACCGTTTTGCATTCCCACCAGCAGTGTGTGAGAGCTCTAATTTCTCCACATTTCTGCAAACACTTACATGACCTTCTGATTCTAGCCATTCTGGTGAATGTGAAGTGGTATCACATTGTGATTGTGACTTCTCTGATGGCTAATTATATAAAGTATCTTTTCTTGTACTGATTGATGATTTGTGTATCTTCCTTGGAGAAATGTTTATTTAAATTCTTGGTCCATTTTTTAAAGGGTTATTTATCTTTGAGATCTAAGAGTCTTTGTGTATTCTGGACATAAGTCCCTTATCAGATAGACGATGCTTTTTCTGGATCAATTGATTTGATCTTTCTTTTTTTCCTTTAGATTGTTAAAATGGTGGGTTATATTGATTTTCTAATTTTAAACCAGCTTACATCTCCCCCCAATCCTAAACCTGGTCATGTTGTATTATTCATTTTATATATCTGAACTTGTTTGTTGATTTTTATGTGTTCATTCGGGATATTGGTCAATAGCTTTTAAAAATTAAAAAAAAATTTGTATTTATCTAGGTTTGGTATCAGGTTAATGCTGGCCTTATAAAATGAATTGAGAAGTGATTCTTCTAATTTCTGGGAGAGATTTGTAGAATTTGTGCTAGGTCTTCTTTAAATTATTTATAGGATTTTCCAGTAAGATTCTAAACAATGAGTTGAATTTTTTAAACTAGTAAGTTTACTTAGGTTATCTAATTTTAAGTTTTCGTAGTTCACGTCTTTCAAGGAATTGATTCATCTAATTATGTGTAGAGTTGTTTGTGGTAGTAAAAAAGGTAGTGTCCATTCAGTATCTTTAGATTCTGTAGTGGTATCTCTTTCATTCCTAAAATTGGTCATTTCTTTTTTTGTCAGTCTTGCTAGAGGTTTATCAATTTTATTGCTTGAAGCCTTGTCCATTTCTCCTTTCAGTGCTCTCAGTTTTGTCTTCACTTCCAAGTACAGGTATGAGACCTTGGGCTAGTCCCATACCTGCTCTGTGGCTCTGGTTCTTTTGTAAATTGGGATAACCTCATTCAGTTTGGAGGATTACATACATGAGATGATTCATATACAACATCTGACACTAGCACCTGACAGTAACAACTGTCGGTTGCTAATCACAAATACTAGATCAGAAATGTTTGTTTTCAGATGGTGTGTCACAAAGTTCGAAATACATGGAAGGTTCAGATGCCCTTTTTTAAAAACAGTACTTTTGAAAAGAGGGATTATTAAATATATCTAACTTGAGTCAAGTGCAAAAGGAACCTTCTTTTATAAAAGTTTTTCTTTCATCATTAATTCCTTGCAGTGTCTACTTTATAAGATGTCTTGTTTAATTAAACATGAACAGTTCAAAATCATACGTTGTTTCAATTCCAATAATAATTAACAAGTGATCTAAGCAGACTAACACAATACTTGGCAGTTACCTGTCATTATCAAACACCTACTGGAAGGCTGTTTAATTAGGGAAGAGGGTTGCACACAACTTTTCGTGGGCTGAATCGAAGGGTGAATTTATACTAAGGATAGCCATAGTAGTGTTGAATCTAAATAAGAAAAGTAACCAACGGTGCATAAACAACAACTTTTTAACACAAATTAAGCATATTTACTTGTCATCATCTTGTGCCTATCTTTAAAAATAGGAAGGAAAGGGTCAATTAGGTACTAGCCATACTTCTATAAGAGATTTCGTTTCTTCTACCATGCATCTGACTTGAGAGCTAAATTTAAATACAGTGACGAGATAGCTCTTTATTGTGGTTCCATTATCACATTGCCAAAGTAGCTAATTAAGTTAGAACTAAGAAGCAAACAGAAAACCACTCAGCAAAGGAATGCATTTCAGTAACTTTATTGAAAGGTATATCCCTTAGTACCAAAACATAATGGTAGTTGGTTAGGTTACCTCTGCCACCTCAAAATTAACACTGATGTATTCAAAATATTGAAATTTATCAGTCTTTTGGGAAAACTGAAAAGTTATCCATAAAACATGGTTTACAAAAGTATAAGATACATTGCAGTTCTTTGGTTTATTTTCCAGTCCGTATCTACCCATAATGTGATGTCAAAATTGGGTACAGCCATCCTGGACAGACTCAGGATACACACCGAACTGAGTAATCGTTGACAACACTTTTAACACTGTAGCTCTCCTTAGTCACTGAAATCCTGAACTACCTCAGCGACCTTATTATTATGAAGATGCCTACTTTTCTTAAAACTCTTCTGGCACAGTAGGGTCAATTAGTGAAAGTGTATTCTCTTCCTTTTAAGCAAAATTCTAAATTAGAAGCAATGACGATTTTATAAAAACAGTCCTTAGTAAAAACTTCTGGAGTGTTAAAGCAGAAAGTTTTCACAATGATGCTAATTTATTTTGAGTTACTACTACAATAAAGCTGAATTTTCTTGATGGGACTAGATTGAGGCAGTAAATTTTGTATAAAACTTTTATCACAGATACAAACATAACCTGGTTGCTAGAAAAATACTAAAGATAACGTAATATGCCAAAATTACTAGGTCTGTAGTTTTGCTTTATATAAAATATTCTCCAATTTAAATGTGATTCCTATCTACCAATGAAGTCCACATCTCTGGATTATCTATTTTACTTGCATTATGGGTGCCAAGAAACCATTTTCACTGCCTAGAATAGTGACCCTTGTTATGCCTTAAAAGTGCATTTGTGTAATACTGGTTTTCATGCAAACCTCCTCGTCTGAATTAAGCAGCCATTTTTAAGACCACCTAAATACAATATATTGACCCAACAGAGAAAGCTGGATCAATGTTAGAAATGAAGATTCACAGTTTACCTTCCCAAGCTTGTCAGCACTTCACATTTATGCTGTTAGCTTTGATTTGTATGCTTCACAGGTGAATTCAAATTTGAGTAATTCCACTGTAGGGTAATGGTAATTAGGCAGTTTTCCCAAATCTGAGAACATCAATGCTAATCTAGTTGTGATGTTTTGAGGCTTCACAGCTTAAATCCATTATAACATTATGGAATCCACAGCTCAGGATTGTGGAGAAAGACTTCAGAGAAGTGTTTTTTTTTGTTGCTGTAATAATCCTATTCAACAAACAGAAAATCAAGTTATCAGAAGTTTGCCAAACACAAATATTACTACCTGTTTAAAATCAACTGTTCATATCTAAGACTCTTAATCACGTCTTACGTAGATGTGTTCAATGTTAACACTTAGTTTTGAGTTGGAACGAAGTTAAATCAACACTGAGTTAAATTTAGATGGCAAGAATGTATATCATACATTCAGGACAAGGTTTATATTTCTTATGCATGTAACTACTTTCCAGTGTTCCAACTTCTATAGCAATGACATACAACTATCGTGTTGAGACACTCTGGCAGTTTCCAGACACCCAATGCAGAGGCAACCATCTGTCATAACTTACTTTTTAAGTACAACATCCAAGTTCATGCTGATTTTGCTAATAAGCTAACGGTCTCAAATTAATTCATGTGTGGTTCAAACTTTTGGTCCTGTTTTCTTACTTAGGCTTGTGTAACTTTAAATGAGCCAAAGCTCGAGTCTATATACAGCAAAATGACGTGCAATTAAAAAAATACCATTTTAGTGCTAATTTTAAAGTTCAGATTATGAAGGAGGATGCTGCTTTCTAAGCTGTTAATTTAATGAAATGGCTAACATATATATATCTAAGGTTAGATAATTCCTTACTCTTAGGAATTCCTTACTCTTACTGCACCTTGAATACAGTAAATGCCCTCAAATATTAGCTGACTAGATCAGTGAAGTCACTTTCCCCTTTGCTATTCCAACTCCATTTGTTTATTTTGAAAATAACTCAGATTTAAATTCTTGAATTGTAGAAGACAATTATAGCATTAGAAAGTTTTTTTCTACATGGAGAATAACTAAACAAATTTACCAATTAAGGGCCCATTTCAGGAATTGTTGGAAGGTGGGTTATTCTGTAGTAACTATGCTTCAGTTGCCGTGCAGTCCGCCCAGAAACAATCCATTTCAACTTCTGAACATTTGGTTTGGAACACTTGTTTGATGCATATTCAGTTAAACACTTGGACACGAGCTCTTGCCAGAATGTCAAATCTCTGCCATTTATCTGTGCATAAATTTTAAAAATATATTACTTAAAAGTCCTGCAGGTATTTAATTATAGTAGTAATTGCAATCTTATCAACATGTGTCTTTCCTTGTCAAAAAGTTTTGAGGATAAGCTACTTAAGTTTCATGTCAACACATGGCACATCTCATTTTACTTCAGGAACAAGTGTAGTTTCTTTCACAGCTGTTAACAGGATTTGGGCTATGACTCTGACATACCTTGGAATGTTTCTGAAGATGTTCTATTCTTTCCGTTAACTCTACACACTTCTGTGCTTGGATTTCCAATGCAATGATAGACAATGCCAACACAGATGGCTGAAAGAGATAAATTTTAAATAAATGTTGAACATAAGAATAGGTGTATAAATAGGTTTAATCTTTATAACATATTTACCTTTGCTTTAGAAAATATAATCCTGCAGTAGCACGCCTTAAGTTGAGCTTCCAGTCTTTCAAAATTAAGGATAGTCTTCCTTTAAAAAGAAAATGAGAATAATTTTATGTAGATAATTTTACATCCAGTCAAAATTATAGAAAAATAAGTCAATTTTTTTTTATTTTTTGAAAAATAAGTCAATTTTAAAGTGATGTTTATGCACACTTAACATAGAAAATGAATTATCTGAAGTAAAGAATTCAGAGACATGAACATCTTAAGGATACCATACATGAATTTTAAATAATTTGGGCAAAAACAGTAAAGTATCAGACCCACAGTTATCAATGTTTCTTTTCATTTCATTTTAATCCATTTTTGAATCTAAAGTTCCTTTTTCCATAAATCTGTGTTACACACTTACCTATTAGATTCTATAACTACTCTATAAATGGAAAACATAATTTTTAAAAAGCTGAAATGTCCTTTAGTCTTAAGAATTAGCCTTCATCGACTTCAAGAAGCTACTGATGAAAGTTTTCTCACTTCTGCTGAAGAGTGAAGTCAAACTCAGAGCTGCGGTTGTCATTTTACTTATTTTGACTGGAATTCTCCCAGTGTATTGATTTTACATAAAATCCAGACAATACCATTCCAACTTCAAATCCCCTTTGTTAAGAACAAAGATCACATACCTTTCATGTGGCAAATTTTCTTGAATGAGTGAGTAATAGAGTTGTAGAAATTGAAAGGCAGTAGTAGCTTTGACTTTCCAACACACCTTCTCCAACACAATCTTTTCCATTCTCATCAAATCTGAAACCGTGAACCTATACTGGCTTATTCGGATCAAGTCAGTTGCCAATGGGACATTCCTTTCCTCTTCTATTGATTTTACAGCCAAATAGAAGCAGCTCAGTCCAACACACCCAAGGTGCTTGGGCTGTACCTAAAAAGACCATGTCTTTTATTATTATTCCATGTCTTTATCTTATTTCAGTTAAAAAAAAAAGGATAATCTAAAACTCAGACCCATCATTTTGAAAATGTATCTCTGAGGTCTATTTCTCATGTGTGAAGCACTTAACAAGATCTACTCAGACCTTAACTGTAGCCTATTAACCCTACATACCCACTTGGAACTAAGTTTTTAGTAAACAGGCTAAGTTTCCTTATGTTTGGCCTCAGCACATAAAAATTCTTACCTATTTTGGTTTGTTTAAATTACTGCAGAAAGCACTGTGTTCCAGTTGGACCAAATAAGTTACTTGGTCAAAGGCTTAAATGAGGACTGAAATGCCTTACAGCTTACGCACAAGAATGTTATGCTTTTCCAGGTTGTTTTCTTTGTAGTTAACACATATAAAATGTTTAAAAATACTTTGGCAAATACTGTTTACTCTGCCCTATGTAAAAGCTCTATATACTACCAATCTTTTTTTATTTATCATTTTCTAAGTGTCTACAAGTCAAAATTTATCACCATCAAATTTCTGTCCACTTTAAGTTCCAGCTCAATTGAAACTTTAAGAAGCCTTTACTAGTATTTGTGCTCTCTCCTCTTAGAATCCCTCCAGCAATATATTTGTGCCTCTTTTGAGGTATAATGTAATTATTTTTCTTATTATGCTTTACCTATACGTTAACCAGTTCAAACATTATTCTCGCTAAAATTGTAACATACTAAAGGGACAAATGTATGTTAGTCACCTGTGCACCATTTACAGAGTCAAAGGTAGTGCTTGCACAGTGTCTAAAGAGTTGTTTAATTAGTCTGTTGAACAAGTTTCTTGAACCATTCCATTCAGCAAACATTGAGCTCTTTCTGTATCTGATGGATTGTGTTAGGTATTGAGGACTAAAAGATGAGTTTCATTTTAACTGTCACAATATTTCATTACGTACCAGTGACCACAGGTGCACAGAGAAGTCAGATGTATTTTTAACAGTTAAACTCTGAAAGAAGGTGCCTCGTTAGTGCAGTAGGTCGCGTCAGTCTCATAAACTCTGAAAGCTACACACAAGTCTTTCTTATCCAATATAGAGAATAATTATACATAAATAGTCCTCCAGAAGATACTCTTTACTATATGCAAACTTAGGCTGAAAATGCCAAGCATAAGCAAGACTGGAGGGAATATAAGGCTAAAATAATTAGAACTTTATTATCTATGAATAGAGATTAAGAAATACATGCTATCAAAAGGTGGTTGACAGCATCAGCAAAAAGAAAAAAAAAAAGAAAGAAATATTCTCTAATTCTTAACCCACAACCTAGCATTCTGCCTCTAACACATTTCTCTAAATTAAAAACAACAGTAAGTAAATGAAAATGCCAACCTACCAAGACTTTTAAACACAACAGCCAACTCTCCTACTGGGAAACTCTGCAATTAATTATTTCATATGAGACTATTTTTCAGTGTCAGAAGTTAAGTCTAACAAATGATGCATTACTCTTGGTTAAAGGAAGAGTATCAATGCTGTACATAGACTTACCATAATGTTACTTGTTGAAAATAAAAAAAGGTCAAGATTATGAATATCAGCCCAAAGGTAGCAATACCATCTCCAAAACACATTGAGCAGAACCATGAAATACTCAGGGTAATGTAGCTTTAAACATACCTTCATTTTTGACAGGAATCTGTCCAGTAAATTCACAGCTAGAGAAAACGTCTCTGTGTCAAAGCCAAAGAATTGAGTTAGACTGAGAAGATCTTTTACTTCAAAGTCCCTTAGTCGTGCAGTCATCCTAAGGCCATTATCGTGGGCAGATTCAATCAGTCTCAAGCCGCAGACCTTTGGCTGACATCTCGTCTCCTGTTCCAACAGGGCATTCAGCTGGTGTAGCAGTTTCTGAGAGTCAGTTGTTGTCAGTACCTCTATCATCTATATATAGAACAAAGCCCAGAAAGGAGTGAAAGAACAGCCTTTCCAGCCTTGGGTTGTGCCAAGTGCTTTATAACAGAAGTCTCCCCTCCCTCAATGCTGCTGGTGAAACTAAGTCATTGCAAAGTGCCATGTACTGCTCTTCCCCTCCCCAACCAGTTGGTCATATCCTAAACTGTGAGTTCCTAGAGGGCTGGAGCTATGCCTTTTTAAAGAAGAAAAATGCAAATCTGCATGCAAAAACTTTGAAATTCTGACATTAATGAACAATTTAAACTGTTCAAGTTGGCCAACTTTTTTAGTCTGTATTTCCTGATCTGTAAAGTGGGTATGAGGTTATTACCTACTTCATAGACTTGTATGAATGAATGAGAGCACCCAGGTACATATGTACTTAGCAGATATATTAGGTGCCTAATAAACACTGGACAATAATAAGGAGCTTATTTCTAGTCTGCCTCTTTGAATGGCTGTAAAGATAAAACAAGATGATTCAATTAAAGAGTTTAGCATAGCTGTTAACTTTTATTGGCGTTAGAAAACGAAGCGTAAGGGGTGCCATGGGAGCACGCAATGGGGGGCGGAGGATAATCCAGCCAGCAAGAGGAACCTGGGATTTCATTAATTTAAGACACTGCTGAATGTCTATTATGTCCAGGGCACAGGCTAAGCCCTGGATACACGGACGGTCCCGCCCTCCCCGCCCCAACAACCACAAGACAGGAAGGCAGGGGCTCTTTAGGGTTGGGAGACGGAAGGGGTGGGCAGAGGTGGAAACACTAACTTTTTGGGCCCTACTCTTTCGCCCCGGGGCTGGTGCCCGGGACGGGGCGGACCTGACTAAGACATCTCAGGAGGGCGGACATGGCCCCGCCCCTCCAGGCTCAGACTAGCCTGAACTTGTTGCTCACAGCAGCGGAGCGTAAACCGAGGACAAGGGCGCGAGACCTACCCCTTTCCCCGCGCCCCCCAACCCTGCTCCCTACCCGCACCCCGAGGTCAGCCCCGCAATCCCAGCTCACCTTGATGGCGACTGCAGCTCCTCAGCGGTAACCACCCTCCCCGGGCCTGCTCTCACCTCACCCCACGATATTAGATCCGAGAAGCCTACGAGGCGAGGGGACTCGCGGGCGAGAGGGGAGAGGCCCGGGGAGGGGGAGCCGTCCTGGGTGGAGGTCTCCGCAGCGCCGCCCAGACGACGCTGCCCTCCTCAGGGTCAGCTCGGAGCAGAAGGGGCCGCGGCTGGCCTCCTGAGTAATATATTGGAGGGCGGGGCTTTCCTGCAGAGGTGGGGCGGGAATTGAGCACTTTCACCGCTGATTGGTGTAATTCTTTTGATGGATGGCTCCAGCTGCCAAAGAGGACTGGTCGTAGAGGGACGAAGCCCGGCCAATCAGCGCACAGTTTTTAACGATCCTGGAGTCAAATTCTCCGCCCCTTTAGACCACGCCCCCTATCCCTAAGGGTCTTCTCATTGGAGGATTTCCCCGAGCGTCTTCACTGAAGAGGAGGGGGAGCTAAGCGGAGCGTGCACCAACCCATGCTCGGGTAAGGCCTCTGCCGGCTGGCGGATTGGCTAGAATATTGTTCCAGAACCTACTGGGAGTTTCAGTTCCGTTCTCTTCATTGGAGTGGTTCTGCCCTCTCTTTCTAAAAGTATGGCGCCTACTTAAAAAAAAAAAAAAATTAAAGCCCTGGCTTTTTCTGAGGTGGTGGGTTTTGATGATGTGGTTTATTAAATTGCCAGAAGTTTCTCTGTGTGGGCTTTGGAAATCCCTTGTTCCCTGCCTTTGTAGCTTTTCGTATAATTTATCAAAGAGTGGAGTTCGGCTACGTGAATTCTTGGTCTTATACCAATTTCCTGAATTCGATTTTTGAGAGAGCTGGAATAGAAAAGTTGGTGGTTCCTCAGCGGCTTCCCGGGAGAGGTGTGTGGTTGACTCTTGAGGGGAATGTGTAGGTGGACTACCTGCGGTGACTGAATCTCAGGCCGCAGATCCGTGTGTGAAGCAATATTCTTTTTGCTTACTGTCCGTGAACTTCACCTCTGATTGTGAGCCTGTGCGCGGTTAGAGGGGAGAATATTTAGTCGAAGCCTTCCTGGGCGCCTTCGCTCTTTCCTTCCCTGTTGTTGCAAATGCGAAGGGTCTAAGACCACACGGGGACCGGTGAGAGAGAAGCTGGTATGGGTGGTACCTTGATGTGCCTGTTCGCGTGGCCTCTTCCTGGTTAGTGGCTCTCTGGGCTTTGAAAAAAAGCAAAAATGCGAGAGATTGGTTGGCCTCTCTGCTGTGTGATTCCCCGAGGCAAGGACACCGGACCAAGCCCTGAAATTGGGGGCAGAGTTGTGGGGAGAAAGGAGGAGGGAAAACTGGGGAGAAAAAATTAATACCTCAGAACAGTACCTCAGGTCAGTTTGACAAAGCCGTCGCCTTTCAAATGGTGAAGGGGCCTTGGTCCTCCTTGGAAGTAAACTCAGGGAATGAATATAAAAGGGCAATTTGAAACATTTAAAAAGTTCTTTTTACCATGATGGATGAGTTTGCAGAGATACATGTTTCTCCTTTGGTAACAGAACAGAATTGTCAGTAAAATGAGGAGTAGACAGATAGGTCCATGCACTCTTTCACTGATGTTTATTGAACACATAGTATGTGCCAGTGGAGGACAAAATATACTGGTTCCTGTTGGTGTGGAATACGTGGTCTTGTGGACCATGTAAACATACAGACTTTGGGATAAGTCTCACTTATTTTCAAATCATAGGCTACTAACTAGCTGTGACTTGTAGCAAGTTTTTAACCACATTCAGTTTCCATTTTCTTTTCTTAAAAATAGGAAGTAAAAGTACCTTATTCACTGGGATTTTGAGAGGATTAAATAATGCCAAATACATGAAGCGGTAGGCATTGTGCCCAGAGCACAGTGAATACTTGATAAATGGTAGTCTTTATTATTAAATTACTAACATTTCTTTTGAAATGTCTTGCTTAAACATACGTTTGATTCTGTTTTGTCTATTGTTAGACTTCGTCTTCTATTCTCACCCTAGAATCAGAATATTAGAATTGTTTATATAACACTAATAAATGTGTCTAAGTTACATGTATCAATTTCTACACCTCATTTATACTTAAAATTTTCACATGCAACTTTAGCTAATTTACCATCATCTATGTAATAAAAATGTTTTCTCTTACATTAGGATCTTATTATTCTTTTTATTAAATCGGAAATTCCTACATGAAAAAACAATGGTTTCAGTAGCACTGAGGAAACATTGATTAAATATAAATCAAGTCAAATAGACATTTTTTTACCTTTTCTCCTTCCCCTCACCTCCACTGTTATTTTTATTCCATAATAGTGGAATACAGGCTATCATTTAAATAATTTAAAAGTCCTGATTAGCAAAATGTGCAAACATAAGACTCAATTATGTACTATTGTAAAAGAAAGAAAATGAGCCTTTCATTAAGTGTGATTTTACTTTTAAAAACATGTAGGTTTACTAATGAGTCTCTTTCAGGAATTGTGTAAATGATTGACTTCTAGGGTATTTTCTAGGCTCAGTGATATATTCAGCTGCCATCTTCATAATTTTCTCCTCTGTCAACAATTAAGTGCAGCTCAGAATAATGGCCTTTTGACTGGGCAAGAATCCCAGGCAGTTACAGGAAGATTTAATCCTCTTCTCCACATTGTAGACTATAGAAGTGCCTTGAGCCACAAAAATTATAACAAGCAGGTATAGCAGTGGTGGTTTGTCAAATGCTGCCCTGACTCCTAGGGAAATTCCTAATTGATTCTGTTTTCATCCTGGAAAGTGGAGGAATCTTTGTACCTCACCTTCTGTTGAAGCTCCCTGATGAATGTCCACAACTTTTGGATGTAGGTTTGTCCAACTGTGATGAGGGCCGAAAAAGTGAGAATCAAAAGGATCTCAGCTAAGTCTCCTGGCCTCTACTTCCTGATCCTTCCTGGAATTACTTATTGCAGCCGCCTCCACCTCTCAGCTGTTCTCTAGTGCATCTGCTTTGCCTTAGAAGAGAACTTTCTTGGCAGTGGCTTCTTGGAGACTTCATTAGCTTCTGTGATAACAGAGAAACTATGTATAGTTTGGGTGGTGATGGGGAGGCAGGGAGAAGGATACATAATAAACAGATTAATAATGTCAGGTGTACCTTGCCATTCAGAAATTCTAGCTACCTCAGATAAAGTAACCAGTCCCAGTGAATTAAGGTGTTACTGTATTCCATGAAAAATTAAACTTCACTTGTAACCACTACTATACAAAGGCACTGGGAGATGTTAGGCAGAGCTCTCCCACTCGCCAGCATCTAGTCTAATGGCCAGTCTCTGTTGAGTACAGAGCTTAAAGCCAAGCCAGCCAGTCATGAGAAGAGTTTGCATTTGTTTTATATTCTCCATGCGCCAGGCTGTGAGCTGAACTTAAACATACAATCTTATTTAGTCCTCTAACAGCTCTGACAGTATTACTTTCTTCAGAAATGAGGTATATTTTGTACACCTCCTGTTTAGTTACTACTATTTACTGTTTACTAGGTATACTTACTGTTTATGTAACTTGAGTTTGGATTTTACAGCATTTAAAAAAAAGTTTTTGTTTGGGTACATTTAAAACTCATTACCCAATGTCAGCAGTCGTCAACAGTTTGCCCCTGTTCCCTATTTACTTTCTGTTTGGCCATTCAATGAGTATTTACTTAGGACTCTCTAGGTGCCACACCATTATGTTTTGTAGTCCCAGATTAACAATGTTACAGTTTGGGGCTGCAGGGTGTGTTGGCTCCTGTTCTCTGTGAAGGAAGGAAAGGTTGGAAGGATGGGCTGTGTCATTCTCCAGGCATATCTCTTCTCTAGTCTGAAGCCCACACTGAAAGTATGTCTGGGATCTGCTGCTTTGGTAGGAGAAGGTGGAGATGGGAAGAGGCTAGGCTGCTAACTTTCCTCACAAAACTGTGTGCCCACGCACACACATATTCACACAGACTTATACACACAGACACACACAAAAGTCTTGACAGAGTTGAGATTTGGGAAATGAAGTATTTGCACTTTCTAATCCAGCTTTTTTGTCCCTTTGAGTTGTGCTAGAATAAGGAGCCTTATAAATCAGAACTTCTGTTCTCTAGGTTGGCCTGAAACTGGTGAAAGCCTTCCTTGCTTCAGGTCACCACTTTCCTCATTTCTTTAGCCTTTCTATAACTCATGATCTCAGTTTTCAAAGGTATGGCCGAGTGAAGAGGCTGGTACAAAAGGCATTTTAGACAAAATCAACAGTGTATGCAAAGGCACAGAGGAAAGAGAAAGAAGGTTGATTTTTACAGATGAAAGATAGATTACTCTGGCTCAAATGTGGAGGGTGTTGAGGTGGTGTCTAGCAATGAGATGGGGAGGGAAGCAGTTGCTTATCCTCAAGACCAGGAATACCATATATACCATTATTGGAATTTTGGACTTTATTTTATAGGCTTTGGGAAACCAGTCATGGAATTTAAAGAGAATGCCACAATTGGATTTGTGATTTAGAGTGATCACTTGGCATCAGTGTGAGGACTGGAAAGAGGGGACCAAGAGTGGAGGCAGAAAGAGCAGGTAAGAGGTCATTGCCTTAACCTAGGAAAAATTGAGATGATTGAACTGAGGGAGTGAGCACAGGAGTGGGAAGAAGGAGTTGGATTCAGGGGACCTTAGGAGGTTGAGCAAATGGATAGTGGTGATAGATTAGATTTGATTGATAGGGGATCAGGATGAAGGAGGAGTCAGGAATAATGTTCAGATTTCTGGTTTCAGCCAAAGGTTGAGTGGAGATTCTATTTCTAATGTGCTGAGATCGAGGAATACAGGAAAAGGACCAAGTTTGTGCAGAAAGATGTGGAGCTAGAGATGCTTGAGGAAATTCCAGGTGGAGTTGTCTAGAGGGTACCCAGAGAAGCGTTTGGTGCTATAGATAGCTTTGGAACTCATCAGAATATATGAGGAGATTTCAGTCCTGGAAGTAGATGAGTTAGGGACGATTGAGGATGGTAAGAGAAGCCTAAGGGGAGAGTCTAGGGAACAAGGGTCTCTGAAGGGATGTAGAAGGACAGGACATGTTACAGGAATCAAGAAAAAGTGTTTTAAGGAGAGAGTGAGCACCAGTATCTGATGCTGCAAGGAGGCTAAAATGAAGTGTGAAAACCATAGAAAGTGACATCCATGAATATGTAAACCACTCTTGCAGGGAGCTGGACTGTGAGGGATAGAGTCCCCGGACAGAGAGTGGAGATGGTGTTGAGAGAGATATTTTGCTTTTCAAAGATGAGCTAGACTCGTGCATGTTTAAATAATGACAGGAAAGAGCCAGCAGAGAAAAAGAAGTATCTGCCTACTGGAACAATCTAAGTCCTCATATGACAATAGTCAATTTGCATTCAGTCAGCTGTATTGTTATAGAAGCTTCTAGTCAAATACTCACAGACTACAATGGAAGCGAACAACACAAAGGGACAGAAATTCTATGTTTAGCATATGCTTAAAATTCTCTGAATTGATGTTAAGTAATACTACTACATGCTTTATAAATGTTTATGTTTGCTATAGCTACTTTGTATTCATCATTTCCAGCTTCAAATTATGCAAAGTATTCTTGATTTAAAATATACTGGCTTGTCAGGTTTAGGAGCTTTATAAATGTGTTGGAGTAAGATTAATAAAGACATGCATTTTATGTACCAAGGTGTAGTTAAAGTATAATAAAACACGGTATCGATTTGATGAAGCCCTTAAAAAAATCTAGGTTTACACCATAAGTATGACTGAAACATTATGCTGTACATCAGAAACTGACACATTGTAAACTGACTATATGTCAATAAAAAAAAAAAAATCTAGCTTCGGTTGGAAGTAAGCCATACATAAATTTAGCTCAAATAGAATAAAAAATAGAATAAAAACTTTAGGCACATTATGGAAGTTACTATTTTTAACGGAAATAAACATATATTTACATCATACAACCATAAATAAGTGTGTGTGAGCATGGAAATATGTGGATGTGATAAGTAATACTGCCAAATGGCATAGAGGCAGATTTTCCTATAACACATTTCCTGTCAATCCTGGCCCTGTAGAGGAATTTATAATAACAGAAAGCAATGGTTTGGTTGAGACACAAAGGGACAGACTACAGTCTGGGTCTCATTTTCCCCAGTCACTATCTCCCACCCTCCATGCTTTCATATTTTAATTGGGGAAATAATAACACTATTACGGCAAAGGTTGTTGTGAGGAATAACTGAACTAATACTTGGAAAGAGCAAGGACTCAATACATGTTAGATATTATTATCTGTAGAAATAAGTAACCTTCTGTGAGATAGATAAATTACAACACTGTTGACGTCAATTACTGAATATATTTAAACTAAGCAATCTTATCAAGGTCTTTGCTCTTTTTCTCTTACAATAATAAGTTAGTCTTCCAGTTGTTTTTACTTTAAAGTGGATATTCATGTCCTAATATGCCAAATACAAGACCTCATAAACCAGGAGGAGTTGACTTAATACAAATCAGCTAACAAACATAAACCAGTATTACAGGTTTTTCTTTAGTCTTTCTGTTATCCCAAAAGGGGAAGGAAAAGGCCCTTGTTCTTGTCATACCCGAAAGATAAGAATTCAGACATGAGATGGAGCGTTGTGTGGCAAAAGATTTTAAAGGGTTTATTTAGGAAAGGAAAAGTACACCTCCAAGAACGGGAGGAGGGCTGATCTAAGGGAGAAAAAAGCAGCGGTCTTTGTTTGCCTCTTCTCTTCCACTCTCTCATGGAGGCGGCCTTTTGGTTGATTGACAGCTCTTGCCTCTGGAATGGCTAGTCATGTTTGTCTTCTTTGCTCATGCCCTAACCCATGATGCACCCAGAAAAACCTATGAGGCGGCCTAAACCACAATGCTTAATTATATTACAATGAGCACTGGGTCATGTCTGGTTAGGTCCTTCTCGCTACCATGCAGTTGTGGCTGTCAGGTTCTAACTGGTTTCTTGGTGGCACTCATTTAGAGGAAGTAAAGCCCCTTTATGTTGGAGGTGGGCATAACACCATCTTCTGGACCATCCTCCTTCTCCTCCACCCATCTTCCCGGTGCCCCCACTTATCTAACTTTTCTTCTGTAAAGCATTTTCCCTGCGTGGACTCTCTGTTACACGTGGAAGTGTATGATGATTCTCATCAAGAGATAATGGTGTCTTCTGTTTTTAGTAAGCGTCATAGTTTACAAAAGATTTTCACATTTATTTTCTCAAACTGCCTAAAACCTTTGCCAGATTTTCGGGGCAAAGATTGTGTATTTGTTTGCTAGGGCTGTCATCACAAAGTATCGCAGACTGGCTGCCGTAAACAACAGGATTTGGTTTTCTCACAGGTCTGGAGGCTGAAGTTCAGGTTTGGATTCTCCTAAAAGTCTTGGCTTAGCTTGTACGTGGCCACCTCCTCACTATGTCCTCCCGTGGGCTTTTCTCTGTGCTCACATCTTCCTGTGCCTCTTGCTCTTCTTATAAGGACAACAGTCATTTTGGTTTAGGGTCCCACTTTTATGGCTTCATTTAACTTTAATTATCTCTTTAAAGGCCCTATTTCCAAATATAGTCACATATGAATTTGGGGGGACACAGTTCAGTCCATAACAGATTGTGATTCATAGTTTCTTTGAACAGTAAGGCCAGAGAGGTTAAATGATTTTATTCGGGGTCACTCAGCAGGACTTTTCATCCTCCTATTTTTCCCCATCGAACATCCCCCTTCTGGAATTACTCTGGAAATGCTTTCTTGATGGTATGTGTTGAAGAAAAATGATTCTAAGTTCATGGACTCAAGAATGCTATTTTATCTATAGTTGAAATCTAAGTGCAGAATTTATTGCTTGGTTGTACTTCCTTCTATTCGACTAAACTCTCTGTCTTATACTTCACTGTTGTTAATTTATAAGATGGTCATTTCACTGTAGCTTTTGGACTAGCTTGAGAAATTACGGGCTGGCTCATTCAAATAGTCCCTAGCACACAAACCTCTTAACAGTGAGAACTTGAGAAAAGAGAGCCTATTATGAAGTTGTTGGTGGGGAGTATAATATTACGAACCTCTTTTGGGCCATGACTTAATTATTGTTGTGGTTCCAAATTTTCATTTTTGAAAACAGAGGAATGAATAGGGACATCTTGTACATCGTTGATACAAATGAAATGTCCTCTGTGGAACACACAGTCTGGGTTCTTCTGTCCTCTCCCACCCCACAGTCCATCAGGAGCAGCCTGCTTTGATTCATCTCTCTCCCACAAGGCTCAAAAAATTTCTATCATGTTGGTTAACAGAATTTGGTAATATATGAGGACTCAAAACATCTTTCTAGTCAGATATTTTGTTATGCTTACCCATTTACTCGAGACTCATTGTGTTTTCAAAAAAAAGATGTTTGATGCAGATTTATCTCTGATTCAGTGTAAATGTTAAACAGAAGATAGCCAGTATTCCATAGCCTGTATGACTATAATCCCCTTTCTTCCGAGGTCATCTTACCGATATTCTACCGAAAGATATTCACACACAAGGCCTACCTACTTCCCTTTTCACATCTCCAATTTGAGATCCTAACTAACAGGAAGTTAATGAATCTATGCACATAAATGTTTGTTTCTGAGTATATACTTCTTTCTCACATGCATGTGTCTTCCATAAATGATCATATGTATCCTTTCTTCTCTCAATTATCAGAGTGATTTTTAAAACTTTTTGAATATATTTATCAAGATTTTAATTCACATGCAACATACTTCACCCATTTGAAGTGTACAATTCAGTGAATTTTAGTATATTCACGGAGTTGTGCAACTGTCACCACAATCTAAGTTTAGAACACTTCACCCCAAAAGAATCCCCATATCTATTAGCAGTCATTCTTCATTCTCTCCTCCCAATCCCCCAGCTCTATGTCATCAATAATTTATTTTCTGTCTCTATATAGTTGCTTTTTCTGGACATTTCATGTAAATGGAATCTGATGATATGTGGTCCTTTATGATTGGTTTCTTTCACTTAGCGTAATGTTTTCTAGGTTCATCCATGTTGTGACATGTATCAGTACTTCAGTCCTTTTAAATAATATTCCATTGCATGAATATACCACATTTTGTGTATCCATTCATCAGTTGATGGGCATTTGGATTTGTCTTAGTCTGCTCCGGCTGCTGTAACAAAATACCATTGACTGGGGGGTCTTAAACATCACATACTTATTTCTCACAGTTTTGGAGGCTGAGAATTCTGAGATTAAGGTGCTGGCGTGTTTGGCTTCTGGTGAGAGCCCTCTTTCTGGAGTGCGTATAGTCATCTTCTGGCTGTATCCTCACATGGTACAGTGGTGGGGCAAGGAGAGAGAGAAGTCTCTAATCCCATTGCACAGACCCCACTCTCATGGTGTTGTGCAAGCCCAGTTACCTCCCCAAGATCCTACCTCCAAATCCCAAACCTTTGAAGGTTAGGCCTTCAACATATGAAATTTGGGGGTTGTTTTCAACACATAGCAGGGTTGTTTCTATCTTTTGGCTACTGTGAATGATGCTACATTCATGTACGTGTTTCTGTGTGGACATATATTTTCATTTCTTTTGGGTATTTACCTAGCATTGGAATTGATGAGTCATATAAGGTAGCTCTGTATTTAACATTTTGAGTAACTGGCAAACTGTTTTCCAAAGTAGCTACACCACTGTACTTTCCTACTAACAGTGTATAAGGGTTCCAATTTCTCCACATCCTCGTCATCACTTGTTATTATCTGTTGTTTTGTTGATCGCCATCCTAGGAGGGTATGGAATGCTTTTTCATAGTTTTGATTTGCACTTGCCTAATGACTAGTGACGTTGAGCATCTTTCCATGTGCTTGTTGGTCATTTTAATATCTTCTTTGGAAATTGTTCAAGTCCTTTGCCCAATTTTTTTTATTGTTGTAATATATACATAAGATAAAATTTATGATTTTAAAATGTACAGTTCATTGGTGTTAAGTACATTCACATTGTTGTACAACCATCACCCTCATCCAGCTATGTGACTTTTTCATCTTCCCATACTGAAAATCTAAACGCAGCAATAACTTCCATACCACCTTTCTCAGCTCCTGGCAACCACCAGGCTACTTTTGGTCTATGAATCTGACTATTCTAAGTGTTTCATGTAAATGGAATCATACAGTATTTGTCTTTTGTGACTGGCTTATTTCATTTAACATAATGTCCTCAAGGATCATTCATGTTGTAGCATATGTTAGAATTTCTTTCCTTTTTAAGAGTAAATAATATTCCATTGTACATATGTACCATATTTTGTTTATTTTTTTAAATGTCAATAGACACTTTGTTGTTTCCATCCTTTGGCTTTTGTGAATAGGGCTACTATGAACATTGGTATACAAATGTTTCTCTGAAACCCTACTTTCAAGTCTTGGGTATGTTGAAGTGGGATAGCTGGATCATGTTATAATTCCATTTTTAATATTTTGATGAACCACCATTCTGTTTTCTGTAATGGTTGCACTATTTTACATTCCCACCAGCAGCACACAATGGTTCTAATTTCTCCACATCCTTGGTAACACTTTCTATTTTCTTTACTTTTATTTTGATTGAGCCATCCTGATAGGTGTGAAGTGGTGTTTCTGTGATTTTGACTTGCATTTCCCTAATGATTAGTGATCTTGAGCATCTTTTCATGTTCTTTTTATTCTTTTTTTTAATTTAATTGATGTTTATTAAATGTCTTATAAGACCTAGGTCTGGGCATATAGAAAAAAAAAAATACATACATAATCCTGGACCTCAAGAAGCTCTTCTTAGTAGAGTATAGTCTGGTGCTTAAGATCTCTTTGGATTTAGGCTAGCTCTAGCTGAGTGACCTTGGGAACATGATTAACTTGTCTGAACATCCATTCCCTCTTCTGTGTAATAACACCCATTTCACAGGGATGGTGTGGCTTTTTATGTTAGTTATTGACCATTTATGTATCTTTTGTGGAGAGATATCTATTCAAGGTCTTTGTTCACTTTTAAAAATCAGGTTTTGTTGTTGTTGTTGAGTTGTAGGTGTTTCTTATATATTCTGGATATTAACCCTGTTCATATATACGATTTGCAAACATTTTCTCCCTTTCCGTGGGTTGTCTTTTCACTCTTTTGGTAGTAAGCTTTGATGTACAAAAGTTTTTCATTTTAATGCAGTCCAATTTTTAATTTTTTTCTTTTGTTGCCTATGCTTTTGGTTTTCATACCGAAGAAATTATTGCTAAATCCAATGTCATGAAACTTACCCCCTGTGTATTCTTCTAAGAGTATTATTGCTTTAGCCTACCTAACATAAGCAGAAAAAAATCTTGCCTTAGATGCAATATCTCTTTTCTTCCTTCTTGTCATGTTGTAATCTCTTATGGTTCTTACATCTACTGCAAAATGGCTAGCTAATCTGAAAAATTAACCTGTACCAATATTAATGTATTACTCCTGTTGGCTATCTATGGATACATAAAAAACTCTCAAAGCTAAATGACATAAAACAATGATGTCATTTGCTTACTAACAAATCTACACTCAGCTAGAGTTGGCTTGAGTGGGTTGGAGGCTGGTAGCTGGGATCCTCTGAAGGGACACTCACTCGTTCACTCAGAAGTGTGGCATTAATGCCTTCTGAGACTTCAGCTTTGGCTGTAACCAGAATCCTTACATGTGACTTTTCCATTTGGCTTCTAAGCTTTCTCATAGCATGGAGGATGGCTCCCAAGGGCGATGACTGAGAGAGAGAGAAAGAGAGACACTGAGAGAGACAGAGACAGAGAAATGGAGACAGAGAGCAGGCAGAAGCCACGTAGTCTTGCCTGAACTAGTGTCAGAAGTCATGCTCCATTCCTTTTGTTCTGTGCTGATCAAGTAGCCTAGCCCAATTCATGGGCAGGGAAAACAGGCTCCACTTCTCAGTGGAGAGCTGCCGGGTTCTGGAAGAGCATGTAAAACCAGAGATATGGCTGTGGCTATTTTTGAAAAGTGCAATCTCCACATCTTTCAAAGGTAATATACATATTGTACAAGGGCAGCAGCAAAATCTAAAGAAATGATTGTCAAAGTGGGACTTTCAGGCAATAGAAAACACCTCTGGAAGAGATAATTTAGGCAACTTTCAGTAACATTAGGCAGACAACCACATATTCTAAAGTTCTAAAAGGGAACCATAAACTTTTCTGTGGATTAAATGAGACAAGCTTTCCATGCAAAGCCTTTGCAGAATAGAATTTATTTTTGCAAACTCACTAATCTCAGAATTTGAAGAAAATGTTCTAATAAGTTTTTTTTTATCATTGCTCTTTAAACTTGTACAGAAATATTGCCATTTGAAATGGTCAGGATGCTATCAGTGTGGGTTCTTTTTTAAAACTCTGAAATCACTTAATTATAAACTAGTGAAGGTTAGATAGTTTGAAAGATGAATGTTGAACAAAGTAATATGTCAAGGAATGTCAGAAAAAGACACGGATTTGAAGGTGACATCTAGAATTCTATGGAAAAAGAGTGATTCTGTTGCAGTTGAGTGCCAAGAATACCTTTAGTGCCTTATTGATGCTGTTTTTAAACTTAAGGCCTAAATGATTTACATTTGTGTAGCCAGGTCTGATTATTTCCATGGTCAATATGTACCTTTTGAGAAAGTTACTCATAACTGGGAGACAGGGGGGACCTACACCAAATTTTATTATCACTTTTCTAAACAGAAAGTTTTACTCATAGATATATTTGATATTTTTATGCAACCTCCGGTCTAATTACTGGTACCAAATGATGATACTCACAGATATAAAGCATTTAGTAAATATTGGGTTGCCGTAGTTATTATTCTGATTTGAGAGGAAAGACATTGCTTCATCCTCCTAGTCACAGGCTGTTACAGGCCATTGTCTCTCCCTATTTTCTCCCTTGAGTTGTGGGTTAAAGTTTAAGGAAACCTGAATGCTATCAGTTAACCGGAATGTTTGACTTACTCTCCTTTATCATTTCCTTGGACAACAGAGCCTTTATTTCACATGTGAGCTCAGGACTTTTGTGGCAGGTACAGGGAGTTCTTGTTAAATAAGTGCTAATGAAACTTATCCCACAGTTGGAATAGTGGATTGTAATATGAATATACTCACTCCTGAACTAAACACTTATGAAATTAGTCTCATCTCAAAGACTCTAGGCTGCCCATCAGGCCAGAGTCTTTGTCAAGCAGAGTATATAATTTAAATAGGACCCAAATGGATTACAAAATGAAATTGCGAACCTTGTCAAAAGGATGATGACAGGATAGATGGTTCAGAAGGGAATGATTTGAACATCAGAGGGTAAGGAGAGGCCCTTGGGAAAATTGATGGAGCTCTGAAACATTTTGCAAAAAATCTAAACATTGAATATGAAAAAGACCGTCTTACGACTCTCATATGGCTTCATCAAAAGAATCATGCCAAAAATAAAACAAAGTGTACCCTTAATTCACTTTTTAAAAATTTATGTAGTTTTTTGGGGGGGAGAGAGGTAGTTAGGTTTATTTATTTATTTATTTTTGGAGGAGATTAAACCTGGGGGTTGAACCCAGGACCTCCTGCATGCTAAGCATGCTCTCTACCACTTGTGCTATTCCCGCCCCTCTCCTTAATTCACTTTTTGTTTGTTGTATTAGAACATAGTTCTAATTATAAACTAATTTTTAAATGTGAGATAAAATTTATTTCATAATCTTTGGTTTCTTTTTTCATTAAGCATGTCCCTATAAAAATTTCATATTAAATAAAAATATAAAATGATATTCCCCTTTTAAAAACTTAAACATTTTTAACTTTTTTTTTTTTTTTTATAAAAGTATAGTCAGTTACAGTGTGTCAGTTTCTGGTACACAGCACAATGTCCCAGTCATGCATATACATACATGTATTCATTTTCATATTTTTTTCATTAAAAGGTTATGACAAGATATTGAACATAGTTCCCTGTGCTATACAGAAGAAACTTTAAAAAATTAAAAAAATTTTTTTCAATTGAAGTACACAGTCAGTTACAGTGTATCAATTTCTGGTGTACAGCACAATGTCCCAGTCATGCATATACATACATATATTCATTTTCATATTCTTTTTCACAATATCCCCCTTTTAACTAGATGTATTTTTCTTGTTACTGATTATACTCAGATAATGAGGACGTCCTAAATCAATGTTCTTCCTCTTGGTAGTTTCCTAAAAACCTGGATGTTAATGTATTAATTCTTTCTTCAATACTAGAACCCACAGACACTTCCTAATCCCAAATCCCCCTCTGGGTTGACATCCCCCTCTTAAAATATTTGAGAATTACAGCAGATGCTAGAATGTCAGGATCTGACAAGATGTAACAGGTGCTGTACTTAACAGCACAGCCCTCTACCCTCCAGCTGAGGAAACTGAGCTCTCCCCCTCATTTCCCAGTAATTGCTCTAGTAACATTGATCCTGTTCTCTCTGACTTGCATGTTTGATCTCACCTAAACATAAATTCCTCTGCCTGGAGTGTCTCCCACCCTCTTATCTCCACCTTTCTCAATTGTATTGGCTCTTTAAGAGAGTTTTCCAGCATAGCTTCTTCAGTGAAGATATTCCCAATTCCCAAAAGAAAAACAACTTTTCAAAGTTTTTTTTTTTACATCATTTATGTTCTACAGCTGGGAGTTACCACCATATGTCTTCTTAGCACCAATAGTAACAGCTAATTTCATATCTATTGATATGAGTCAAATCCCCTGCCCCACTTCTTCCCATCCTTCACTTCTGTTCATTAGAGACAAACGCCTTTAACACTTAACTACTCCTTTTCGCATTTACCTCCATACTTTTTTTACAGAGGGCAAGGGTTCTTATCAGGGACTGATTTTGTCCCCCTGGGGACATTTGCCAATGTCTAGAGATGTCTGTGATTGTCACCACTGGGGAAGACCTATGCCTTTTACTGGGCAGAGTTCAGGGATGCACTAAACATTCTATAATGTATAGGACAGACCCCACGACAAAGAATTATAGGGTCCCAAATTTCCGTTATGGCAAGGAGATTGGGTATAATGACCTCTGCTATATTAGTGATAAGACAACTAGGAGATATATTCACAAAACTATTTTAAAAATTAACCTGTAGAGCTTCTTGGAGAGCATTCATTTTCTCTACTGAGGGATCCTCTAATAGTCTGTCTGCAGAATTAAGAAAAAATAAATTTAGTTGACAGTGTTTGGGGAGTGAGGTAAGGAAGTCTGTCTGTTTTCAGTGAGATGCGTCACCTGTTTTCCTTAGTGCCCGTGTTCCAGAGCCCAGGGTCTCTCTGCTTCAGTGTCTTTGGAGAATAAACCTTGCAGTGTCCATGGTGGTCTGGGAGAAGTAATCGCCAGCCTGTGATTTAGGGGTGGGGATAAGGATCTAGGGGGTTTATTGCTTCTTATACAGAGTTTCAAACCATCACTCATGTGTCACTCTGTCTTCTGAGATACCTGGAGCCTTTGATTCCTGTGCTGCTTCTCTTTCTCCCCTTCCCTCCACCCTCCCTCCTTCTCTTTGTTTTTTTGGTGGTGGTGGTGGGAGATTGGATTTTTATTTATTTATTTATTTTAATGGAGGTACTGGGGATTGAACCCAGGACCTCATGCATGCTAAGCCTGTGCTCTACCACTGATCTATACCCTCCTCTTCCTCCCTCTCTCTTTTGACTGAGTAGGTTTTCTCTTTTTGTGTTGGGGGAAACCTCTTTCCCGAAGTTCTGCTTTAAGCTTTCTCAGCTCTGGTACATCCGTTACCATTCCTCTATCTACTTTTCATCTTTCAGAAATGTGCTAACTTTTTCTTCATTGTTTCCTCTCCCATTCTCTTTGTGTTTTGGAATTATACTTTCCATTTCTTTTATTGTTGTTTTAGTTGGTGTCAGGAAGGAGTGGCAATAAATGCATGTGTTCAGTCTGCCATATTAAAAGAAGTCCAAAAGCCCTCGATGCATTTGCATGGCTTTGGAGAGTCATAGTAAAAAACTGACATAAAAGAATGAAGTAATCCTTATATCTAGAGATTCATCTTCTCGTTTTCTGGCACAGGGTGTGTGTTGTGCAAGCAAGGGCAGACAACCAGAGAGCACACACATCAGACCTGACACTGCAGTGTTCACTGGAGCAAATTCACAGAGACAGAAGTAGCAGGAGGGTGGTACTTTTATCCTGTTCCTTCTAGGACAGCACAGAGATCTAGCAAAGTCAGACATCAAACTACATGAGACGGACTTTCAACTGGTTGAAGAAGCACTTGCCCCACTGCTAGAGTGGTGAGGGGCCAGGATACAACAGCAATAGATGTGATGTAATCTTGATTGCAGCCCCACCTCCCACCTGGCAAGTGGCAACACCTCAGAAGGAGCTGTCTTTGCCCAGGAAGTTGATTTCTGGGGCTACTTGGCTAAGAGAAGTGCCCTGTGTTCTGTGGACTGGGTGGCGGTGGAACTGCCCACTTCAAGGGTCTCTGCAAAATCAGACAAGGAGGGGAAGGGCAGCAGGGCTGAAGAGTAGATGAGTTCTGTTGATTTTTCAGGTACCTATAAGCTCCCCCAATTCCCATGTAACTTAGGGAAGGAAATAATGACAGAATTGAGTTAAAGAAAAATAAGTGTGAGATTTTTTGCATTGGAGTTGGTGCATTGGGTGTCGCCTATATTCTGTATGTTTGAAATATCCCACTGTCTCACTGTGGCCTGACATAAATTAAAATGAAACTAGGATGTTTCCATTGCTGTTGGGGGACTAAAACAGGGTTGATCTTTTTCGCTTCAAAGACTGTGGAGACTTTTTATTTTATGAAAATTTCTGTATGTTGGCCCCTTGACATTCAGAACTCCAGAGGAACATTATAGTGAAGAGGAAGTAGAAATGAAAGAAAGTTAAACAGCACAGTTGGAAGCGGGAGAAGAGCAAAATGAGTTCTAGGTGATGTGGACCAGTAAGGGGCAAGCAAAGACTGATGGACCACACACTCTCTCTCTCTCTGTGTCGCTGTGTTGGACCAGGGACCAGGTTATTGTCAAAATTCAAACTCTGCATACTGAGTAAAACAAAGTAGGAAGATGAATTTATTGTAAGGGTTTCAACCTGAAGCCAGGAAACCCAAGGCTAATGGGAGTGACGAGTTCTTGCTCGCAGACAAATATATTTTTGTAAGGTAAATGCGGCAGTTATTTTGCTTTTCCAGCTGATTGGTTGCCTACTGGTTTTCTTCCTTATTTGGAAGGGCGGCTGAGTCAGGGGAACAGAGAAGTCTGGAGATGGCGTGAACAGACTTGGCATTAAGAGATAGGCTGGCGTCCTCTGCTGATAGCTGACAAGTTTCTGTTGGGCGAGGCTAAGTTTCACTTTCCTTTATGCACCTGTGTTGACTGTCTCTATTTTGTCCCTGACATAAGTGACTCCATTATAGTTTGGTTCTACATTATAATTTCACAGACTATCTCAGAGAGGACCCACTTCTCTGGCCTCTGAGGTCTTGAGTTGATCGAGTGCCTCTGTGTTTTGCTGCCTGGTCTCACAGGTGAAGGAGGACTAGGGGTGTCTGAGCACCACATGGCTTGTGGTGAGATGTCTACGAGATGGATCAAACTCAGACTGGTGAGCTCTGGGACCTTGGGTGTTGTGTGAGTGGAATTTCTAAGAGTAGGATCATGGGGGCCTTTAGCCTGGAGGCTAAGAACATTGTCAAAGTAAAATGAACCTCTACTGAGTCAAATCACACATTTCAAAGTAAGTAGACTGAGGAGGCATCTTCTGTGGTTTAAAAATATAGTTGCCTATCTTGTTTTCATTTGAAGTAGCTTATTTTGCACAGTTATCTATGAAAAGATGCTATAAGCAAACAACATTGTACAATTAAGTAGTTCACAGGATCTGTCAGAGAAGACAGAGAGCATTTTAGCAACCACTGAACGTGTTCAAAAGCCTAGAATTCAACTGTATAGATGCCACAGTCCATGCTAGTTATGAAGTGACTGTAATGTTAGGTAAAAAGAAATAAAGAAAATATCCTTCAGTGAATAGGAAGCAACAAAGAATTTTATTAACACAAATTGCATTTGCTTTATAAATGTGTATATGTGTTATTTATGTAAGTATAGGTGTGTGTATGTATATTTATAAAATTACAGCAGGCAAGCTGTGTCAAGTATGAGAAGGGCAGTGACATGCAGAGGAGTGGGTGTGGTCATTCTCATGCGTCCTCTCTCTTCTACATTGAAGCTGGTCCTAGAACAGTGGCCCAGGGTGCCTCAGTGCCAGGCACTGGGGGTAAACATGACCTTTCTGGGGCTCTCTGGCTTCATTTCCAGTGATGCTGCAGAGTGCAGGGTTGGTTTTGTCTAAGTAATTACATCAGAAGTTCATTAGACTGGGAGGGGGGGGTCTTTCCTGCCTTCGCAGCCTAGTTAAGCAAACAAACCGAACGCTAAGTCAGAGTTGACGCACTTGAATCCAAGAAAAGGGAACTTAAGAACCACCAGTCACAAATAGGCAACCCAAACAAGCCTTTCCCAAATAAGGCAGCCACCTAAGTCACAAGCGATGTAATAATTTCTTTGTTTCACTTCTGTGTCTTCTCTATAAAAACCTCTTCCCTCGCTCCTGTCAGTGGGGCACTTTTAACCACTGGCTTGGCACTGCCTGATTTGAGTCAATGTATGCTCAAATAAACTTCTGAAAAATTTTAATATGCCTCAATTTACCTTTTAACAGTTTGCTTTTACTGCAACATAGTGGTAAAGAGCATTGGAGGTGGGGGCAGAGGACACAGGGAGAGCCGGCCTAAGAGTCTGTTTTGGTCTGAGGCTTAGGAGAAGGAAAGCTTCCATGTGGTCCACCTTCATTATTAGATTTCCATCTGGAGATTGGGTCCATGGCCCTGGCTGGTACTAAAGAATTCCTTTCCTTTTCTACATCTGCGCAAGAGCAGTCATATTTGCTAAGATAACTCCCTTATTCCCAAGTATGCTGGCCGCAAGGACATCCAAATGCCTCTCAGTATGAGATTCCAGTTTCTTAGCACAGCATGAGATTCACAGTTCCTCTCAACCGGGTGACAGCCTAGCTCTTGAGCTGGCTCATTCCCCTCCACGTTCCATCGTTAGACCTCTTCCTGCCCCTGGAACACACGATGCCTTCATGAGATTACACTTTCGTTCTTTCCACTTTCTTTATCTAATAGGTTACTTTCAACTCAACCTTCAAGGCTGTATTGGTTTCCCAGGGCTGTCGTAACAAATGACCACAAACTGGGTGGCTTAAAACAACAGAAGTTTATTCTCTCACAGTGCTGGAGGCCAGAAGTCAGAAATCAAGGTGCTGGCAGGATTGGTTCCTTCTGGAGGTTCTGAGGGCAAATCAGTTGCATGTCTCTCTCCCGGCTTCCGGTGGGGGCTGGCCGTCCCTGGCCTTCTTTGCCTTATTATTCTCATCTCTGCCTGTATCTCTATGTGGCCTTCTTCTTGTTTCTCCTCTTCTCAAATTGCCTTCTCCTCTCTCTTGAAAGGACACCAGTCATTGAATTTTTAGTCACCCTAAATCCAGGATGACCTCAAGATCCTTAATTACTTCTGCAAAGACCCTTTTCCCAAATAATACCACACTCCCAGATACTGGGGACTAGGACTCGGATCTACCTTTTGGAGGCTGTTCCTGAGCTCACTTACAGCAGCCTAACTCGCCTTTCTCCCTGGTGTTTCCTGGTTGGCCCACGCCGTTTCCCCGTCCTCTGGGATCCTGTGGCACCATTCTGCTTGTTTGTGTGCCTGTTCCCCGTGGGAGGTTAGGAGCTCCTTAAACTTGGTGTTCCTAGCACGGTGCCTGACATGTCGTAAGACCTCAGTGTGCTTGTTGAACTTAAAGCATTGCTCACGTCACGTTGCTATTCTAAGGCTGAGTTACAACAGCAATATGTCATTCAGACCGGAGCTGCTCACAATCTCTTGTGAAATTGGTGGGCTCCTACCAAGGGCAGATATCTTCTCTGAACTGGAAAACATTTTACTCATCTTTTTTACGTCTTATATGTGGGGCCCAGTGGAGAGGGCAGTTGCTGATGTGATACTTACACATTCATTCAACAAATATTGAACAGCTGTTCTGAGCCAGGCCCTGCCCTAGGCATTTGCGATACATGTGCATGTGATAAAGCAGGCAGCACCCAGACCAGGACTGGAACATGTGAACACTCAGCTTGTATTATGGTAACGGCTTGAGTGCTGAATGCATTGCAGGATGCTGTGAAATTCCTAACACAAACCCAGAACCTAGACTGGTGGGCAGGGAAATTATTTGAGAAGAAGCGACGTGAATGCTGAGACCTGAGGACCAATGAGGAGTTATGATGGTGAAAGCATAGGGCTGGAGTGTTCTGGGAGAGGAACGTGCAAAACACTGGTAGTGATAGAGAGGGTGAAGCATGCTTGAGAGATGGCTGGGGATGGCCAGGCAGCGGTTCTTAAGCTTTGGCTGCATCAGAGTCACCTGGAGGCTTGTTAAACACAGGTAGCTGGGCCTTACCCCACAAGAGGTTCTAATTCAGCAAGTCTGGGAAGGCTGGAAACTTTGTTTTTCTAACAAGCTCCCAGGCAATGTTGATGTTGCTGGTCTGGGGACCACACTTGGAGAGCCAGTGGGCTAGGAGGAGCACAGTGTGTGAGGTGCAGAGTTGGCTGGAGGTGGGCTGGACATGAAGCAGGGGCTAGATTATAAAGGTCTTAAAAGATATGTTTGAATTGGGTCCTGAGGTCCACTGGAAGCTTCTGATGGGGCTTGATGGTGACATATTGATTGTTTCAATCTACGTATGGGGGACCTGTTGGAGAAGGATAACGCTGAAGGAGGCTGTTGTAGGAGTGGAAGGGAGAGGTGGCGGTCATCTCAAGTACAGAGGTGGCAGCAGGGATGGAGAGGATGGATGGATTTCAGAAAGATAGGAGCTAGCACGGGAACAGTCTGCAGAGGTGCTCCTTGAAAAATGGTCTCCCTCATCAGCTGTATCCCATTATGAAATTCTGTCATAGCAGTTGGGGATCAGAGTGTGGTCCCCAGCCAGCAACATCACATCATCTGGGAAATCATTAGAAATCCGTGTGTCCAGAAAGTGTAGCAAGGGGGCCGATATTCTGTGTTTCATAAAGCCCTCAGGGTGATTCTGATGCACACCAAAATTTGAGAGACACTGCCTTAAGCAATTGTGTACTTAATGGAACACAGAATAAAATGAAACACTAGATAAAATAAATTCCAAGCTAAATCAGAATTAAAATGCAAATCTCCCATGCAATGACCCTGCATGAGGAATTTTAAAAAGTAAAGTAATACTGTAAATGAATCAGATTCTTTCCACCGTGATAGGTGGCTAACAGCAGGTTTTGGTGGCCTAACAGGGATGAAACTAGAAAGACCCTGGCTGGAAAGGTGGGACTCCCAGTGGAAGAGAACTCAGAGAAGGGGTTTGTGTCAGTAGCTTTGTCACTGTGCTTAAGGAAGTTGACACTTTGCTGCCAATCAAGTCTCGTGGTGAGGCAGTGTTTCTTTAACTAGGGATACCTTTTGGAAGGATTCATAACTCTGGTTCTTAAGCACAGAGAGTTTGGCTTTCATTCATTCAGCCACGAGATGGCAGCCTTGAGTTACTTTTCAAACAGTCAGCAAAGTCTAAATTTAGGAGGAAAAAACTCCAGCTTGGAGTTTGGAAAGGGTGCCAGCTCATTCATCTCTATCCTGCGCGTGGTTTTGACATTCTATTTTTTGGATTTCTCCCATTAGTTATGACACTCAAAGTTTTTTTATTCCCTGAAAGGCAGAGAGCCAAAGCTTTAATTAAACCCTTGGGGGCACTGCTTCAGTAACTACCATGAGCTAGGCACTTTACATAAATTGTTTCACTTGCTTCTCATAACATCCCCATGAAATAAGTAATATTGCCTCTCATTTTATGTTGGAGAGAACGAAGGGTCCAGAGGTTTAGCTGTGAGCACAAGATTACCCAGCCATAAGGTTGAACTGAGTTTGGAACACAAGTTAGCTTAACTTGCCAGCAGAACACCCTCACTTAATCCTCGAGTAAATGTTGATTGGAGTTGGTACGTTTTTTAAAATCACAGTAATCTAGAGCTAGATTCTACCCCGAGGTTTGTTTGTTTGCTTTTTTGCAACTTAAAGCTATATGAATTTTTTGTCTCTGTTTCTGTAGGTCAGAAGTCCAGGCGCAGCATGGCTGGACTCTCTGCTCAGGGCCTCACTGGGCTCAAGTCTGGGTCCGCTGGGGCTGGGCTCTCCCCTAGGTCTCAGGCTCCTCTTCCAAGCTCATTGGTTGTGGCAGAGTTCAGTTCCTTCAGTTGGAGAATCAAGGTGTCCCTCCTTTGCTGGCTGCCAACCAGGGGCTGCTGTCAGTTTCAGGAGGCCCCTGCACCTCTTGCCTTGAGGCCTCTTCAACTCCAGAGTCACCTGTGGAAAATCTCCCCAACATTGAATTCTTGTCATGCTTCAAAAGTCTGCCTTCCTTTCATCCACCAGCCCTCAACTCCAAGTTTTATAAAATAGGAATCATATGTAAAGCTTTAAGTTAGCTGTTCTCCACACTCCAGCATCAGACGTTTCACTGGTTTTATTTGTAGAGATGGCATTTTAGCTTTTCCTAGATTTAGTGTAGAAATCAGTTGAATTAGGAGTTAGATGTAAAAATCTCCTATCCCAACTGGATGTTAGAACTCTAACCCTTTTTCTTCAAAGCTCATAGAAATATGGGCGTGATTTTTTTTAATGACATGTATCACTTTCTACTTTGTACTATAAAGTTATGCTCACACATAAATCATCTACTTCCCTGTGAGTCCAGGAAGACGGAATCCATGCCTGAGTCATTTCTTTATATTCTTGCCTTATTGGCCTTTAGTGAGTTTGTGTGTAGTCAGAATGTGTCTAATCAGGGTGGAAACAAAATTAATACAAATTAATCCACTTGAAGATAATATCAACTTTTTATATAAAGTATCAATGCCATGCTGAACCACCTTGGACCCTGAGGCAAAAGGAATTTTTTGATGCCCCCTTAAATTTTGCACTCAGATGGATGCCTCACTTGCCTTCCTCTAGTCCTGGCTCTGGAAATAGTCCTAAGTCCTTATTCAGATAAGTTTTCTCAACCCTTAGCCAATAAAAATTTATTGAGTGACTACTATATGTCAATCACTGTGCTTAGTTTTCTAAACAAAATGGTGAGTAAAAAATGGACCTACCTTTTCTCTCACAGAGCTTTATTTTTCCTACGTAAAGGTGGAAAGCACGATTATGCAGTAAATGACTCTTAGTTACTTCTTAGTTATAAATAGGAAAAATAGGTGGCAAATTAAGCCATATAATGGCAGTTTAATGGGGCCCAGTTTCTCTGCTGAATTTTTTATAACTTCTGAGTACAGTTTGTAAATTGAGATCAGAAAGTATTTTGAAAGAAATTTGACCAGTTGAAAGAAAAACATCATCCTTTGCTTCTCTTCTTTCATTAGTTTTCTGACCAGGAAGATTGACACACTGTCCTAATCGGGGATACCATATCGTGTTTTCTAGTGTCGTGGTGGTTATGAGCATGGGTTTGGGGTGGTCAGACTTGAGTCTGTGAGTTATTAAGGACAGCTGGTATCATAATGCTGGGCTTGCCTCCCAACTCTACCATTTGCTGAGTAACTTTGGAGAATTTATTTAATGTCTCTGTGCTACTGTTTCCTCATTGGTAAAAGGAAGGCAATGAGTAAATAAGCTGATCTATGTAAGGCACTTAGAACAATTCTTGGTACATAGTAAATATTCCCACTAATAACAGTAACAGTAGTTCTGTCATTGAATTCCTGTGTAAATTACTTGGCTTATCTGAGCTTCAGTTACCTCAGTTGACACGTGGAAAAATAATAGTACCTTTATCATGAGGCTCTTTTGATGACTAAGTGAAAGAATAAATGGAAATCACTTAGCATGGCATCTAAATGCTCAAAAAGTTAGCTCTTTCTTTTTAAATGCTTGTCTTCTTAACTAAAGGTCCTTTAAAAATCCAGTAGGAACTATAGATTATTCATCTTGTATACTTGGTGTTGTTCATAGTGTGTGGGATATAACAGGTACTCAATAAATCTTTGATGAGAGTATGTAGAAATGAATAAATATCAGAATTATAAGAGCCCTTAAATTCTGAGGTGTGCATGCAAAATTCTGAAGTAAATGAAGATCATTTTGGTTGTGTGGGTGTAGGTGTGTGTGTATGAGAGAGAGAGAGAGATTAAACTTATCTAGGAAAGTACTATGGTCTGAATGTTTGTCTTCCCCCAAAATTCACATGTTGAAATCCTAATATAATGGCATTAGAAGGTGGGGCCTTTGGGATTGGGTCATGACAGTTCTGAACTTATGAATGAGATTAGTGCCCTTAGGAAAGAGGCTCCAGAGAGCCAGCTCGCCCCTTCCATCACGTGAGGACACAACGAGATGATGCCAGTCTGGAACCTGGAAGAGGGCCTTCCCAGGAGCTCAGCCATGCTGGCCCTCTGCTCTCGGGCCCCCTGCCTCCAGGACCGTGAGAAACACATCTGTATTGTTGATAAGGCCCCAGTCTGTGGGATTTGCTGTAGCAGCCCGAATCAGCTATACCAGAGAAAGTGAGGAGCTCCACTGAATTCCACTGAACCTTTCATGTGCATCCTTTGCTTGTGTTTTATAAAGACCACAAAAGGAGGCTTCAAGATTTTTGTGAAAAAGATTATTCCCAGTTCTGTGCCTGTCAATTTCCCTGGCAAATCACCCAAGTGGAGTTATTCAGGTAGATATCAGAGTAGATTAGTTTATTGGAAAAATTGAGAGCAGGGGAACACAGAATAGTGGTGATATTTTCTTCCCCTTTTCTCCTTGATCCTTTCCTCCTTGGTCATGTTCTCAGTTTAGCTCACCCTTTTATTCTCTTTTCAAAGCTTTTCCAAAAGTTAGAGGGAAAAAACCCCCAAGTCAATCAATATTTACTTTGAAGATTAAAAGCTGTGGCTTTTTTAGAGTGCATCTTTTAAGCTGGTACCATTGTTGTGAGGCTGCCTGCATCTCCACCCTGTATCCAGGAAGGTTTTGTCTGCCTTCACTACCAAGTAAATTATATTGAATAATTGACAATAAGAAATTATCAGTTTAGTTCTTGGGAATTCAGGTTGTATTGTTTTATCATCATCATGTCAGGATTGTTGTTCTAAATTAAAAAAAATGCATTATCTTCTAGAATTTTGTCTGTGCCTGTTAAATACTCAATTGAATAAACTATCTGCTTAAGAAAAGAACTAGTCTAACGGGTAAGAGTGTGAGCTCCTGGGTCAGATGGCTTGCCTTTGAATCCTGATTATACTGGTTGTCAGCCATGGGACTTTCATAATTTACTTAAACTCTTGTTTTGAGTCTCAGTTCCCTCATCTCTAGAATGGAGATAATATCTGTCTCATAGTGTTACAGAAATTAAATGAAGTAACATATGTAACGTGCTTGGTGCGGTGTTGGCATATGACCAGTGCTCAGTAAACATTAATTATCGCCATTGTTATTCAGCTGATTGAGCATCTGATGGCTGCAGTCACTGATGAAGTCACTTCCAAAAGGGGAAAAGTCAGAGCATACAAGTTTTTCCAAGGTTGCTATTTTGCAAACTTTAATATTAATGCACTCAATTCAAGGGATGAGCTTTAGAAAAATTGGAGAGCTGAAAAAGAAAATTACCTAATCACCAATGTGATTTAAAAAAGTTGTTTCAAATTACACTGAATGCTACCGCTGCACCGTTAGGGAATGAGTATATGGATATATCATGCCTCGGATCGTTACTGAGTCCAAACTCGTCCTGCTCGCCGCACGACAGGCCAATAAATCGGGAGATGAAGTGTTGGGTCAAGGAATAACAACTTTATTCAGAAAGCCGGCAGACCGAGAAGATGGCAGGCTAATGTCCTGGAGAACCATCTTCCCCAAGTCAGAATTCAGTCTCTTCCACTAAAAAGAAGAGGGGATATGCTTGGTTATTACAGACTTCCTAG
This sequence comes from Vicugna pacos, assembly GCF_048564905.1. Taxonomy (NCBI): domain Eukaryota; kingdom Metazoa; phylum Chordata; class Mammalia; order Artiodactyla; family Camelidae; genus Vicugna; species Vicugna pacos. The sequence goes on from NC_133008.1 coordinate 18,612,116, forward strand.
TGTAGGAATTCTTTGTTCTTGGAATCCTTTGTTCTTGTATCTGTTCACATGGGTCAGGTCATGGTGTCCCTGTGAACCTCCAATAAAACAGATGTTATTTTCTATTCTGCAGCTTGTTGTTTATATGAATGGAAAGGTCTCAGTATCCTTAAAGATTACAGCCTTGAGAATGGGCTCTCCTGTATATTTCAGGCTCTAGGCAACATTCTTTTACAAAAGGTGCAGATCCAGCAAGACTAAGTCTAGGAAACAGAGCACAGGGTTAAAGCCAAAGGAACAGATCTAATATGGAGCCAGATTTGTTCTTTTCTATTACAGGATTATTTCATCTTCTCAATTGCATCCCCCCAGGCACTTTCTCAGAAAATATCAGTGACAAGAAGCGCTTTCAGTGTATATAATAAGAAAGTGTATAGTATGCAAACTATTTGAAACTGGTTATAACAATTTTTGCAAAAATTTCTAGAGTACCAGGGATTTCCAAATAATTGGACATAAAAGAAACAAGTTTAGGGTAAAATATTTTAATACAATCACTTCCATCTCCAAATGAAAATGCATGGGCCTTTGGTGTAGATGGAAGAAATTGGCGTTATTTCTGGCCTCTCTGTATAATATAAATTCACATCAGTAGAAATATTGTGAGTAGCTACTATTTGGTAGGTTCTGTATTTAGGTCTGTCAGAAACATCTCATTTCCATTAAGTCTTTCTCTGAAAGGGGTCAAGAGCCTATTCATTTTTCTGCCCCATAGATCAAATGTGATTTATTTTTTGTACACAATTTCAGCGTAATCCACTAGTGATATTACTATAGAAGTATAGTTATCTGTTGAAAGTTTATCAGCTCTAAACCTTAATTTTGCATGGATAGGGCACGTGTAGGGCTAATTTATCTGTTAAGAGATTAGGATCTAAGGGAATTTTAAGAGACTGTGTTTGAGACCTGAAAAAAGAAATTCTTTGAATTAGCTCAAAAATGCAGTAAAAAGCTAAAAAGTCATAATGGAATAATGTTAAATCAGATATTCACAAAATATAATATTTTGTCAATTTTAATAATATGTGTATTAGTTATAAAATTTCATTCAATTTGAAAACTTTTTAAAGATTAATTTGCTCACTTTGTGGGAACTCCTATTTGCAGTGATTACTGATAAAATTCTATTTGCAGTGATTACTGATAAAAATTAAATGTGTTATCCAGAGCCAAATAACTTAACAAATGAAATTTGTGCAATATTTAAGAATGTTTGCATAGCACAAATTGTTTTAATGAGGCATTTGCAGGTATATTTTCATATGATTTATTAATATGGTGTGAGGGAGAAAACCCTTATTAATATGATGTAGAGTGATATGGCTTTGATTGTCTCAAAATATTCTAGACAGGCTTTTATTTTTAACTTGCTATCTCTTTGTACATGACCAGTATGGTAGTGGTTAAGCATTCTGATAGGACAAAGGACTAAAAGCTAAGACAGCAAGCTCCATTGGTGCCTGTCCCATCATTAAGTCGACAGAAAATAAGCAAGGTAGTTGGTTTTCAGTCAGTATTGTCAGCTGGGTACTGTACTGCTGTAATGGCCTGTCAGCCCTGATTCTCTTATATAGAAAGATTGTGGGGGAGGGGCGGGGGATGCCCTTTTAATCATCGTACTGAGAATCGACTTGCTCTTTCTCTGTAACCAAACAAGAAAAAAATCCGAAGAGTAAGTGCCGATCTCTCGAATAACAGGCAGGACTTAATTCTCGAAAGAAACACGAACGTCTCCGATGCAATTACTGAGCCTGATTTTAGGGGCCTCGCCTGGGATCAAACCAAAGCCTCAGGTTAGGGAGTGAAGCCTTCAGAGCTCACCAGCACGCTCTTGCACCCTGGGAAGAATTTCATGAACTGATCAATATTTTAAATAATGAAGAAAGAAAACCAAGTGCGCCTAGTCCATGTTTTCTGTCTCTAACCGAAGATAAGTAGGAACTGGTTCATGTATTCCTTAACACCTGGTCAGAAATTCACTCTGGGTCTCTGCTTTGCATTCTTCTGCTCACTTTTCCAATGAATATTTGTTGAGCCTTTTCTAGTGGGCAGGCACAATGCTAGGCCCTAGGTGTATATATGTGTTCTCATTTGGCTTTTGTAAAACACATCATCTGGTCATTCTGATTGTGATGGGCACAATTAAAGAAGCTACCAGGAGTGTAAGACAGTAAGTCACTGGGATTTACAGAGGTCTGGAAGGTCCTCTGGGAAGAAGTGTCACATCAGCCAAGAACTGAAGGATGAGAATGAGTCAGTTAATTGAAGAGAGGAGGAAGAGCATTGCAGGGAGAGGAACAGCAGGTGCAGAGGTTCAGAGGTGGAAGCCTGCCCTCAGTTAGATAATTCCCTCTGATTTATTTAGCAAATACTTATTAGGAGGCATTTTACTAAGTACTTGTAGGGATACAAAGATGAAAACATAGTCCTTGTCCTCAAGGAACTTGTATAGAAAAGATCTTTATTTCCCTAGTAGAGATTCATTCTGTAAGTCAGTGAATACATAAATACACTGTAGCTTTGTGTATGCTGGAAATATGTGTACCAAATTCACCTTATCCCAAACAAACATAGAAACAAATAGAGCAACTGGCAGACAGAAAAAAAAAAATGGTCTGTGGGGTCAGATTTTTAAAGATGTAGACTTGAGTCACTCCAAGAAGCTGTGCAGTCGCCCCTAAGACACACTATGATTTTGAGCTCATGGCTTTAAAATCTCAGACTTTCTCTGCTGTGTGACCTCCAGTGGGGACTTTCACTTTCTTTGCTTCACACAAAACATCTGAAAAATGGAGGCTTGGGGGTAGAATCCAACTATTGGTTCAAGGTGGTTCTGGAACTCAATGATGCAGCCACATAACTGCTGCCAAGTAATTGCAGAAAGGAAGGACACATTCCTCAAACGTGCTGTTTCTTCTTGCTGGCAGAAGTAGGAAGACGAGAATAGACAAAACAACAACAGGTATTATTTATTTATTTACTACTTGGTCCAGCGACTGCGGGAAGCCCTCGTATACAATGTACCTCTTTTAAATCTAAAAAGTGCAGATGAGGAAACTGAAGTTGAGAGAACCCAAGGTCATACATCTGGTAAACGTTGGAGCCTGACCTGGAATCCTCATTTGCGTTCTTTCTGCTATATCTCAGGAAAGGCCAATTGCAGGCAAATGGATAGGTGCCTAGGACATCTCTTTTGGTATCATCTTTAGGAAGAACTTCCTTAATGAGGTGCTTGGTATCATCTGGAATGGTTGCTAAAGGGAGCTGTTAGGCTTTTAAAAACAGAATAGCTATTGAGCCAGAAAGGAAAAAAAGAGAAGCCAAGGACAGCAAGACATTAATATTTATTGAGTATATACTTAACGGTAGACTCAATGCTATATGCTCTCAACGCATCTCACTTAAGTCTCCCAACAAATCTTTAGAGGGAAGTATAAGCATCCCTTTGTAGATGAGGGTACCAGTCCTGACAAAGACAGTAAAGCCAAGAGATTAGGGAACTTTCTGTTGGACAGAGAGCTGGTGAGCAGCAGAGCTGACATTCAAACTCTCATTTCTTTGAATATCCAACCTGGGCTATTTCCACTAAGAGAAGCCAAGTTTTAGACAGGAAGATAGATGATTTCTAGATGTTTTTATAGTTCCCAGTATTTTTTCACCCTTTGGCCATCTTGGTTTTATTATTTTATTTCTGCATCCATATCTTTCACATATGCAAAACATTGTTGATGGATATTTGCCTTCCTTTACTTTTGGCTCAGCTCATTTTAGTATATCTTTTTTTTTTCCTCCTTTGGTTTTCCCCTTTGCTGTCTATGACTAAAGGCTGACTGATGAAAAGTTAACAATTCTCTAGTTAATATATTAAATAGATTTTTATCCCTCCTGCCAATGTTGAGGCAACTAATTATCAGCCCCGTCTGAGAGCAAGGAAAGTTGACCTCAGACAGAGTAACAGAGCCCTTCAAAGCAAGAAAGGAAAAAGTGGGGTCTCCCAGCTCCCTCAGCTCCAAGCCAATCTGATATAATTGCCTGAGAACAAGGACTCAAGTACTTGGAGTCTTCGCAGATAGAGAGCCTCAGAAATAATGATTACAGCAAATCAGGGCTCATGAATATGCAGCTTATTTCTGCTTAGAGACACTTGAGTTATCGAAATTAAAAATACAAAATTATGGATTGCAAAGAAAGCGGCGGGGATTTTTTTTATTTTTTTTATTTTAACAATTGGAAAATATCACTGGAAATGAAGTCTTCCTGCCAACATGAAGCACATAATAATCATGCCAGGGAAATGATGCTTTTCTAAATGCTTGTTTTAAATAGATTTCCCCCACCCCCCCAAAAATGTGTTTAAAGATAGACTACGGAGGCTTTAACTCATGTGATTTTTCTTTTTATGGATTTCAGTTTCAAGGTTATTCATTTTGGGACAGAGTCTAATACTTACATCTTATTCACGAGATGTTCCATCTACCCTTAAATGCCCTGAAATAAGGCAATTGGGTTTTGGTGCCTTTTTTGTTAGAAGTCCCTTCCTTTTTTTCAGCATCTCCTTGGATGTTCCTAAGCATGGTGTTTCAGAGACCCTCCATTCCTCTAGGCTTAACCTTTCAGATTCTACCCCATGCTTTAAACCTTATCTCTTTCTTCTGCTAGTCGACTCATTTCTTGCTGTCTCTATTCAGGCTCTTTCGAGGCAACATGGTTAATAAATGTAAGTGTATGTGCTAATGTTTTATAATTTATCACGTTACTATTGTCTTTTTATAAGTTAAATTTGCAGACCCCATTTTTAAATATCTGGGCTTGCAACACCAGGTTCCTACCATGTGGTTAAAATTGTCTTGATCACATAGATGTGAGATTACTAGATGTAAGAATATGTAACTAAAATAGTTCTTTTAAAATGATGTGTGTGTGTGTGTGTGTGTGTGTGTGTGTGTGTATTTGAGGAGATAACTAAACCAAGACATAGAATTTTGTGACACACAGGAGAATTGTTGTTTTTTCCATTTCTTAGTGGCTTACGGCAGATACAGCTAATAGCTGAGGCATCCTTACCAACTAAGTGAGGATGAGACCTCAAAATCTTTCTTAATATAGCTCCTGAAACAGCCTTTATCAAGTTAATAGGAAGTGGCACTTGGGAGAAAAAAATCACATATCTTTCTTAATACAGAGGAAGTTTGAAATAACAATAGCAAACCAAGGCTATGAACCATCAGGCTGGTGAGCTGGTGCTGGGATGTAGGAACAAGACCGAGATAATCTTTGGTTTATAGAGGTGAAGTCAGGGTAGAGGTGGGAGTGTGGTATTAATAGAGCAATTTAAGAGAAGCAAAGTTTGAAACCAAAAGGCGGTGTGAAGGCTCGAGTCACAGGGGGATGGATGGGGCATGTAGAGAGGTACTAACCAAGCCTGAAGTGAAAGGAGTGTCATCTGAGGGGACTGAACAGGTTTAGGAGGGGAAAAGGTGCTGAAATTGTAGCTTTCTTGAGGCTTTGCAGTTCCACGTCTGCTTGAAACATATGTACCTCAAAGGCTTTTCCAAATGCTCACATCTGCCTACACAGAGCAACTTGGCATTCGCCATTTTGAATGTATAGGTTGGCACATCTACCCAGTTCTTGTATTTCTAACTGAGCTTCTGAAATTGAGTAAATAGCCATGTTTTCTGACTAAAAGACAATGGAGACAAGAACAGGACAGCATGCTTCTCCTAGAACCCCTGTTTCTTGAACAGTGTGGTAGTCGTAACCCCGTTTTACTCTTTATATTTTTCAACTGAAGTTGAAATGACACCAAATCCCAGACTTTTCAGGCTATTTTAGGGCCAGTTGATAACTTATTTTATTGCATCCCGCTTTCTCGTTACCTATTGGAGAAACCACTGGATTTCATGCTCAGATTGACCGATGAATGGGGAGCTAGGGGCCATATAGTTCTACCAAAAGCACACTGGCCTATAAACGAACCTTGTTGGAGTGTTGGAATCAGGGATATCAGATTTATAATCTCTTCATGAAAGCTCTGATTCCTTTAGTTGGCTGAGTGGGAGGCTAATGCTTCTGAAATAGAAAGGTTGAGAAGCCTACGTCTGTTCCCAGGCAGTTACGGGGTCTTGACCTTCACCAGACAGAGAGACACTGATGGTTGGGATTACTACTTCTGCATTTTCAACATTATCTTCACCCCTCCCTCCAGCTACCTCCCCCACCACTTGCACAGGAAGGAACGTGGACCCACTTGGAGCTGAAAGGGAGGACTAGAATAGGCACTGAAACTGGGACTAAGTTGCTTAGCAGATTAAAAAGGGAAAACCTTATCTTTTAATGATCTCTTTGTGGGTCAATGAAGAGACTGATGAAGGTGTTAAATCTTTTTGGTCAAAGGGAATCTAAACTCCTCTATCTGAAGTCAGGTTTATTTCAACCAAAGTTGAGGGTTGAGACCATTATCTGGATTATTTAAGCACTAGGAAGGAACCCAATTTTGCTTTAATTAATCTGATTTTACTGAATAAAACATTGTAGAAATTTTGTCCTGGGTTATGAAGATAGTTACCTCAGTTTCTGACTTTTATTTGGTCTGAGGAGAATGGACTAAACCCTTTCTTCATTAGGTGAATGCAACAATAAGTTTAAGGTTCTCAGAGGTAATGTATTCCCTCTTTGATTTCCACTCCTGTTATGCTATGTTTCTTGCTTTAGGTATAATTCCCTACAACTCTTGTTAAGAAAGGACCCCAAACTGTGACTTAAATAACGGAAGTGTATTGTCTCACAGTTCTGAGGTTATGATCCCAAGGTCAAGGTATCAGCAGGATTGACTGATCTGAAGCTATGAGGGAGAGTCTGTTCCACGCTTCTTGCCTAATTCTGGTGGTTTTCTGGCAGTCGTTGGTGTTGCTTGGCTTGTAGAAGCATCACTGTGCCTCACTGCCTTTATTTTCACGTAGCATTCTCCTTGTCAGTGTTTGTCTCCAGATTTCCCCTTCTTATAAGGATAACCAGTCATATTAGACCAGAGCCCATGCTAATGATCTCATTTAAAATTGATTACCTCTGTAAAGACCCTATCTCCAAATAAGGTCACATTCTGAAGTATAGGGGGGTATGCTTTCAACATATGATTTTTTGGAGGGCACAATTAAACCCATAATACTCAAAATATATTATGTGTATCCTTGATATACACACTGGATACATAACGATAAAACCATAATCATATAATCAGCGTTCCATTGCCTTCATAAAGAGAGTCTGGTTGAGCAAGCTTTTCATATATATTTTCCTCTTCCCAACTTGGAATGAGGGAGTCAGAATTTATCAGCATCTCCCCAGCATTATGTTGGAGCTGTGTAGTAATCTTTTTCCTATCTGGGAAATAGAACTGGATGGACAGCTGGCTTCAGTGTTTGCACGAAGAGTACATAATCCTACTTATGTAACCCATCGTGTTTGCAAAATCTGCACTGCAGTTTTTGAGAGAGAATGAGATGTTTGGAAATAAAATATGCTGTGCGGAAGTGGAAAATTTATCTCTTCCTCACATTATTTTTTGCTGCCTATAGTCTTATTTTGCATTCTCAAGAGGTATGTATCCCTGCCTGTGTGTTTCTTTGCTGCACATGTCAGGAATTCAGAAATGGTGATTTATGTTTCTCGGTCTATTCATTGACCTTCATTGTGATATGCATGTTGTTTAATTCCTCAAGGACTATGATTTCTTAAGTCCAGAGTTAATCACATTGGCTTGAGGTGGGATGAGGAAAGAGTGCGTTAGGAATGAATAGTTATACCGCCCTTATAAGTGTGAGGGTTCGTTGTTCAAATTATAATTCTACAAACAAAACCAGTCATTATATCTTGAACTAGCATCTTTTTATTTTTTAATTTTTTTGATCAGCCCGGCAGCACTTTCACCCTGCTTCTTCTCATTTATAGCACTGTTACCCCTTCATTTGTAGGAACTGTTATTCCTTCATTACAAGTGGTTCTGTTGGGAATGCCAGTGAGATGTTAATTCACTTCTTTGGGGACTTGCCAATCATATTATCCTATCGACTGATGACAATGATTGGACAAGGCTGGGCATACGAATAAGTCAGCCAATCAGAGACCTTCCCTGGGATTTTAAATACTAGTAAGGAGGGTTGGGGAAAAGAAGCTTCCACTTTTCTCTGAGCTGGGATGACTTAGTCCTTCCTGAAGTCGTAGCCTACTCAGTCAATATCTTTTGAAACCTCTGTGTGATAGGTGAGAATGAGACAACCCATAAACACAGAGAGAAAGAGAGAGAATGAAATTATCATTTGAATTCTTAGAGACGGTCAGTTTCATGTGTGAACTTTTAAGTTTCTTGAGTCAATAAAGTTGTCCCACTGCTTAAGTTGCTTTCCATTGACGTTCTGTCAGTTGCAACAGCAATGGTCTTTTTTAATGATAGTCCATAAAAAAGGCAATAATACTTATATTAAAAATTTAAGGTCTCTGTATTCACTAGCAAGGAAAACTGTCGGCAGGTAGCAGTATTTGAAAGGTATTGGGAATAATATGTTTTTAATACTTTATTTTTTTTAGAATCGAAGCTAATATTTTTAGTGGCGTTCTCTTCTTTACCATTATCACCTGGGATTTTACTTCTCAGTTCATCTTTGTACGTCCCATAATTTGAGGGAACCTTCAGACTGTTATGTAGGGCTCTCAAAAGCCCTCTGAAGGAGAGAATGTCTTTAAACTTATGCTGTACACTGTCTGAAATGCTTCTTGTTTTTTCGCTTATCTTTTAAGACCAGCTGAAATGCTACTTTCCTTTTGACCTATCTCTGATTTGCTTAGTTAGAAGTGGATCTCTGTGTCACATAGCGCCCTATATCTTAAGGATACCAGTCCCATTCTGCCTTCTGTTGTGTGTTCCGATGTTGCATAATAAGTTACTCAAAATTAATGGCTGAAAACACCCACTATTTTATTATAAATCATTGTTTTGTTGGCCAAGGATCTGAACTGGACTTAGCTGCGGGATTGTACTCCATCCGTTGTGGACTGAGGTCACTTGAAAGTATTAAGCTGGTCTGATCTAGAAGGTACAAGACGGCTTTGCCCATTGGTTTGGCACCTTGCAGGGGTTGCTCTTGCTTTGTCTCTTCTATGTCCTTTTTGATTCTGTTTTTCGTTTCCATTTGAATTCATGCTTGAAAAAAATCCCTTTCCTATTATTTTAGAAGGGTTTCTGGAGGGAGCATGTGTTCAATCTAGTGTTTTTACCTGGAAATCTCCACAACCTAGTTTACAAAGAATTTCCACATTTAGTTTCTATTTTGTTTTTATAAAGCTTTATGATTGTTATTCCTCTGTATTTTAAGAGGGGAAACTAAAACAGACAAGAGAAGTGTTTTGGTATTCAAGCCTTTTTGATTGCAAGGAAAAGAAACTCATTCAAGTCAGTAAAGGTAAATATCATATTTCTGTTTCCTTTAAATATTCTTATTAGCCCCCCAGCTTACACCTGTGGTCTTTGGAGGGTGCTCTGGGTACACCATTTAGATTCTCCTGATTCCTGGAGCCCAGGTGTTTATTAGAGGTCCCAGATAAAATTCAGGATGCCTAATTAAATTTGAATCTCAGATATATAACAAATACTTTTTGAGTAAAGACATTTCAAGTATGTCATGGAATACTCTTACTAAAAATCTCATTATTTATCTGAAATTCCACTTTAAATAGGCATCCAGTATTTTCATTTGCTAACTCTGGCAACCCTAGTCTACTTGGGTCAACACAGGGTCCATTCTTATGAGGACTGGTTGGATTTTATAAGAAGAATAAGGAAAACATCCTGGGTGCTTGGCTGCCAACTATTTGTAAACCAGTCATCATTCTTTAGCAAAAATCTTAAAGAAAGGGAAATGTTGTCTGTTTTCTTAACTTTTTATCTTTACCTTTCTCGCACACCACGTGCAAAGTGGCTTGGGTAATTGTCAAGCTGTTTTCCAGCCACACTGTTATTGCCGTACCTCGTAGTAAATACTAGCTGTCATTTATTTGGCTGTGTGCCAGGCGTATTGCTAAATGCTTTCAGTGTATTATTTCATTAAATTCTCACACTAATAGTTGGTAATATTATATCTCATATTTGCTGGTGGGGAGAGGGCTGAGGCTCATGAAGCTTAAATGTCTTGCCTACTAGTTAATAAGTGATAATGGAGGCAGTGGTGCCCCAGCTTTTTCCTGAGAGCAGAGTCTTGTTGAATAAGAAGGGAGGAAAGTCTGTGAGGTTAGTCCTTGGCATTTTTAGTGTGAATGTTGTTGGTAAGTTTTCTTTTTCCGGGGATTTTGGAGCTTTATTTTGTTTTGGCCATGAAAAGAATCCAGGCCTCTGAGTTCCTCATCTCTTGTGCCTTCATGGCTTGTGCCAGCTCTTCTTCTCTCTTTAGTTGCTCATCTTTACAGGCTGGTTGGACAAATCTGAATTCCAAAAGAGAGCTAGCAAACCCGGAGGACACTGACTTGGGCTTCATCCTTTCGCAGAACGACGCTGAGCCTTTCTGTTCTGCAGGGCTGCGCCTGGAAGAGTTATTATGTTCATTGTTCAGAGCAATTGATTAACTCTTGAGAAAGCTGGCCGATAACTGAAGTTTACAGTTTACACAGTGACTCGGCCACAGTCCAGAATTAGGTGATAGGTCTTTATTACCTTTACTTTCTTTCCTAGAAAAAGAATTGACTAAGTTCTAGAAGTGGAATGATTGCAGCATTTGGAGGTTCCTGTAAAAACTTCAGATGTCATCACTCAGGATTTTTAAAGACCCGCAGTATGATGTCCCTCTCGTTTAAGTCCATCATTCTGAGAAGAAGGTGCAGTTTTCTTTTTTTCTTAGCTCAATCACCAAGGTCCTTCTCTGAGTCGTGTGTGTGTGTGTGTATCTGCGTTTATATCCTCCCTCCAAAGACACGAATGGGCCTACTGTGTGATAATATTTTGCTAGCTACATCTCTTTCCCCAGATGTTAACAGACATTTATTCTACAGTGTGAAATTGTAATTGAAAACGGGGGGATAGAAGAGGCCAGGAAATCTTTAAACAAAGGGAAAGGGACGTGAAACTACTTCCAAATGAATGGGAGAACTGGGCCTCTTCGTAATAGGTATACTTTGTCTCTTTGTGCTGAATAACCACAGCTGATCTGAATACGACTTCGCCTTGGGAGACACACTGCAGAAAAGACTAAGCGTAGCTCAGGCTCTGGCACGCGCCAGCTGTGTGATTTTGAACAATTCTCGTAACACCAGTGGATTTCAGTTTTCTCATTTTCAAAAGGTGTGGGTTGGTTTGCCGCTCCTCAAACTTCAGTTATCTGTATATCCTTTTTCATGATTTTTCTTGTTGTTCTTCATGCCTCATCCCATCTCTACCATTACTGAGCTAACATTTAAAAAAGGTTCTTTTTTTCCCTTTTAACTGAGGTAAACAGGTGAGGGATGAAAGTCAGGGGTGAAGGATAGTGAAGACAATGGCCCAGAGAGAAGAAGCTACAGACTAGGAAAGGCCAGGGCAGAAAAGTGGGTTGGAGTCTGGAAAGAGTTTTCCAGAACAGATGAGGGCAGACGGAGATGGGCTTCCTGGAAGTTCTTTAGGAAAAGCAGTTTGAGCCCAGGCACTGAAGGGAAGAAATCTAGAGAAGAGGGCATTTGAGAGTAAAGAGGGGTTTGCATTAAAAGGTGGCCAGCAGGGGCTTAGGAGGGAGGAACTTTGGAGCAGTAGTGCTGTCTCCTCCGTGTTTCAGCATGCTATACTTTCTCCCGCAGCCACTCGCCCCGAACCCCACCCCACTGAAACCCCATCCCTCAGCCCTATGCCTCCAAAAGGCTCACTCTCCACCCTGGCTCCTACAGCCCCTGAAGGCGGTGGCTGAGGGAAAGTGCAGCTTGGGAGTTGAGACCCTGCAGGGAAAATTCAAGGGGGATTCAGAGGTGGGAGCAGAAGGATGGACGAGGTTAGGAGGGGTAAGAGAAGCTGGAAAATTTGGAATAGGGAAGAGGAGAGGGTGAACGTCAGCCACACCAGACTGAACAAGTTGCCTCTTGAGATACCATGCTAGTTAGTATCTGGTGAGTTACGTGTAAACGACCTAAAATAATAATTGTTCTGTATAATAGCATCTACCTCAGTATGTCACATGGTATGGTCTGTGTAAAGACAGTAAAAAAAATTAAATAAAAAATTACATTTCTAACCATTTGGGAAATATCCAGCTAGATGCAATTATATTGAATAATTGTCATGTACTAACACCATACATACGCTATCTTGTTTAATCTCACAATACCTACTATGCGGGTGGGTATGAGTCTACATTTTTATAGACTTAAAAAATTTTTTTTGGTAGTGGGGAGACAATTAGGTTTATTTATTTATTTTTAGCAAAGGTGCTGGGGATTGAACCCAGGACCTCTGCATGCTAAGCATGCACTCTACCACTGAGCTATAGCCTCCCCCCGGATCTATGCATTTTAGAGATGAAGAAACTGAAGCTTAAAGACATTCAAGAACACACAGTTGGATTGGAACCAACAGTTCGGGGCATCAAGGAATGCTTCTAGCTCTACCGTTCTATTTCACCTTTCCCTGCCCCCATACCAATTTCTGAAGGGGAAAAACATTTTCAATAAGAAAGGTCAACTTGTGGGCTCCATGCTTCATGCCATTTATTTAATAAACTTTCTAATCATAAGTTTGCATATCAAGTGACTTGCCTATCTTTATTTTTGGCAGTTTCTTCATCACAGTTATTTCAAATAACCTGATTCTCATTTCATTATGCTCTTACATTCAAGTGATAAGAGGGAAGGTTGGAAGGATTAAAGAATGACTGAAATAGAGGTTGACCTTGTGTGGTGGAATGTGCTCACGTCTTGTAGTTAAAAAGGCATGGATTTCAGTTTTGGTGCTACTGCTTGCTGTGCCCGTGGTTAAGCTGTTTAAATTCTCCAAGTCTCAGTTTCATCCAATGTATAATAATAATGCTGATAACAATACCACTTCATATTGTTGTTGAAAAGGGAAGGAAAAGATGTCTGTGACAGCATTTTGTTAAGAGCAAGGCAGCTATATATAGAAAACTTTACACTGTGTTGGACAAGGAAGTAATGGTGAGATCTTTCTCCAAGGGCAAAACAGAATTTTGGTATTCATTATATTTGCTTGGTAGTGCCTACTATCACACTGCTGGTTTGAATTACAAATCTAGTTTGTCTATTTCTCCTTAACAAATGAATGCAAAAATTGCCAAATATTTACTCACTTTGCACTGTGTGGATATAGCCCAAGTTAGGAGAGTCTCATATAATTAAAACTGTTTCATAGGAACTACTTGATCATTAAGAGATTTTGGAATTGGAGTCTTCTAATATCTCACCAATATTCAATGGAACCTGCTGCTACAGAAACTACTAATTAATTAGCAAATATTTATTGAATGTTTACTCTTGGTAGAACATTTTTATGAAACTGAGCATACAGTTGCCAGAGGCAACTGTCCATAGTCATTCAGTACAGCCAAGAGGCATCATTCACGTGGGCTGGGTAAAGGTATGCATTGGCTGCGGTACTGCCTAAAAGTATGTAGTGTGGTGGCCTGTTTGAAGTGGAAATACCTATTTTCTGGTTTAGCTACTAAAGTATAAAAAAAAATTTTAAATGATGCCCTACAGGGCTTTTGCAAACAATGATAATTTGTACTAGGAAGTTTAATTCAAGGAAAATTCAAATATTTCAACTCTAGAATTATTTTTTTAGCTTGATATGAATTAATGAGGGAATTCAAAAGCAATATCTTGTTTCAAATTCATCAGATCTCTAATGCAATTTCCTGAAGCAGTAGAGAAATTTACCTCGGAAGGGCTTAGAAAAATGAAAAAGGTGATTGCATAAACTCTATCGAAATTCTAAATCAAACTGGAGTGTGATTACTTTCTTCCTAAGGTAGGGCAGGAAACCAAAGATTTTTCTAAAAACTCCAAAACTGAAGCATTAAATTCTGTTCTCTTTTAAGTCTGACATCTTTTAACATGTAAAATTATTGACAGAGTTGGTTCATTATTTGCAATTAAGAAAAAAACACTCATATTGAGTAATAAGCAGTTTTATTTTTAAGGTAATTAGCCATCACTCAAATATTTCAGATTTAAACCTAATCAGTATTGTGGTTGATTATACCTACCATGTTCGGATACAAATATTGAATTCTTTCACTGATTGTAAGTTATGTTTCTTCCCTTGTTGAAAAGCAGTAACTTGGAGTTTTAAAATTAACTTAAGAGGGACAACATTGGCTATGAAAAATCTCTCTTCCCTGCATTATAAAAAAATAGTTTACGAATCAAATCATCAGTAGCAATTTAGCAATTGAATTAAGTTAAAATTATCAAAAGAAAGATATAGAAACATTACTCATTTTTTTTCAGCTTAAACAACACAAATTCATTATTTTAATTTCTCATAGATATGTGTATCCTCTGGCCACCAATGTTCACATCTGTCCCACATGCAAAATACATTCACCTGATCCCAGATTTTCCCAGTCTTAACTTGTAGCATCAGCTCTAAGTCCAAAATCTCATCAGCTCCAAAGTCTTAAATCTCATCATCAAATCAGGTTTGGGTCAAGCTCCGGGAATGACCTAATCTGAGGCACAGTTGCTTTCTATCTGTGGACCTGTGAAACTAAAGAACCAAATTATCACCTTTCAGAATACAATGGTAGATAACTGTTACATGTATTTCAATTTGAAAAGGTAGAAAACAAAAAAAGGGTCATTTGTCTCAAGTATTTCTAAGCCTAGCTGAGCAAATTCCATTAGGTTTCATGGTCTGGGAATAATCCTTTGTGGCCTGTGGCTCTGTCCCCTGGGTTTATGGCTTCTGCTTTCTGTCATCCTTCCTTTTTCATGAAGGGTAGTATATAAGAAACATTACTCCTTTTTTTTTTTAAATTGAAGTATAGTTGATTTACAATGTTGTGATAGTTTCTGGCGTACAACCTAGTGATTCAGTTACACACACACACACACAAACACACACACATGCATATATATGAATCTATTCTTTTTCATATTCTTTTCCATTATAAATTATTACAAGATATTAAATATAGTTCCCTGTGCTATACAGTAGGTCCTTGTTTATCTATTTTATATATAGTAGTGTGTATCTGCTAATCCCAAACTCCTAATTTATCCCTTCCCACCCTTTCCCCTTTGGTAACCATAAGTTTGATTTCGATGTCTGTGAGTCTTAACGTTTTGTAAATAACTTTATTTGTGTTATATTTTAGATTCCACATATAAGTGATATCATATGACATTTTTCTTTCTCTTTCCATCCCACTTCACTTAGAATGACGATCTCCAGGTCCAACCATGTTGTTACAAATAGCATTATTTTATTCTTTTTTATGGCTGAGTAGCATTCCATGGTATAAATATACCACAGCTTCTTTATACAGTTACCTGTTGATGGACATTTGGGTTGTTTCTATGTCTTAGCTATTGTAAATAGTGCTGCTATGATCATTGGGGTGCAGGTGTCTTTTTGAATTTTATTTTTCTCCAGGTATATGCCCCAGAGTGGAATTGCTGGATCACATGGTAAGTCTGTTTTTAGTTTTTTAAGGAACCTCCATGCTGCCCTCCATAGTGGCTGCACCAGTCTGCACTCGCACAAGCAGTGCAGGAGGGCTCCCTTTTAGGGGATGCATGAGTTTTTGCAACGTGCGTTAGCCTGACTCCAGTCTTCATTGTAGCTTTCATATTTTAATTTTCCATTAGCACATTCACTGCTTTTTAATAACACTGTCATTTTAAAATTTAGAGATATACGTATTCCTGGCTTTAAGAATCAAAAAAATTCTCTAGAATTACTTTAAAGATAACAGTTATCTTTTAACTCTATTTCCTGATTCCCTCTTTCCCCAGTCCTCCAGAGGCAAGTACTTTGAACTCTTCTAGCTATTTCTTTTGGTATTTATCTTCAAAATTCTAAATGAGAGACTTTTGCGTTCTATATATATACATATATATAATATGTATATATATATTTTTTAATCACAAATTGCCAACAGCACTTTCTTCTTTCTTTTCAACATCTTGTTCTGCAGCTTCCTTGGCCCTTTTTGTCCGGATGCCAAAGAGCCAGGCATTAGCACGGGTCTAGAGGAGACCCGCAAAGGCCTTGAAGTTCTTCTCTGAGGTGACTCTGGCTTTCTCCTTCTTGCAGACATTCCGTATGGGCATGACGGGTTGCGTTGGCTGGGTGGCCGCTTTGAGGTCTTCAGCAGAGCTGTCTCCCTTCCTGGGGTCTGCGGGCTTCCCAGGGAAGAGGATGAGCTTGGAGCAGTACTCCTTTAGCCACTGCACATTGGCCCGCAGGGACTCCATGCACTTATTCCGCCGCCTTGGATCCACCAGATCCCAATGGTCTGGGCTACCTTTTTTGTGGATGGTGACCACTCTCAGGTCCTCTAGGCTGAAGCCCTGGCCGTCGTGCACCTTGGTGTGGTACCTCACTGTGGGACATCTCACCATGGGCCGGAGCGGGCTGGGTGCCGGGCGCCTGGGGATGCGGCGCCCTTGGGTCTGCAGATCTCGTGCACTGGTGGTTGAACTGCGTGGCCACATGTCACTGCTAGACCTTGTGGAAACGGGGCCTCAGGATCATGTTGTTGGTCTGGGCACCTTGGCTGCAGCCAATGAACCTCCTCCGAGGGTGCAGAGCCAGGGAAACCATGTTATATCTTTTAAAAATATATATTATTTTTAAAAAATTGAAGTATAGTTAGTTTACAATGTTGTGTCAATTTCTAGTGTACAGCATGTTTCAGTCACACATATACATACATATATTCTTTTTCATATTCTTTTTCCTTATAGGTTACTACAAGATATTGAACATAGTTCCCGGTGCTGTATAGAAGATACTTGTTTATCTATTTTATATATAGTAGTTAGTATCTGTACATCTCAAACTCCCAATTTGTCCCTTCTCACCCCTTTCCTCCCAGTAACCATAAGCTTGTTCTTTATGTCTATGAGTCTGTTTCTGTTTTGTAAATAAGTTCATTTGTGTCTTTTTAAAAATTTTTTTTTGATTCCACCTGTGAATGATATCATATGGTATTTTTCTTTCTCTTTCTGGCTTACTTCACTTAGAATGATGATCTCCAGGTCCATTTGTGTTGCTGCAAATGGCATACTTTTATTCTTTTTTATGGATTAATAGTATTCCATTGTATAAATATACCACAACTTCTTTATCTAGTCCTCTGTTAATGGACATTTAGGTTGTTTCCATGTCTTTGCTATTGTAAATAGTGCTGCTATGAACATTGGGGTGCATGTGTCTTTTCGAATTAGAGTTTGATCTGGATATATGCCCAGGAGTGGGATTGCTGGATCATATGTTAAGTCTATTTTTAGTTTTTTGAGGAATCTCCAGACTGTTTTCCATAACAGCAGCACCAAACTGCATTCCCACCAGCAATATAGGAGGGTTCCATTTTATCCACATCCTCTCCAGCATTTATTGTTTGTGGACTTTTGAATGATGGCCATTCTGACTATTGTAAGTGACACCTTATTGTAGTTTTGATTTGTATTTCTCTGATAATTAGTGATATCAAGCATTTTTTTTATGTGCCTATTGGCCACTTGTATGTCTTCATTGGAAAATTGCTTGTTTAGGTCTTCTGCTCATTTTTATATCTTGATTTTTCCAGTTTTAGGTACTTTTTGGTGACTCTTCTGCTGTGGAAGAGAAAGATTTAGCTCCCTCTCACCTCTCCCCCAGTCTTCCTCCCCGTCACGTATGGAATCACTCTCCTGACCCCTCTCCCACCCGGTACAGTTATATGATAATTCTGGTTAGAAAATTCAGTGTTCAGCAGTATGATTGTTATCTTTAAATAGTATTCATGCCTTAGTCATGAGGTGTATAATAATCATTCTTCTTTTCTTACAGAGACTTTTGAATGTTCTGCTGGAGTTAATAATCTTGTTTTGTTGTTTTATTTGGATTTTCATGTATGTATCCAACCCCAAACTCACTTACCTGAGAGTGCAGTTTGAACTTTTGCCTGTAGGATGAGTACAGGAGAACTGGTTGAAGGAGGGGTGGGAAGGGGGAAAGCACCTATAAAGAGGGAAGAATATGTGCAAAGGCCTGTGGCTAAAGGACATTGGTAGACGAGAAACTGTGAAGTGGTCAGGGTGAGTGAAATTTAGAGATTAAGGGAGAGAGAGATGAAATAAACTGCTGAAGAGGCAGGAAGGGCCAGGCCATGCATGGTGTATAGGCCCTATTTTAATGGTTTGGTCTTGATCTTAACTATAGTTTAAAGAAATTCACTTAAGCATTTGCAGCAGAGGAGTGAGATGGCCAGGTTTAAACCTTTCTCTCCATTCTGTGCAAACCTTCTTATTTTTATAATGACGTTCTATTTTGATTAAGTTAGTCAGGAGCTCTTCTATTGTTTGCAATCCATGAAGCTTAACTGATTCAGGGACTCTCTTGATTTGCATTCTGCTGTCAACACTCGGCTGGACTGGATTTCATTACACTGGGTCCTGTTTTATTCTGTCGTGTGAATATTTCCTGGAGCTACAAATACACCGTTCATAGAGTCTTTTGTATTTGTAGCATATAGTTGTTTTTGGTTCCCTTTAATAGATGTTGTTGCATTCAAATCCATTCACAGCTGTCATTTTTCAGATACAGTTCTCAAATTAAATCTCTTTTTCAGTCAAGTCTTTGACTATGTCAAAAAGAACTTTAATTTGTTTCTGGCCTGTGATCTCTTTTAAGTCCTAAGAATTCCAGGCATGATGATTGTCACTGCATGATTCAGCTGCAATTCATTTGTTGTCTTGTTTGCATTCATTCAAAAATTTTAATTTATTTGTAAAAGGAACAAAACTTCATGATGTATGAGTATCACATTGTTTTTTCTTTCCCCCTACCTGTACTGAAAATGCTGTATCTGCCCATGCTACCTCCTCTTCTTTCACTTGTGCTGATCAGACCCATCAGTGAACCAAGGATGGGGAGGGGGTTTCAAAAAGAGCTAAGAGATATTGCAAAATACAGACATGCAAAAAAAAAAATTCTAGTACAAAAGAGAGTTCAGGAGGGGAACAAGGAAACATCTGTGATGATAGAATATTGAGTAGTTAATTTTTTTTTTCTTCTAGAAAACTGAAGAGTGAAAAATGGGAAGAACAATTTTGAATAGTTAACATGAAAGTTGGGGATGGAGAGACATGTGAGAAGAATTTTAAGATGTGATGCAGTCGGCCTTCTAAAAAAAATGAATCTTCTTAAAATAATTCAAAGAGTCAGAATCAGAATGACTTTTTTTTTTTTGAGTAATAGACTATTGTGAGCCTGGGTCATGCAGAACCCCACTTATATGTGAGTAATAGATTTGTGCTAAGATTGGGTAACAGCAGATGGAGCTCCAAGTTATTTTTTGGTAAATCAGCATGCCGGTGGCAGAGTTCTTTGCTGGTATGAAGAAATAGGCTCTGGGCATCGTCTGGAAGGAGAGGGCAAAAGAAACAGCCACTTTTTCTGCATGAAAATGTCTTGGAAAGAGGATTTTTGAGAGGGTGTCTTAAGGAATAAAGGAACCAGGAAGATGGGGAGGAAATCAAGAAACATGATGAAAGGGCTGGGATTTCAAGAAAAAATATGGCCACTGCAAAATTCCCAGTGGTGAAGATGGCTTTGAGAAATTTAAGAACAATGATGTGTAATATTAGCTTTAGAACTGTTTGCTCTGCTGTGCACGCTACAATGGGTCCTCCTTTGTTGTCTCCACCACTGCCGTGTGGGAAAGATACTTAGGGAGATACTAAGTTAACATAGAACAGAGAGATGATGGCAATAAGAAGCTAGAATGAGTGAGAATAAGACTTCTGTGGATCTCGAAATAAGAATAAGTAGTAGTAATGAGACTGTAAGTCCCTAAAATTCTGTAGAAACCTTAGCAAGAGCATTATGGGTTGGGGGCATGAGCATTAGAGGCATGATGCTGTGCAATGGAAGCGACACGTGAAAGAGAGAGCGCTGCAGCTCTTCTCCCATCATCATTTCGTGGTTATTTCTTTAGATGGTTTTCGCTTTTTTGACTGGTGTGAAAATCCTCCACAGTCAAGTACTCAAGAAAGAATTTGCAAAGGTATCCTTTCTATTTGGAGGGAAGTGATAATTGAGTTCAAACAACAACAACAACTTTGTTGCACTTCTAACAGTGAAGTTGGCAAATCATAAGACCTTGAATTTTATGGGGCTGGATGGGCTCCTGGGAAACCCAAGACTGAATACCTTGAACAGATTGTTAAGGGGTCGGCACTCTACATGGCCTCTAGATCAGTGCAGCTGCAGGCAATTTGCAGGAGACTGGCAACGTGGCGTGTGGACCCCGTGGCACTGAATGCTAATCTGAAACTATCCCCTCCAACAGCTTTTGCCATTCATCATTTTCACATCCAGATGGCTCCCATTGTCTTTCTAGTCCTCTTTTTGTGCAAAGTGGCTGCTCTTAAATCATGTATATTAGTCTTGGAAGCAATTTTATCTTTCATCTAGTAGTCCAATTACCACTCTTTGTAGAAGAGGAAATGGAAACCCAAAGAGGGGAAATATCACAGTCAGAACTACCCAGTTACTTAGTATCACAGCTGAGACTAGAACATTTAGAACATTCTTGGATCTCAGCCCGGTGTTCATTTCAGTTCACCAGGATCTCATAATTCTTGGGAAAACATGTAGCACAGGATTGGGAGTCAGATGATCTCAAGTCCAAATCTCATCTCTGTTATTTAACAGCTCTGGGACCTGGGTCGGTTAACTCCGTTTCCTCATCTGTAAAACGAGGATGGTGATTGAACTGCCATCACAGGTTGTCATGACAACAAATTGATACTGAGATTTAAAGTGCTTAGTACAGTGTGTGGTACATAGTAAATGCTCAGTTAATTAGCTTTTATTATTATAGTTTCAAATCTTTTCACATTAGAAGGTGAAGAATTGGTTCTTTCTAGTAGGGAAAGAGGAAGGAGGAAGAGTTGGTATTTTGTCCATGAACATCAGCATATTTTGACTATATACATGCTAATACTATAGTTCAGTCCAGTGATCATGGCTTGCAATGGTTGAAAACATCTTTCTTTGCTAGACAGTAGGGAGACTGAAAAATTTAATTTCTTAAATACTGTCCCACCTGTTGGTATCTGGCATACATGTATTTGATAATGATCATCAGTGGATCCTGTCACCAACTTGGGATACCAACTATATATACAAGAAACTCTCTTGAATTCATGATACTCTGCATATTTAAGGAATTGTTTGATTTTTCAAGATTATAAAAATGGCTTCAAAATAAAAAAAACACTCAATCTTTTGTAGCTTCATAAGATAGCTGGTGTATGTAATAAGCTATCTAATTTTTAGAGGCATCGGTAATGCATTGAGAAACCTGAAAAAGAAGGCAAATGATATTAAACAACATATAATCCTCAATGTACTGGCTGTCAGTTGAAGACAAGTCTTGAAATCTTGAAAGGTGATCAGCATCTTGAAGATACTGGAAAAATATACACTGGGAAAAAAATTGCAAGGAAACAATGTTGTTGGACATACTGATATTTACTCCTTACTGAATAGTCTTTCCTGTAAAATCGTAACATCTTTATCATTAATTACAGAAATTCAATTTCTGTGACAACAAAAGCCTAATGCAGTGTTCTCCACAGACTATGTAGAGAGGAATTCAATGAGGAAGAAAGTTTTAAGATTCAAATTCCCTTGGTTCTACCTAGAGATTCTGGCTCAGAAAGGCTAGGGTGGGGCTCAGGACTCTGCTTACCTAAAACCTCTAGGTGATTCTTGGGCACCTAAAATTTGAAACCACTGGCCTAAGGAAAGTTGTACTTTGGGAGTCTGTTGCTTCAAACAAAAATATGCCATAACTTAGGAAAACCTAATATACTTAAATCCTAGAATTAAAATTTACTAGGTAATGATTATAGGCATCTCTCAAGGATTTCTTGCTCTATAAAAAGATTTGTCTGTTGTTTTTATGACAGTGAGTTTTTATCCATATGTGATGATTCTTTTTGTACAAATTTGATTAATGCTAACCTTCCTTTCCCCAAACAACAAAAATCCAAACAAGCAACACATTTCCATAGTCAGCTCAAATCTGGCTCTGAGTTTAGAAGATCCTCGGTATCTAAGTCTCTCACCATCCTGCTTTGTAATTTCATTTTCATATATTTGTAGCTTGTCTCCCTAACTATATTTTGAATACTTTCAAGAAAAGGGCTGTAAGTACATTTGCTTGTATTCCTCGCATTCTTCCCTCCTCTCCTTCTTTCTAGCATGCTTTTACTCATTTATTCATCAAAATTTATCAAGTGTCTACTCTATGTTAGATACTATAATAAGTACCAGGGTTCAGGGGAAATGCAGGGAAACTAAGATGAGCGTATAGATTATATCAGGGGTTGGCCAAATCCAGCCAGCTTCCAATTTTTATAAATAAAGATTTATTGGAATAGTATCACACCCATTCATTTAGGTTATTGTCTGTAGCTGCTTTTGTGCTCAGTGGCAGAATTGAGTAGTTGTAACAGAGATTATATGGTCTGAAAAGCCTAAAATGTCTACTGTACCCAGCCCTCCATATCCATGGGTTCTGCTTCCATGGATTCAACCAACCAAAAATTGAAAATAAATATTTTTTTACAAAAATTCCAATAAGTTTCAAAAAGCAAAACTTTACTTTGCCATGTACCAGCAACTATTTCCATTAGCATTTCCATTGTATTAGGTATTATAAGTAATCTAGAGACAATTTAAAGTATATGGAAGGATGTGCATAAGTTATATACAAACACTATGCCATTATACAAGGGGCTTGAGGATAAGCAGATTTTCGTATTGCAGGGTGTCCTGGAACCAGTCCCCCACAGATACCAAAGGACAACTGTATTTGGTCCTTTAGAGAAGGTTAGCTGACCTCTGGATTATATGACTGCTAAGGTCCTGCCCAGTTCACAGCACTCTGTTGATGAGTGCTATGAGGTGGAAGTTCAGAGTACTATCCGGGGTATAAAAGGTAACTCAATTTAGATTGGGGTTTTGGCTATCTCAGGAGGCAATATTTAATCTGAGACCTGGAGGCTTGTACGAGTTAAGGCAGGCCAAGGATCGGGGAAGGGCATTCCAAGCAAACATTTCTTGAGTTTTATAAGATCTTATTGCCCCCTCCCCTCAAAGTGATGGCTCAGTAGAATGGGGAAATAAAAATATATAAAGGCTGTGATATTTTTTGTTATATGTAGGAAATATGATTAAATGATTTATAGTCTGAATCAGTGGTCTTACGTCTTTTTTGCAGCTAACCAGGCATGTGGAATTAGATGCCATTTAACCTTTTAGAGGAGGGATTAGCAAACTTTTCCTTAATGGGAAAATAGTAAATATTTTAAGCTTTGCCAGCCATACAATCTCTGCCACAGCTACTCATTTCTGTTACTGTAGCATGGAAGCAGCTGTAAGCAGTATGTAAATGAATGAGCATTGGCTATGTTTCAATACAACTTTTTTTTATGAATAGTGAAATTTGAATTTCATATTATTTTCATGTGTCATGAAGTATTCTTGGATGTTTTTTAATGGATTAAAAATGTAAAAAAACATTTTTAGCGAATGGGCCACATGAAAATGAGCGGTGGAGTGAATTGAACTGGCAGCTCATAATTTGCAGACCCTTGTTTTGATCTCCTGTTCTTTGCCTGTAAAAATGGGAGGATATTTTCTCTACCAACCACCCAGGGTGATGACGATTGGGTGCGAGATATTTGTCACTGCAGTTCTTTGCTTAGGACAACGTATTCAGATGTAATATATTGTAATCATTTACAAAAATGATTGAATTATCCACAATACAGGATGCACAGTTTTCCTGGGAGTTGATGAGAAATTAATTTTTTTCATGAATAATTTTTGCTGAAGGAAGAGAAAAATATGAATACATTTTTCATATGAAATAGATACAATTATGGTTTTGTTATTCCTAATATTCTGAGAACACTGGTTGGTTGGTAAATTATTTCCTAAGCAGAGAAGGATTTGAGCTGATTACATCAACTCAGATATCCTATTGTAGTGTAGTTTTGCTCTTCTCATTCAATTTATCATTTTTGTGTAGATAATTTACTGTAAGAGAACTAAAGACTGGACTTGAGCAGGTATAATCAGGAATCAGCTTCATTATTTTCTAAGCACTTGCCTTCAGCTAGACTCTTTGGATTACCTTCCCCAACTCAGAGGATTTCTTTTGCAAATCTCAGACACTTTTCAGGTATTCGAAGTCTCATTTTCAGGTATTGTGAATTTGTGTACAACGTAAATCGAAACTTTAATTGCTCATCTAATTCAGGGTTTCTCTCTATTCAACCTCTTCCCTTGAAGCCTGACCACTGAATCCCCAGTTCACCAGTGGGAAAGGGCAACGTGGTTCATTCTTTGGTTCTGCTTGCTCCACCTGGTCTTTCATTCACTCTGCTGCCTCTGGCACCTCTAAAGTAGAGCACAGAGCATGTATAAGTATGTGTGTGCGTGTGCATGTGCGTGCATGTGTGTGTGCTTGCCAAGTGTGTGGGCTGAGTTTACAGAGATGGTGCAAAATATCACTTGTCTGGTGCTGGTCAAGTTGACTGCTGGTGCTTTCTTTCATAACAGGGGTAGCTCTTCCTATCATGGGGCACTTTTGAGGACTCTGGATACCCCATGAGGAGCAAGTCCTGTCCTCTTAGGATATTGACATCCCCTTAGCTCCTTCCTGTTGGCTTCGCATTCCTGGTGTCCCTTTGTCCTGAAGCGGGAGACCTTTCATGATGGCTCTGGCTCAGCTACCTTTCTGTGTGAGCACCTGTCCCTACCTCTATCTACATGCTGGATTTGTTTTCCCCAATCTCCCTGAAGATTCCCTTGCCGACCCTGCACACGGCTTGAGGAGAGAGACAGGATCTGTGTCAGAGCACTGTGTCTCCTCCTTATTGAATCTCTGGGTTTCTTTTATCCTGATTGGAGGTGTGTGATGGCCCAAGGGCTACTTCCTGACTGGTTAGCAATTCCATCAGAAGTATGTCTAGCACGACTCTGTTCAACATATGGGCGTTAAATACCCATGATTGTCATTAGGTTTCCAGGAAACAACAAGAAATGTGGCATGTAAATTGCTGTTTCATTTATACATGGCTATTTGTTTTCCCTGTCATATTTTCTCCTACTGTATTCTTAAGCTATTTGAGGGCAAGACTTCTTTGAGTTTTCTCAATGGATCATTGAGTAAACAGACATTCAGTCCCTCCTGATTACTAAGTCAATGGGGATTGAAGTCAGTGGGCTGATTCATTCATTCACTGTTGAATGCCTACTATGTGCCATGCTTTGTTGTAAGTGCTAGGATACAGCAGACCAAAAAGACAGAACCCATGACTTCAAGGCTTTATTTTAGGGATGGAGATAGATATTAAACAATTACAGGAGTCTACAGTTAATTTCAAATTTTGATGTTTGCTGTGAAATGAAAGTGCAGAGTCCTGTCAGCAAGTATAAACGGGAACTTTAAGAATAAATCCTTTCTTTTAAAAGATTTTATTATTATTTTTTTGGTTGAGGGAGGTAATTAGTTTTATTTTTATTTTTAGAGGAGGTAGTGGAGGATTGAACCCAGGGCGTTGTGTACAATAAGCATGCGCTCAACCATTGAGCTATACCCTCCCCCTGAGAATTTAATTTAGATTGGGGTGGTGGGTATCTCAGGATGTGGTGTTAATTTGAGACCTGGAGGATTTGTAAGAATTAAAGCAGGCCTGGAACGGAGGAAAAACATCCCAAGCTAAAGAAACAATGTGCAAAGACCCTACTGCAGGGAGAAACTTGGTGTCCTGCAGGATGCTTTGAATGAGGCAAAAGAAGATGAGTATAGCAGATTGTGAATTAGGGGAAAGAGTGGGGTGAGGTGAAAATAGAGAATAGTCTGGAGTTTGACCATAGAAGGCACACAGGCCATGAGAAAGGATTTGGATTTTATCTTAAGAGCAGTGGGGTATAAATGAATCACTATGCTGTGCACCAGAAATTAACACACCATTGTAAATTGACTATACTTCAATTGAAAAAAAAAAACAATCAGTGCTCTATTGTGTGATGGTAAAATGGGAACAGTGTTCCCTGCCCTACCATCCTATCCCTCATGGCCAGGCGATGATCCTCAGTAAAATTAAAAAATTAAAATAATTAAAAAAGAGCAATGGGAAGCTTTTGAAGGGCTTAAAGCCCCCCATTTGCATGCCCAGGTGGTTCAGATTCAATAACTTTTTGGCATAGGAACATAGATAATAAATACAGGAAAGATGCCTTATTGACAGAAGTCAGTTCCTCAGTCCGGCAAATCCCACTGCATTCAATGAAGACATTCTTCAAAAAGCCCATCATGTTCCCTGCTAGTCTGAGATGAGATTTGATCATCTAGGCAGAGTTGTGTTCAAAGGACCGTCCATTGCTGTGCGGAAACATTTTAGAGCAATCCTGCAAATTTCAGATAACCTAATGGCGAGAATTCTGCTCTTTCGGTGGGAAACCATAGCAACGTGCCACTTAGAAGGCACACTATATAATCTGTCTGTTCTTCAGTTAGTATTTTGCAGTCCAGAAATAGTCATCATTGCCTAATGTGAGTATGCAAAAGGTCAGGCAAATGTTAAGTCCCAGTGACTGTGCAGTTCTCCCTCTAACCACTGGGTGGGGATGGGGAGCTGCACCTTCTCTTAGGGATGCATGATCAGGTGCATTGGGTCCAGGAAGGAAGAAGAAATTTGGGCTAATAGCTCTGTGTTTCAGCACAAATTGTAAGCCAGTCCTCAGTCTCTAAGTACAAAGAATGGGGCTGTGATCCATAGAACTGGATCCTTTCCTAAAACCTCATAGGCAAACAGACTCAGTACCCCTTGGTGCAATTCTTATTAAACTGCAAGATTTACAGTTCAGAGGTTTTATGTCCCAGCAACTTTCATGATTCTGCATACACTCCCTATTTTGCTTTAGGTGCAAAATAATAATGCATAAGTTCTCCAGTAAGTGCATGAAGGTATTGAGGAATTTAGAGACTCCAAGCTGCCAACTTGGTTTTCATCACTGTGTCATGGTTAAAAGGGTCTTTTTTAGCAAAGAAAAAAAAAAAAAAAAGAAATGGTAAGATCTTTAGGGAAGGGGATTCAAGATAGTTGGTTGCAGTATTAGTTTCGTTAGCATTTAGTCAGTAAAAAATGGTGAAACTCTACGGGAAGAAAAGAGAAAAGGGAAAGGAAAAGAATCTCCTGGAGTCTCCCACACTGCTGCTAAGACATGTGGATGTGTTTTGTTTTGATGAGAATCACAACCTAAGGTGCTATTTTCTTCTCCTCTCTTCCTCTTCACGAGTATGTTTCTCCCCCTCTTTTTTTTCTCCCTGTGATCTCTTTGAGTCTTTGTTGCCTTTTTGATTGCTTGTGCTTTGCGCTGGCGTCATTTTGTGAAGTAGCTCCAGTGGGCAGTGTCCTCTGTCCACCACCCTCTCCCTCATCCAAGCATTACAAAGCTTGGTTGCTAAGAATATTTACTTCCCACCCTTGTTGACTCACATCCCCACTTTGTCAAGGGTTCACCAAGAAGACCTTGGAGACTGCCCAATTACATGGGCATGATGCCTTTGCAGAAGCCTAGGGGAAGAGGGTAACGCTACCCTGATGTAAAATGGGCATTTGTTTTAGGTCTGTACCTGAAGTGTGGGGAGGGAGAAAGAGAAGTAAGAACTCCTGGAAGTGATGCCCAGAGGTATTTAGTTTGCTTCATTTGTTCATCTGTTCCTTCATTCTTCTTCATTATTTGACAAATATTCCTGGAGCACCTATGTACCAGGTGTTGTGCTAAGTCCTGGGGATATAAGACAGACCTGAAAAGACACGGTTCCTACCCAAAGATCGCGCATGGTCTTGTTGGGCTACACCCTGCTGGCCTTGTAATTGCCCAGCCAAGAGGCTAAAGAAACAGCCCAGAGACAGTGACAGAGACATCAGTGGTTTACTGGACAGGGGGATTCACACGTCTGAGCGAACCCCTGGAACTACACCCCACTGCAGATGGCAGGCAGGACAGGGCAACAGTCTTGGCTCCTGGGTCGGGGGGAAGGAGGGGGAGAGGGAGGCTACCAGTTCCAGGGGGATTCGATGTCAGCTTGGCTTATCAGTTACCAGGGAAGCCAGCAGCTGGGACGGGGGCAAGCACGTAGGCACTTACTGATTAAGCCCTATAATTAAGAGGATTGGATAGTCACGTAAGTGGGTGTAGGTCAAGCAGGGAACACACAGAGAGCAAGAGGACAGCCATCTTGAGTGGCCTGACTGTACGGTTTGCTATGAAAAACAAACAAATAAATAGGCAGTTACAATACGGTGTGATAAGGACAGTGAGCCTTGGCCTTGTGGATTTGATGTGAGCGAGAAACTTTCTTTTGGATTTAGCTACTGAGATTTTAAGGTTGTTTGTCACTGTGGCATGACTTATCTTAACTAACAGACTGGATCTGGATAAGAGGAGTTACACCTGCCTAAGTCCTCTCTCAAGGCTTTCTTTCATGTTTCAGGGAAAAAGATCTCTCAGAGGCCAGGATTCACTCCACACACTGATCTCTCTTTAGCCACAATACTGTAGAAATCGGCCCTTCCTTGCCTTTCTCCTCGAAACAGAAAGCTCAGGTGGGTATTCCTGCTGTTTGCCTTGTGTTTAATGGAATCCTCCTGCGATTTGGCTAAACTTGGCATCGGAAGGAATTTCACATCATCCATTCTCAGAAGCCAGGAAGCTAGTTCTCTTTCTTCTCTGCTTCAGTGTTCCTGCCTGATGCAAAGACAGCTGAGTAATATTTCCCCTGCTTATGGCTCTTCCAGAGCACAAAAGCGGTCTTCATTTTAACATTAATGAGTTACTCATCCGATATAACCAGTTCTAGCAAGTAAATTACCCATAGCTGCCTATCAACGGGGCTAGCGCAAGGTGATTACAAAAGAGAGAGAGTTTTTTTTACTTAAAATGAACTTGAGCTGGTTTCTTAAACCATACAGACCAACTCTTTTGGTCATCAATCAGAAGGGGGCAGTATAAGAACATGGTTTGCTTATCCCTAACTGCACAGACTCTAAATAATCTGCATTTTAGAATGTTTTTTTATTAGAAATCACACTGTGTTTTGTGAAATTATATATATGTGTATGTGTGTGTGTGTATACACATACATATCCAGGGATGAGAAATTCGAGAGCATTAAAAAAATCCTCCAACATATATGAGAGACTTGGTTTAAACTGCAGGAGACCAAAGTAGAATTTTTCTAGCAAAGGTGGGGTAAAAGATCGGCTGGAGGAAGGCCAGGCAAATGAGTTTAAGCCCACAGTAGCCTTGTTCAGCGTCTGCTCTTGGTGGAGTGGCTATTGAGGGCTGAAAACTTCTATTTGTAGAAGTTAGCTCTCTCATGTTCTCCCTCTGACTGGAGGCAGCTAACGTTCCACAGTCCTTTAAAAAGGACTCCTAAATCAGCACTAATTTAGCATATTCAAGAGCGCCAACCACTAGTTATTTCGGAATAGGAAGACTGACTCTGACAGGTGTGGAGGGAAGAATAGTGGATTCCCAGTTTGCCAGTGAGAGACTGAATGTCATCTCATCTCTCCAGACTTCAATGAGGGATCTGGATGAAATAATCTCTGTAGTCTGTTCTCTGTTTGAACTTCTATGATTCTACAGTCAAGCGTGATCATCCTACTACTGCTATTCCTAGTACAACCCCTGCCAGAAATGTCACTTACTGAATTATTAACGTGCACCAGGCTTGTGTTAAGCATTTCACATTCATTATCTTTAATCTTGAAGCAGCACTACGAGGTAGACATTATCAGGCTTATTTTGTAGGTGTGGAGGTGGAGGATCAGGGAAATCAAAGAAATTGTCTAAGGTCACAAAGCTAGCACGTGGTAAGGATATGATCCAAACCCAAATATTGTGACTTATTCTTAACCCCTCCCCGCTCTGCAGAACATGGGTTTTGTTTTGCTGGGTTTTTTTTTTTTTCTGCTTCCATTACATTAGCATTTCACGTTCATAGGTGTGGCACCAGGCTACAATGATTGCTCTGTTTGGCCTCCCCATTCTTTCATTTTTCCATGTCTCACAAGGCCCTCTTCCTGCCTATCCAAATATTACTCATCCTTCAGTTTCTAGTTTATGCCTGCTCTCTTGCCTGACGATTCTATCCCATACTAATCTGTTTTTTCTTCTGGGATTTTATTGCATTTATAATCCATTCCGTGTAATTTAGACTCAGCTCGATATTGTCTCTTACTTTGCTCTGTGTTTTAAATAAGTTCGCCTTGTCAACATTAACTACAGTGCCAGGCTCTTGAGGACCAAGAACGCATCTTAGTCTTTTTAATCTCCTGCCGTGAGGAGCGCGGGCAGGGTTGCGTAACAAGCTGGGGATCAATACTTTCTTCTTGTTTGCTAGAGACAGACCTCAGGCAAAAATGATCCCTTTTGCTTCTAAAAATTACAACGGTCTCTGAGAAAAATTGTTTTCTAGCCTTGCTTTTTAAAAAAACAAACCCAATGAAGTTCCAAACCTCCTTGGCCAATATAGTCAATTGTTTCACAGTGTAACAATCAGAAATTAGTATTGTTGTTATTTTTCATTAATGTTATATGAATAGTTAACATTGAAAGGTTACTTACTACATTCCATGCATTGGCCTGGTGTTTTCCATGAGTATTTTATACTCACAGCAGCGCTAGGAGGAGGCTAAGTGTTCCCACTTCACAGAGAGTATGACAGGTTTAAAGAGATTGAATAATTCATGTAAGGTCTCACAGAGCTAGGAAGTGGTGGAACAGCTGCAACCTTTTGTTTTTTTAAATTCTGAGCCTGGTTTTCCTAGGTCTGGCCCACTTGTACCGTGTTGTAAATTAGACTTCCTACAAACAATGATGCATGACTGTTTTTCATTCATATTTGTTCCGTTCTATTTAGAAAGCTACCTGGAGGATTTCATCACTGTTCATCTGATTATTTAAAAATTTTTATTTTAGATTTTGCCTCTTTATCCAAGTGTTTGGTAGGGGAATTGAGGCTTCCTTATTATGGCAGGCTGAATTATGATCCCCAAAGATGTGTACAGCCTTGTCCCCAGAACCAGTGAATGTTACCAATGTTGCAAAGAAACTCTGGAGGTGTGATTAAGTTAAGGGTCTTGAGATGGGACGATTGTCTTGTATTATCCCATGGGCCATAAAAGTAACCACCATGGTCTTTGGAAGAGGGAGGCAAGGGGGTGGAAGAAAGCTATGTGATGATGGAAGCAGCTATTGGGGTGACGCCACCCACAGCATCACTAGGTAGTATTAATATTCTTCCTGCTTGGATTTAAATGTCTGTTTTCAAGATACCAGCACTACTGCACCAACAGCACTAAGACCACCACCAGCAATTAAAGTTAATACCAGCAGATGCAGCCATTTGACATCCTTAAACTGTCTGCTTTTTGTTTTGTTTATAAGCAGCAGAATGTCCATGTTGCTGACTCTGCTTTTAGGCACCAATATCATGCATTCCTTTAAACCAGGTGGTAAATGTCCACATGGGAGGCACTCTTGGTTTCTGAAGGGAAATGGATAATGTTGGACTACTGGAGTTTGACAGTGACATGCAGAATCCACAGTTCTTAAGAGCTTTGTTGAGATGTTGGTAGATTAGATCTTTGATGAAATATTTTCTGGGGACATGCCAGTAGGGTCATCCATTGAGACTGCCCCATTTCTTTTTGTTCCCTAGAGCCAGCTGCTAAATCTGAGGATTGTGAATAATCTCGTGAAAGCGTCTGGAAGCCATTTAACACAATTATTAACAACAAAGTTTTGAGTTCAGGGGCTCTCTATTACCTAGTGTGTGACCTTGGACAAGTCACTTAACTTCTTTGAGCCACACTTTCTTCATCAATGAAATGGGGGTAATTATGGTTTCTCATGTACATAAAAGTCTTACCAAAGTATTTAACATAGTCAAGACCTTTTCAGTTATAAGTAGCAGAAACACAATTCAGACTTGTTAAGCAAAAGGAATGTGTTTCACATAACTGAAAATCAAGTCTAGCCCTAGAATTGGCACTGCTAGATCCCAGAATTCAAAGACTGTTGATTAGAAAGAGAGACTCATTTGTGAGGTAGGTTCTTTCCTTGCAGAAGGCAGGGGATTCCTTAGCAACCCTGAGGAAGGAAAAAAATCTTTGTCTAAGAGCACTGGCTGAACAGTCCTGGAGAGACCCTACCTTGGCTTCTCTGTGCATCCTTGAACCCTCATTACTGTAATCTAAGGGATGGATATGCTCTGATTGGCCAGGCCTGGGTCTCATGCTGGTTCAAATGTCTTTTGTTTGCAAGAGACAGAAAATTCAATTCAAACTATTAGAGAAAATAAAGGAAACCTCATGACTCATGAGAGATTTGATTTCAAGTGGGATTCAGTCTACAAACAATGCCATCAGGGATCAGATTTCTCCCCATCTGTCTGCTCTGTGTCCTATATTTTTGACTTCATCATCAGGCTGAATCCACGGCCCTGACAACTGGAGGTTCTCTCTTCACAGGATCAAAATGATTTTGTTTCTCACACCATGTGATTCAGGTTAAGAGCACTCCAGTGCTTCCACACAATTTCTGACGTTTACCCTCTCCCTCACTGGCTGGCATTGGGTCACATGCGTCCTCCTGTGGCCTGGAGGATGGGATGCATCCATTGCATTAAGCCCAGAGTGGCTTACTTATTCAGCTGGGATGTGGCTAAGAATGGGGAGATGTATATTCCATAAAGAAAATCAGGGTAGTGTTGGTGAGAGGAGAGAGTTAAATGCTGGGTTGAAGTCTATTATGGTGGCACAAACTCAGTCCAGACGACTTGTAATGACGCTCTCACTTGTAAGGCAGGCTCTGTTA
This sequence comes from Vicugna pacos, assembly GCF_048564905.1. Lineage (NCBI taxonomy): Eukaryota > Metazoa > Chordata > Mammalia > Artiodactyla > Camelidae > Vicugna > Vicugna pacos. The sequence goes on from NC_133008.1 coordinate 18,645,306, forward strand.
TTAGGAATAAGGTAAAGGGATGTTTGTATATGGGATAGGCCAAAGCAGCAGGTACCTATGGCATTTATCCTAATAAATGTCCGTTATTTCATTAGGATATTATCACCTCATTCCTGTTGTGTAAACTGGGATCCTGAAAGATGAAGTGACATCTTTAAGGCAGCAGAGTTAAAAAGTGGCTGAGTTGATACCAACATTTTCAGAAATATATTCTCTATGAAAAGCAGTTACAGGAAGTAGTTACAAGGGCCTACAGTGTTCGGTCCAAGTGCCATATCATGTCGCGGGGAGAAGCGCACAAACATGAACTAATGAACTAAGAGGGCGCAGAAATGGAAGTACTGAGGAGGCGAACAGGTCCAGAAATCCCAGTTATACTTTACAACGGGATCCTCTGATAACCACTTTTTCTGGCATCTTACTTGAGGCTCTGTGGTCTAGACCTTGAGAAAATGCATTAACTCAACAGCTCTCCTGAGGCCTGAGGCTTTTAGCCACTTCCAGCTTCCCTATTAAGCTAGGGAGGCTAGTCAGACAAGTAGCTTCTTTTTAGAATCTATTTCTCTTTGTTTTCTCTTTTCAATCATTCATGCTTGCTTTCATGAGAAGTGTCTTTATCAATTTGTGGGAAACCACTTGGCCATTTAATTCTTCTCAGAGTAATTGAGGGTCAAGGATCATCATCGCTGTAAAGAGAGCGATCGCATTCCCTACGGTCGTCTAAAACATCGCACTCTGACAGTAGAAATGATAGGTGTGTCCAGAAAAGAGGTACTGAGACCTTTGTCACCGGAGGATTAGGAGTTCAGTCGTTGGGTGAATAGACTAGACCATGTAGGAACAGCAGCTGGACATAAAGCAGTTCCGAGAGCAGCTAGCTAAAGGAAGAAGAACCGGGCAGATGGGACCTGGTATCGATAGAGGATCATGGCAGGCGGTAGGCCTTAGTCTTGCCTGGTGTTTGAAAGGATGGTACAGCAGGCAGATGGTACTTGCTCAGAGATTTGGATTTTTTTTTTTTTTGCCTTGATATCCTTTGTATCTCGAATAGTCTTTCTCTGGTAAGGTCTTGTTATATGATAAAGCCTCAGTGTTTCTTAAAAAATGAGCAAAAGTTAACATTTAGAGATGTAGAAAGGCAGTTGGCACCAGGGAGACTTGGTGGAGGGTAGAGAAGGAACACATCCGTAGGTGTGGTTTCCCAGATGCAGGACTTCCAGTGCTAGAACTCAGATGGTCCTGGGCACACTCGGATGGTTGGCCATCCTAGCCCACGAGGTCAAAAGCTAAAGGTGAGATTCTGGGAAGACTAGTAGGAGTAGATGGCATCCATTCTCAACTTCCTAGATGTCGTATCTGTTTCAATACAAGGCATGTGGACAGTCATGGATCCAGTGTACTTAGGTCACCTCTAGTTTGTGTCTCCTCTAGGATGAGAGATGAGGTTTCTCTTAAACCTCAGGTTTTTTTTTTTTTTTCCCAGAAAAACCAGTAACCAGGTATTACTACTAGAATGGCCATTAGAGATGTACAATATGGTTTGCTTCTCCACCCTGTCAAATCGGACATATCATTTGGTTGTTAATAATTTGGCCTTTGGAATCAGAGGGACCTAAGTTTCCACCCCTTGACTTTATATGGTAGCTTAGGTGAGTTACTTAATTTCTCTGTTTATCTCATCTGTGAAATGGGTATAATAGTCCCCATATCAAAGGGCTGTTATGAAGCCTAAGGGATAACAGTGAACCAGTGAATAGTAGACAGATATTATTCTATGGTGAGGACTTTCCATCTTTTGCTGACTAAGAAAAAAGAAAAGCTGATGCATGAAATACATTCAGAGTGTTTTAAGCACTCATTGAAGTCAGATAGGGATGCACAGTGTGTGAATTATTAAAGAGCAACTAAAATCTAGAATGCTTATGTGATTCTGAGATTTTATTGGAAAAAGCTAATGATGAGATGTAAGTTTATTATTTCAAATAATTTTGTTTAAAAGCCATACTGATGTATCAGTAGAGTTAGAAACCAAGCATTTCATATAAGGCTTCCTGAAAACTGGGGAGAACAATTCCATGCCTCAAAGAATTTTTTGTAAGTTCAGTGTAACTGTCTTTCCAATTAATCGACATTAATTAATGTTAACTTTGATGGCAATATAATTAACATTTTCTTTCAGAATGAACATATTTCTATCCAGAAAAGCAGATCAACGAGGTGTTTATGAACTAGGAGTCTACTTCAGCATTAATTGGGATGTTTGATTGCTGAATTTTGCTCTCTATTCTACTCCTAATTATATGCAGCCTTAAACAGGTCACCTATGCTCTTGATGTATTAACTTCCTCGCTTAATATTTTTATTTTTATGGCGGATAAAATGACATATTAAGTGTTTATTATGCAGGTCAGTGTTTCTCAATCAGTTGTGCTTTTGCCCCTCAGTGGACATTTGGCAATATCTGGAGACATTTTTGGTTGTCATAGGCAAGGCAGAGCAATGCTCTTGGCATCTGATGGATAAAGGCTATAAATAATGCCAAACATCCTACAACGCACAGGACAGGCCCCATCCTGCCCTCCTCCTGCCATATTAAAGAATTACCATGATCACGAAATGAATTGAAGATTTTTCTCTTTTTACCATTGAAGAGCTAGGAAAAATATTCACAAGTATTCTCTGCCTTCTATCATCCTAAGATTTGTGAATTGATGTGTAAGCAGGATTTTTACGAAGAAATTATGGAAACCCCTCTTCATGCTAGGCCCAGTGCTGGGTGCTGGCGTGTAGTGATGAAGTTATAGTTATGGTCTTTGTTGTTCACACAGTGTGGGCTTGTGGGTGAGTGAGTCAAAGACAAGTAAACAAATAAAGAAATATGTAACTAAGTTTCAAATAAACTGTCATAAGGGAAAACAACAGGGAAGCCTTTCTGAAGAGGTGATAGTTGAGCCAAGTCTTGAAGAGTAATATGGTGCAAGTCTTTTAAAGGATGGGTAGAAGGATGTTCCAGGTCGTGGGACAAGCGTGTTTACAGGTTCTGAGGTGGAGAAGAACTTGGAGCTGAGAAAAGCTGGTATGACCGGAGTGTCGTTAGCGAGAAAGAAAGGCGGTGAAGTGAGATTTGAAAAAAGAGAGAGAGACAGCCACCAGAGCCTGCGGGCTCTTGGAGGCATGTTAAGGAGCTTGGATGATTTTGTAAATATAAAGGAAAGCCGCTGAAAGCATTTAAACAAGGGGCTTACATGTTCTTATTTATGGTTTTAAGAGGATCACACTGGTATAGGGAGAATAGATTGGATTGAGGCGAGAATAAAAGCAGGAGCTCAATTAGACATTGATTGCAATAGCCCAGTCAAGGGTGGTCATGGCTTGGCTGTGGGTAGTGGCAGTGGAGCTGAAGGAAAGCTGGTGGAATCCAGACAGGTTAAATGTAGATTAGAGAAGACTTACTGAGAAGGTGGATACCTTTAGAGGAGTGTGAAGAAAAGAGGAGTCAAGGATGACTTAAATTTCTGGCTTGAAAAACTGGGTAGATGCAGAATGGTGTCATTTAGTTAGATGTCAATGACAGATGGGAGGGAGAAGTTATAGGGACAAAAAACCAAGAGTCCTGATTTGGATCTGTTCATATTGAGGTGCTGTGAGTCTTCTAGAGATTCCAAGCGAGCAATTGTAGAGTACCTGTCAGGAGCCTAGAAGGGAAGTCAGGTTAGAGATATAATCTGGGAGTCACCTACAAGGAGACGTTAATTAAGGCCACAGGAAATAGATGTACTCATGCTAGAAGAGGTACAGAGAAGGAACAGCAGTAGGGGCCTGAGACTGAGCACAGAGGGACTTAAATATTTTGAGATCTGGCCCAAAGAAATGCAAAACATTCTATGTTCCCCTTTGTTAAAAATCCCATTGCACCCTTCGCTTTAACCCCCAAATTTAAGTTCTGCGTTATCATGCTTGTTTTGCTCATTGAGGTGACTAATGCAATCCCAGTTTTAGCCTTCAAACTCTAGCCACCTCTAATTGCTGGCAACAGAAATATTGGTGCCACAAGGAAAAAAACTTCTGCCTTCTCTTGTAGTTACAGAGATTTGTTTTGCATCATAAAATTTTCCTCGCAATGGGTATTTTTAGCAACAGCCTCTTGTAAGACACTGGGACTTCACATATTGATGGGTCCTGTGAAGATAACCTTTAGCCTCTAAAATGTCTATAAATCTCATTAGTTTGCTTAAGAATGTGTTGTCCTGGAAATCCTATTTAAATTGACATCTTTGTTTTTTAAGAAGTGTAGACACTTGTGAGTTTTCTTTGTTAAACCAGATGGGGAGGTGCTTCCTCCACATAAATGAAGGTAACACAACAACAACAACAACAACAAAAGAAACTTAAATCTCTGCTAATTTCTTATTTAAACAGAATCTTTCAGAAATTAAAAAAAAAAACTTTAAAATTAACAGAAAGAGCTGGTGAAGGAACTAGCAAAGGAGGTTGAGGAGTCACCAGAAAGGCTGGTGAAATATTAGGAGAGTGGAAGGACAGAGCCTGAATTTAGGAAGGAGTGTTTCCAGAAAGTGGTCAGTTATGGAGAGCTGTCTAGAAGGTGTTGACTGCAAATGTCCACTGGATGTTTGTAGCGTGGAGGTGATTGGTGATCTTTGACCAGTTTCAGTGGAACGGTAGAGATGGAAGCCAGTCTGGGCTAGGCCGTCTGGGAGGCGGGAAAGGCAAAGACAGTCTGTGTGGGGGAGAAGGGAAAAAGGAGGTGTATAGGGCACCAAAGGGAGCATCAAATATCCTTTAAGCAGCATGAAACCAGCTTGTATCAGCAAGTATCACATGATAGTTTTGTAAGATTTTTCATTTTCATTTCTATCACTTCTATCAAGTCTGTGGGAAGGTCTTTTAACTCTGTTTTTATTCATAAGGAAATAGATATTCAGTTACATCCTCAAAGTTTCAAAGCAAGTCAGTACTGAGTAACAGAAGCCAGAGCTTGAAACTAGGTCTACAGAATCAAGGCCCTTTCCTCTTGAGACACATATAAAAGGGGAGGTAACGTTAGGGAGAGGAGGAAGTGACCCGAGAACAAAGCATCCTATACCCAGTTAACCAACTTGCCCACTCTAACTGGACCTACACTTGGTTCCCGCTTTTTGCAAATCAATTGAAATGATGAATGGAGTATGCCTAATTCTTCCCAGAAGAAAGGAGTCCCTAGGTTCATTGCACAATAAAAATGATGCATTTCTAAAGGAAAATTCAAAGAACCACCATTTAGGCAGCAGTAAGCAGGAGAGGACAATTTCAAAAGCAAAGTAGCATCTGAGACACTCATCTTTGTGGCTTCAGTTACACTGACAAGAAGTGCTGGATCCTGGACGTTTCAGTGTCACTTCAGCCTTTTATGGGCTCACGTGTACATCTTGGTTTCTCAGCAGTTCAGCAGCAACGCTATGAGAACCTGAGTGAGCTGGACATAGGAAATGCATCTGTTGAACACTTGAGCACCTTGAGTTTAAAATTGGAATACCATTTTTATGTCCTATCCCTTGAATTTGTCAGACTCTCTTAAAATTAGAATATCTGAATTTGTTCAAGGTATAACAATATTGAAATAAGTCAAATAACACTCAATTGTAATTTCTTACCCTTGAATGTATGCAGAAGGCAAATAGTAACATGGAAGCACTAAGAAATATTCATTTAAAAAGAACAGGATTATTTGCTATTTTTGAAGCCTGAACACCTTACTGGGATGGTGGTTCTGGTTTAGAAAGATCTAAAAAATTAGTTACGACACATTTAAAATGACAAAAATTACATACTGTATGTCTCCGACTATAGGACACTCTGGAAAAGGCAGAACTGTGGAGACAATGAAAAGATCATTGGTGGAGAGAGAGATAAACAGGCAGAGCACAGAGGATTTTTAGGGCAGTGAAACTGCTCTGTGTGATACCATAATGATGGATACATGTCATTTTACATTTGTCTAAACCCATAGACAGCAACATCAAGAGCGAACCTTAAGGTAAACGATGGACTTCGGGTGATTATTATGCATCAAACTAAGTTCATCAGTTGTAAGAAATGTACCCCTCTGGTAGGGGATGTTGATAACAGGGGAGTTTATGCATGTGTGGGGGCAGGAGGGATATGGGAAATCTCTGTGCCTTCCCCTGGATTTTGCAGTGAACCTAAAACTGCTCTAAAAAAACCCAAAATCTTACTTTAAAAAAAAGATGTCAATTTAAGTATTATTTCTGGGGCAACACATGGCGCCAGCTTGTGCGTCAGTGAGGTCGTCCATGCAGCCCGCTCGTGAGCCAACGCTCCCTGTGCTCAACACTAGCCAAGTGCCTTCTCTCCCTTTACTGAAGCTGCACTCACAGACTTCATATTCTGCCGTCGATGTGATCTACCTCAGAGCCCTATGTACAGTCTACTTATTTGTAGACTCCTAATGAAACCATTTAAAAATGCTGTTTATTGTGGAAAATTTTAGTCACTTTTGAAGGTAGACAGGGCCCCTGTATACTTTATGAGAGTAAAAAGGACCCTGTGTATGCATCACCAGCTTCAGCATTTACTAATTTGTGACCAAGCATGTTTTCATCTAAACCCTCCTCCATTTCTCCTCCTCCTGTATTGTTTTAAAGAAATTCTCAGATATTATATTAATGAAGCCTTTTCACTTTAATTTAAACCAGCAGAATTGCATATGTTTGCTTTATATAAGTTGAAAGTATATAATATATAATATACATTGTGTTCTCAAATATCATAACTTTCTACCTATTGTCTCCATTGTGGGGATTGTGATAAATTTACATTTCTTTCTTTAGTATGTATTTACTTTTTAACAGGTACTATCTGCACATGGCTCAAAATTCTAAAGATTCAAAAAGGTATCTGTAAAAAGTTAAGACTTTCTCCTTCTCCTTCCTCTTCTCCCTCTCTCTTGCCTCCAGCCTCTGTGCCTGGTTTATGTATTTATTCAAGGATATTCTATGTATGTATGAGTGTGTGTGTGTGTGTGTGTGTGTGAGAGAGAGAGAGAGACAGAGAGAGAAAGAATATTTTTATAAATATTATTTATGGTCTGACTTTGCTTTTTCACATACCAATATGCTTTGGACATCTTTCCTTAACGGGATTTATAAAGCATACCGCTGCCTAATTTTTTTCAAGGCTGCATAGCATTTCATCTTGTGATGCTAATATAATTTCTTTAACCCACTTTTGTTGCTGCACATGTAAGTTCTTTTCCGTCTTTTGCTGGTATGTGGTATATTTTACATTCATTCCAAGTCTCTAGTGCATTAAAAAAAATGGAATGCCTTGGAACCAATGTTTTAGGTACATTCTGACTTTTTACCCGTTCTTTATTCTAGTCTCTTTGCCCTAACTTCCTACCCACAGCGTCCTCACCACGTTTTCTGGTGTGTGATTGAAAATCAAGGGCCATGCCTTGCTCTTAGGGGAGTGGAACAGTGACAGTCAGGAGGCTTAGCTCTGCAGCTCGGCTAAAGTCAGCTCAGCCTGGCAGCCCAGCATTATAGGATAGTAGAGTTGAATAGTTTAAATTCAACTTTTCCATTTAATGGTAAACTGAGGCCCAGGAAAATTAATCACTTTACCCAGTAACTCAGAAGTGTCAATTTCTCTTCTTACTCAGAGGAAAGAGTCACAAAAAAAGACTGAAACAAAATCTAAATATATTTCTTCTTAAAGGAGGATGTAAAGTTGTCTTTAAGGGTGTGGTTTCTGTACTTAAAGAGTTAAGGAGAAGAATGTTTGGCTGACATCCTGGGAGAAAAGGTGGTGGTTATATGTATGACCTGCCCGTATTCACACAGCACATCCAGCAAGACAGGGGGATAGACTCCTCCTTTGCACTGAGTTCCCCTTAGGGTTCATACTCGTGACATCTTTTCCCCACTCTAAGCCTCTCCTTGGATGCTCATGCTACCTTATTTTACCAAATAACAGTAAGAGCAGCAGCAACAACCACAGCATTAACAACTAGAACTCACACTTAATATTTGCTGATTTAATCCTTACAGTCATCCTGTGAGGGAGGTGGGGAAACTATGACGAGTGGAGAAACTCAGGGCAGAGAACAAGAGGAACTTGCCCAAGGCCACAGCTGGTCCGTATGTAGCCAAGCTGAGATACGGGTTTGGTCAGGCTCCAGAATCTGCATTCTTAAGCCTGACGCTGTGCTTCCCTGTGAAGAACAGTGTTTAGGAGAAGAGGAATGCAGGTGACCTGGACCAGTCCACAGATGTTTAAATTCTTATCCTAGCAGTGGGGGCCAGGAGATGGATGGACCTGGGGTTCTACACACTTGAGCCAGGTCTGGATGGGACAGCACTGCTCAAGGACTACCATGGATGCACCAAGGAAGACCATAAAGCAAGCACCAAGCATGATGCTGTGGTCAAGTCAGGCGCACAGTTCAGCTGCATGATTAACTGCGGGTAGCTGGGCAGTGTCTGAGGGAGCAGGCTAGACACTGCAGACGTCGGGAAAGACTAACCAAATTCAGTGTGGCAGGAAAGAGGCTTCTCTCAGAGACATTTCCTGAAATGCTGCAGCCCAACATCAGGGACTGTTTAAAAGGGCTTGCAGCCTCCTTTGTAAGGGAAGAGATTTGATAGTGGTGTTGCTTGACAAGCGCAAGTCTGCACAATAATCACATGGGACACTGATTAAACATCCAGATTCCTGGGCCCTGTGCTCTGAGATTCTGAGGCAGAAGGTCTGAAATAGGCCCCTGGAACCCCATCTCCAGAACTCTGAAGCAAGAGTTGCATGGACCTCATGTTGAGAGACTGGATGAGTGTGGAGAGGTGAATGGTTTCCTTTTTGTTGCTCTCAAATCCCATTTAGTTAAATGCTGGAAAAGAATGGTGTTAGGAAGTTGCACATTAGAGACTAATTGGGACTACAGGAAAAGAAGAAAACATATCCCCAGGGCTGTGGGCAGGGGTGGCACTGCCATCTTATTTGTGCGTTGGCTGGGTCCACAGCAATGACTTAGTTGGGGCAGGGATTCTTCACTTGGTTGTTCCTTCATGCACCTGGGAGTGTCCTGTTTTCTGTCCCCAAGAAATCTGAAGATAAGGGAACAAGCTAGATCCAGAACTTCATTTATTCATATTTTCATCATTTGATTATGTAATCAAATAATCAGATATTCATTAGGCACCTATTGTGTGCTAGGCACTGCTCTAGGATTTTGAGGGGTACCCAAGTGCACAAGATGGATCAAGTCCTTGACCTCATGGGGCTTACAATCGAGGAAGTAATTGGAAGAGATGGGGTGGCTCAAAATGCTGTCTCTGGGGCCAGACTGCCTGGTGCAAACCTAGCTCCGCCAGTTACTATGTGACCACTCTATGCCTCAGTTTCCTCATGTTTGAAAAGTGGGTGATAATGACATCTCTCATAGAGTTGTAAGGGTTATATGTGGGAATGCATGCAGAGCTTTTACCCTAGGCCTGGCACGTGAGCTAGTACCTAGCATTGTTTTTCCAAGGTTAGTGGCTAAGTCTTCTCTCAGAGTCTTCGGTTTACAGCTCCTGGTGGTTCACTTCCTAGAGCATCTTCTTTCACTCTCCCCCTAAGAGGAGCTGCAGGTCAAGGAGTGCTTCCTTCCTCCCCAGCAATCCTCACTCAAGAAGGAGCTCCTGTAAGCGTCAAGCCTGGCGACTCATTGCAACTGAAACTTATAAATTATGTAATCTGGTTTGCGCCCAGCCCAAAGTTTTGAATTATTCTAGTCCGTGTGGGAAAACATTAGGGGAAAAGGAAAAAGAAGTGATATTCACTCCATGTGATTTTTAAAAAGTATTCTGCATGAATATTCAAGACCTTCATCGGCACCAGTCACAGCAGAGAGAGGCTGGCCTAACACTTGCTCCCTCAAGTATAGGCTATTTTTCTCCAGACGATTTTATGTAAAATATCTACAGTATAAAAAAGAAAATTAGAGTGAGATACTAGAAAGGGATAGAGGGAGCCGCTGGGTGCTTTGATAATTTTGCATCTGGGTAATTAAGAATACCCTCAAATGCATCCGGATTCTTCTGAGCTCTTTCTCAGGAAGCTACAGGATCATTCATTCCTCATACATACCATTTTAAGGACAAATCTCCTGTCCTGGATGTGCTTTTGCAAAGAAGAACTATTTAGTGGCGAGGCTAATTGAGAATGTTTACATCTCAAATGCAAAGCTAGGTGAAGATCTGGAAAATAAAAATAAATTCTCTTAGTGGGAATCAAGGCTGGTGTCCGGTTGGCTTTCAGATTGGAACATGCTAGCTTTTAGGTTGGAACCTTGTTTCTTGGTCCAGGCCCTAAGAATTGCTCAAAAACATTTCTTTTAAAACTCTTCCCCGATTGCATTTATCTCAAAAGACAAGAAATAGGCTTATTTGCAGTCAGTACCTGACTGCCCCAGAGCCTCTGCCGTGTGAAGATTTGAAATTGACTTTCTCCCTCAAGGATGTTTCTTGGATGCAGGAGGGGAGGAAGAGTCAGCTAAAGCCAAGGCATCTTTAAAGATCTTCTCTTGGAAGCAATATACAAGCTGTGCTCTTTAGACAACACATTGCCAGTGTTCTAAGCTGTGAACTTTGCTTCAAATGAATACCAATGAAAATCAATTCCTCCCTGAGTGAGAAACAGAATTCGCTGGGGTTAGGAAGTAGGTAAGAAGGGAATTGTATATGACGGGGATAGTAGTCTTTCCAGGGGTTCTTGGATCTGATAAGCAAATTTTGCCGAAGGGGAAAAGAGCTGAATTCCCATACTTTAAAGAGAGTGGGACACTTACTTCAATCTTGGAATTCAAGAAATTTGAGGATTTTGTCACAAAACGGACATTCAGAGACCTCTGAACATAAATGAACTTCTTCTTCAACAAGCACGGGACACTGCAGTCTGACCATGTTTATCATGACTTTGACAATCGTGATGTTGGGAAAAGCCCAAGGATTGGATTGGGCCAGACCTGGGTTCAAATCCTGCCTCTGTTGCTGATAGCTCTGTGTTTGTCTCTATAACCTAAATTTCCTTATCTGTAAAATGGAGATAATACCTTGCAAACACATTCTGATGTTTAAAAGTGATTACTGTGTAAGGCAATGAATGCAGTACTGGCACTCACTGGGTACCCAATACGTGGTTCTCTGTCCCTCTCTGTGTCTCTGTCTCTGTCTATTTCTCTCTCTCTCTCTCTCTCACACACACACACACACACGCGCCACATTTCCTCTGGATCTCTCTCTCCTCCCTGCTTTCTCCGTCTCGTTTGCTTATTCTGTAAGGTTCAGCTCCCATTATCTTCTTTGTTGGCCCTCTTTCTACAGAGATGCCTCTTTTTGACTTTTCCTAGTGCTCATAGTTTAGTCCATGACCCTCAGGAGTTTATTATTTGATTAATTTGGCAAAACCACAGGTTTAAAGTGCTCCATAGCACCCAGAACTTTGAAGGACACATTGTAAGTTTATATAATAAATGTCACTGGTTGATATTGTTGTTATTTATTTCAGGTACCAAAGCCGCTCAATTTTTGTCTTTTCTCTATGTTGACCTGGGAACATTATTATTAATATTTATGGAGTAACAATATAATTTACATATATTAGGTCAAAGATTCATAAGCATCTGTGAGACATTTGCCAATGAGCAAACAGAAGGTCAGAGATTTTCAATAACTGGTCCAAATTATATGCCAGGGAGTGGATAGTTAGGATATGAATTCAGGTCTTTCTGATTCTAAAGCTTAAGCTCTTTCTACCACATTATGTGATTTTTTTCCATTAGGTTTCCGATAAAAATGTGTTTAGGGTTCTCAGTCATGGCTTTCAAGCATGATTTTCTCTGTGAACACTCTTCATTACTAAAACAGTTTACTCCTTGGAACAGCCCCAGCCTCTCCTCGGTGGCTCTTCTGACGCGATTCTGGGTCCCTGTGAACAGTGGAAGGAGCTGCTTGGATTCCTCTCTTCTGTTCAGCAATTTCATGTGATGTTCCAATCTCTTGTCCATGTCCCCTTCTTATTTCCATGAACATCATTGCACAGCTAACACCCTTCTTAGAAAGAGCATTATAGAGAATAATTTTTTTAAAATAAAGAACTCTTCTCAAGAGTTACATATGTGGCATCTGCAAAAAGAACCAAACACCCATGTATAAATAATTTGCTTCTTAAATATAAGTGTTCCCCTGCTGTATAGCTTTGATAAATAGCTTGCAAAATGATATACCAAATCTGTCCGAATAATTCCAAATGGCAACTTTCCCCCTTACAATCAGTGAAAGGAACAGTGCTGTTGCAAATAAATTCACTTTTCCCCCACAAACGAGAGGTATTTTCTATACTACAATGCTTTCCAATTATGTTGGGTAGCTTCCTATTGAATAACAACACAAGCTCCCAAATCGAATGCTTGTGGCCAGTATCTGAAGCTTAGCAATTTTTGTAATAGATCTTTTCTCTGCTTAAATGGATATGTCAACATCATATTAGGGGTCTTGGAGGATAGATATAACACATTTTCTCCTAGACCCTACAATTTCTGCTTTGGACAATGATCAGTGATTTCCCATTATAATTCTAACTTTCCTACTTATTTATATATATTTTTAAAAAGCCTTGATACTAGAATTGTGATTTCTATTTCCTTCTGGAGGATAACAAGTTTAGTAGGTTGGGCAAATTTAAGTGTTTAATGTTGTTCTCTTTGCTGTAGATTGCCATAAATTGATGTAAAACTTTTTGGGAAGATGATTCAAAATCTACAGCCATTTTTGGGTGCATTTCTTGGAGGGCTCAAGAAATATATTTTTCTGGAATGAAAAAGGAGACACACAGAAGATAAACATGTGAGCAAGGTGCTATATGGTCAAATTTCATCCTTGAATGCAGTCAGTTACACATAATTGAAGTGGATTTCCAATGTTTGGTGTGAATTAAGTATTGGGATCAATTTTATTTCATGTCTGTCTCAATTTAGTTTCTAATTTTGATTTATCTTTCAGTTGGTTTGAGTGTAACCTCTAGTAGAATTGTTTGTTTGTTTGTTTTTTGGAGATTTTTGTGCACCTGAGCATGTCTTTATACTTTTAAGAGAAGTGATCTGGATATGAAATTATTGGGTCACTGAATTTTCCCTTCATGGTACGATTTAATATTAAATCTTAGGCCAACCTAGTTTTTATTCATTTTAGGTAACCTGTTACTTCCTCTTGCCTGAATGCTTTTTGAATGTTATCAAATATTTGTCATGATGTGCCTGAATCTGAGTGTCTCTCTATTGATTTCTCTTGGAACATGGTGAATGCATTCATACTGCTCTCAGGCCTTGTTTATTTACTTTTTCCAACAAGGGAAATTTTTCTTTGATTATATCTTTAAATTATTAATGTTTTAGCATCAGAAATCTTCCCCTGTGGTCTTTTATAGGTACTGGTTTACTCAAAAAAGATAATAAGCTTGTTCTTAATGACCCAAGCAAATTTTATTATTCTCATCATGAGACCATGTGATGTTTGAAAAGAGTACTTTTAAAGTGTACATAGATAATAGAAATACTTTTTCCTAAGCAGGGAAGAGGAGGCTGGTTTTTGTGTGTGGATGGTTTTGTCCATGTTTTTCAGCATCAGATTCTTTTTGACATACACTGGAAACAGTACCTAAGGGTATTTTTGTCTTAATATTGGTATCTAAGATAGAGCTCTTGCCTCTGAATTCTCCAGTGGTGTAACTTTAATGCTAGAAGGAAATCTAGGCCCCCAGTGGCAGTAAGACTATGGGTGTGTAGGTAGAAGGATTGGTAAATAAGCTGGAAGAGTCATCATAGAGTCATGACTTAACTGAATAACAAGATCTTTTTTTTTCAACAACCTTATAGCACTGTAATGTATATATTAATAATTACGTTCATCCCAGTTGCTCTGTTTTGTTGTTTGGGAATATGTATAGTTCCTAACTTGACTCACCATTGTCTCTTGTCTGTATCTATCATTTTCTCTCTCATCAAGCTCATCTTTTTGTCCTTTACTTAATCAGGAACAGTTAATAGCAATGTAAAGCACTACAGAGTGAAATGTAAAACTGAGAGGAGTGGAAAAGGAGACATGAAATAAACTCAAAATACTAGGTGAGGCTGTTAGAAAAGCTAATGTGTAATCTGGCCCTTTAAGGAGGTATAGGATTGAACGGGTCTAAAGGGGGGACCTCAAAGCGATACCTAGGTAAATATGATGGAAAAGATAGCTGGGTAAGGAGTGGTTTCACCCACGTGGGTAATTTTTTGCGTAAAGATATTAAGTGCAGGGCTTTGTTCGTAAGCTGAAATCCACATGGTGGTCTTTACCTAGAGAGACTTGCGAGTTTTTTGAACAGAAGCGATGCTGTCGCAGACGTGGCTGACACCAGGTTAAGTGTGAATCAGAAAAAAGAGAGGGAATAAGACCAGTGCTCTAGAGCTGATGGTGTTGGTAGTGGGAGCAGTAGGAGGCCTCAGATTTATCAGTGTTCAGAGGCAGCTTGAGGTCTGTGAGTCAGGAAATTAAGGTGGAAATGGGGAAACCTGTGGTATTAGGGGTCAGGATTAAGATTTAGGAAAATGGATGTTAGACAAAGTGGAAAGAGGGGACCAAAACTTGATGGTCAGTATTATCAGCAGTATTCCATGGCAATGTACTGACTCCAAGGCGCCTGATAGGACCAAGATCAACGCAGCAGAAGTAATTTTCAGGACCCTTCACCAATCTGCCCTTATTTTGGGCCATGGCTGCTGCTTGACTGGAGAAGGTCTTCTGTGGATCCTTTTTGATTCCAAATGAAATACAAATTGCAGGACACTCAGGGACAGAGACTGGTCAGGGAATTTCGTTCTCTATTGAATTCCTGTCTAAAGTTGGGATTCTTCAACTTTCTGAAAAGTCTTTGCCTCCGACCTGAAGTAGCTTCAAGAGAATGAACATGGACAAGTAAATGGAGATGGATTTCTAGCAGTGCTACCAAGCTTCTGGAATTTTGACAGAGGCATCATGGGGAGACAGACAGACAGATAGACAGTGGTGGGGGAGTGAATTTCTCCTTTATTATTTCCCTTATGGCAGAAATTATGGACCTTTGGTGACAACCACTCAAGACCTTCTTTTTCCTTATTTGGATGACTATTATTTTATAACGTCTGGAAAAGCAAAGACACATGGTTTCTAAAGAAAGAGTCCTTGGAAAGAAGACTTAAAGACGTTATAAATTCATTTTTTTCCCTCATTGTCGATATACAGCTTATCTCTTAGAAGGACACAAAGGCATTGGCTTATGGACATTGACTAAGGACTTCCAGTTAAGCACAGATGACTAAACACATGCATTTATTTTTGCATCCTCTTAAGCTCCCCAAATTGATAAAAATATGTGTTTATTTAAAAAAAAATAACACAGAATAGGGTAACACAGGAGAGAAGTCAGCAATCTTTTGGGAACAGAATGCAGATGAAATAGTAGATGCTGAATTAGCCAACCTGGAAAAGCTGAAGCTAAAGCCTGCAGTCGACGAAGCCAATGAAAGAAAAGGAAAATTATGTCCTCGCATCTACAAAGGCTTAGATACTGGAGATACGGGGTTTTAAAAAGGAGGCATGGCAAGAAGCGAAAAATGGGACTCGTAAAACTTTTGTGTAACGAGCATTTAGAACCCTAGATCACCTCTCTCAGCTCTCCTAGCCTGGAAACTGCTCCTTGTCCATCCTGGTATAAAATGGGGGATTCCCACTGGAGACGTTTGTGTAGCTGGGGATCACAGTGAGATGTTGAATGCCTGCAGCTGGAATGGTGAGATCCCCTGTCCCTATTCTCCTGAAAAGCTTTCAGAATACTGACAGCCAGGCTTATACCCCCAGACAGGAAGGACCCCCAAATGCTGACAGCCGGCTGCTCCACAGCCAAACGGCTCGTCCCTCGCCCCCCACCATCTGATGGAGACTTTAAAGCCATGTGGATGCATTACTTTACTAAAATTAAGAAAACATTAAGTGAAAAAGAATAACTCACAGCCTGTTAAACCATCTGCTTCTAACAAGAAGAAAAAAAAATGGTTATTATGAGGCAGGGGTGAGGACTTGTATGCCCACATAGGGGATTTTTCCAAGGGCATCCTATAACAGGTGGGAATCCCTGGGTCACAAATATGTATATAAAGAAAGCCAATACAGAGACTGACTACTGTACCTCTGAGTATGGTCTGATTAGGGTTAGATGGGGGGAAATGGGGTTAATTGCAGAGATACCTTACTTGAGATTTTTCAAAACAATTGTCATAAGAGACAAGATCTGCGGCTGTTAGAATATTTCTCACTGCTTCTTTGTTACTGTATCCATTCTTGCCCCAAGTTGCAATGACACTTCTAAAAGCCACATACACCTGGTGTATGTTTGTTCATTCATTCATTCATTCATTCATTCATTCGTTTATTCAAGCAGTATTTTCTAGCCTCTTATATTGCATTGGGCACTATTCTAGGTGGTAAGAATACAAAACAAAGGCCCTGATCATGGGATGTAGCTTACATTTAAATAGGAGAAACTGATGTAAACAAATAAAAACTAGATTCTTTATTCTCTTCGTCTTACAAGTGTCGATGTCACACTTTTCCAGGGCCAAAAGCAGAGAAGTGAGAGATTTACATTTTAACTGTTTTTTTTTTTTTAGATTGAGAAATTGGACTGGAAATCAAAGTGGGAAATATAAACTGGAACTTTCTACAGAAGAATTAGTCCTTGAGGTGATAGTGGAAAGCTAAGTGTTAGAGGAGACTGGGAAACTGGAAGATCAAGATAAGCAAATGGGCCAGTGAGGTATAGTGTGTGTTAAGCTCTAAACAAACCATCCTGGGGGAAAAAGTACATAATTATAATGAATATAGGCACAGCTGTTCTCTGAAGTCTTGTTCAGTTTCTGGGAGATTTCGTGATCTTCATCTTTCATCCATCCTGCTGAGTGTTTTACACACACACACACACACACACACACCGTGTACGAACACACAACACACATATATGTACTCTATACATAGGTGTGTGGATGTATATATTTTCCCCCAATAGCTCTTTTTTTGTTCTGTTCTTTCCTTATTTTCTTACTCCCTCTCCTCCCCTCCTACTTCTTTTCCTCCTCCGTCTTCTTTTAATAATACCCTGTTCTTATTTCATGTATATGATAGCTTGTCTAGTCTTTTGAGTAAAGCGGGGATAGTTTATTTGAAGTTTTCTTCTTGCAAAGACTCTGCTTCCTCCAATTTGCTTTAATTTCTTGCAGACCCTGTTTTACAGGTTTGAGGCTTTTTTTCTGATTTGCTGATCCTTCAAGACTGAGGCAGTAAACAGCTGACAGGAAGCTCATGAGTGCGTGTGTGGGGCTTCTGGACTGTGGGCTCCGTTACGCTTTGATCCCAGCAGGCCCTTTCATTGAGGGAATTCCTGATGGAGAGTCCCTTTTCTCCATCTATTTTCTTCACCCTTAATTATCCATCCCTTCTGCTCTCCTAGCTAGAGAGTAAACCTATCTTATCTCCTCTAGAGGATAAGCTCCCTTTATCTGTTGGGGCAGAGATGATGCACTGACTGGCTGTATGGAGTAGGGAAGGGATAGGAATGTGACTGAGTTTAAAAATTCCCCAACTACTTCTTTCATAGTCTTTCTAACAATCCTTGTTTTTAATTTTACTTCCATGTGCATTCCCAGAGGACCCAATGTTGCCAATTCCAGAGCCTTTGTGGATTCTGAGAAGCATACTGGGTTTCCTCTTGGCTTCTTCCGCTGCTGGCTTAGGACTGAACTTTCTTTGAATTCTCTACCACTCATCCAGCTTTCAAAATTGGGCTGCAGTTGTCCCTTTTTCCTTTCTCCTTGTGGTTTTGTGCCCTTTAAGAAGTTCTTTTCTGATGTCTTAGTGTAGTTTTGGAAGGCAGTTAAATACACGGAAATTTACTTGAAGGTCTCCCTCATTTCCTTAAGTGCTTTACAAAACTACCACAATGATTCAAAACCACATGAATTTAAGATTCAAACAATGTATCATTATGTCCGAGAAATGTTGTCCTCTTCCCTTCCTGCCCAACCTTTGGATTCCACATTCACTTCTCTCGAGCTGAATAATGTTAATATCATGATTATTTTTCCAGTTCTTGTCCTGTTCATTTATATACTTACTTATACATTTCAAAAAATAATTGAGATTGTATTAAACACATGATTTCATGAGTTGCTTTGTTTGCTTGTCTTTTTTAAAATTTTTAATTGGGTGATCTTTTCATATAAGTACATATAGTTCCCATTCTTTGAACACCTGCATAGTATCTAGAACAGTGGTGCCATATTTTATTTAACCTTGTCCCTGTTTAGGAATATTTGACTTTTTTCAGTTTTTCTGTACTATAGCAATGCTATGGTAAAGGTATCTGAACAAACGTTTGCACATGTACAAGTATTTCTTTAAGAAAATGTTTAGTGGCTGTTAACCTAGATTTGTGTTTTCCAAACTGAACTCAATTGCATTTCCTTTCCTTGATTTTTGCCATATATGCATAACAGACTTAAGTTTCCCCTTAAATTAATTTTTATGTTATTTTAAATGGAAGCTTCATAGTATTTATTTCTGCTTATTTATATAAGTAGGAAAAGAGTGTCACTTGCCATAAATAGATGATAACTATAAAAGTAAAAGTGGGGTGGGAGGCTATAGCTCAGTGGTAGAGCACTTGCTTAGCATGCATGAGGTCCTGGGTTCAATCCCCAGTACCTCCATTAAAAATAAGTAAATAAGTAGATAATCATAACTACTCCCCTCCCCAAAAAACTAAATGCGAATTTGATGAAAACAATTCTATTGGATCTGAAGTGGATGTGATTGCCTGCTCTCTTTGTTAAAAGGGATACTAACAAAGTGTTACCAAGGTGTTAAAGTCATATTAGTATCAAACCAAAAACTTTCTCCCCCGAGTCTTCTAAAAATGAAAATTAAAGCAGAATAAATATATTTTTCACTGCATAATTCAGTATTACCTAATTCCGTGTTCATGTGCTATCTAAAATCATTTCACATACCATAAGTGAATAGCCTGTCCTTCTAGTCCAATACGTAAACTACTAACAGTGTAATCTTCCTTCAGTGCTTCACCATGTCACCTCTCTGCTCAGAGGTTCTCTAGGTCTCACTGCCTAGCGAATAAAGTAAATATCCTAAGACTTAAGGCTCATCACCTGGTCTCGGTCAGCCTCAGTGTGGGCAGTTTCTGTGTCTTTACTGCTTTTTGAGTTTCTGTAGGATTGCTGTATACACGCATTTGCTTTACGTGACATTCCACAGTTTTACATCTTCTCTTGCATTCTGGTTATTGTTTTCTCTAGTAAACCAGTATTTCTTCTGGGCAAGATCTGTGTCTTTCATCTTACACTTTCTTATGCCTTCACCATGCCTACCACAGTGCCTTGTCCATGGCAGATGCTCCATCAAAGTAAGGTAATTTTTTACTTTAGAGGGTTTATTTGTTAGCGCAAATGAAGTGTTCATTACATAAAAGCTTAGTACAGATGATTCAGTGATCAAGCCTTCTAAATTCTCACGATAACAGTTATGAGACTCCTCTTTCTAATACTGCAACATTAAAAAACAGAATAGAAGGAGGACTTTCTCGTGACTACACTTTTCTACTGAGTTCTTACGTTCATCATATTTGTTTCCTTAATTTGAAAGCATAAGCTCTCATAACTTTTTATGAACTAGCTGATTTCCATGTTTCTGGGTTGCTTCTGGAACACATTTTATCTTAATAAGAATAACCCATCAAGCAAGAAAGCCAGCAGGCTCCTCATTATCATTCTCTGAATAGAGGAGTTTATCTTTTGGCTGCCAAACCTGAATTCCACACTGTCCGACTTTAGAAAACAGATTGTTTTCAATGGGTAAGTTTGAGTGACAAAGGCAGAGAGCAAGCCAGTGGCCTGTCCTCTCGGTTGATAGGATTAGATCTGAATGAATAAAGACATGTGATGGCCTGCAGACTCTGGGGGGGACGTCTGCGGTGCACGTCCGCACTTCTAAGCAGCATTAACATTCTCTGCCCGCTGTACTGACTCTTTAAAATGCCATTTGCATTGACAATGGTATAATTGACATTGCTCCCCGAGGAGCTCCGAGGATTGTGGGGAGGTGGAATCAAAGAAAATCCGTCTCTTCTGAAGGTTCTCCTCTAGCTACAAAACGCAGAGAGAAAAGGACTCTTGTTACTGGGTGATGTCATGTTAATAAAAAGCAAACAGGCACAAAAATCTATCCATCATCACAATTTTCCCAGGAGCCTTTTTATCTCATTGTACGTTATCTTTCTAATTGTCACTCATCAGTATTTATCTGGAAGCGTGATGTTATCATCATTATGATTATTTTTGCACTAAATATGTGTTAAGATTCTCTCTTTAGAAAGTTAAACCAGTGTAGTTCCAGCCGTGGTGTGATGCCTAGCCAGACAGCTGTGAACGTGAATGAGAGAGGAGGCTTGAGCAGGGGACTCATCTTCAGTCTCTGCCATCCCTGAACAGGGTTGAAGTCACTGTGAATGAACATGATCGTTTAGGGGTCAAAGAACAACTGCAGTGTGTTGAAATCATAATGTAGAAAGACGCGAACACAGATATGAGTAAGGGCTTAAATGAAACTGTCAGATTTTCAACAAGGTCATTTATGGTGAATTTATTCCCTAGATTTGTGCTGCATCAGTGTGTATCAGCAAAATTTTGATAAGTGTTTTGTGAACAATGGGTTAAGTAGAGGAAATGAGTGACTTCTAACTAGCATTTTATAGCAGTTATATTAGGCACATGTGTTTTCTTATAGCATTTTATAGAGGTTAAATCAGACCAAAGACCATAGATAACCAAAATCGAACACAATCTATGGTCCTAATATTGACTGCTCATGCAGGAAGGGATCAAGACATAGTTTTTGGTTTTGTTTTGTTTTGGAAAAAATGCCAGTAAAGATCTGTATTTCTCCCTTTAATATTTATTCCAAATGATATTTAGTGTCAGAAAGCATCACCCAAAGGCATTGGATTATTCTGAAGGGCCTTTTGGGTTGTCCAGGAAAGATCAAAATATATATGGTGCTCTTTTGAGGTTGTTCACTGAACTGTATTATAATCTTTGAATTGTTAACCTGTATTTTCACATGTGTCTTAATGCATGTTTGGTTGCAAGGAAAAGAGAGCCATTCAAATTTGCTTCAGGAGTTACTGTAAATAATAGAGAGGAATCGCAGAGAAATCCGTTTTAGGCAGGACCCACTAGACCTCCAGGTGAGCAGAAGAGACAGAAACTCAGCTCAAGCTGGCTAAAGCAAAAGAGGGGTTGTTTCACAAACCTAAAAAGCAGGGCTGAATCAGTGTGTTTGTGTCCAGGGGCACAGACAAGGTCAGGAGTTTGTCTCTGCCCCTAAGCTGAGCTTTCCTCTCTGTTGGGCTTCATTCTTAAGTAGGTTCCTTCCTCCTGGTGATAAAGTTGCAGCTTCACCTTACATCCTCAGATCTTGACAACCCTAGGGAGGAGATACTCCCTCTCCTAAGGATTCTTGCAGAAATTCTGGGTCTGGCACTCGTTTCAGATTGGGTCATGAGCTGGTGCCTAAACCCATGTTTACAACCCTAGTAGTTGGAGGCCCCTCTCTTGTCTATTGATCACTGGAGTAGGGGTGGGAAGAGCAGAGTCAGCCCCACCAAAACAAGTTGAGAGGAGGGGGAAGAGTGGTTCCCTGAAGGAACAGTGAGATCTAACTGAAGAAATGCAGTCTGTGCTGTTGGTGCTCCCCCTGGATCCATTTACCACGTCAGGTATCCATCCCTGAGCTGCTGAGTGTTGGCTGCTAACAGCTCAGAGCTTCTTCTTCTCCAGATAATTGCCTTCAGTGAGGGCAGCAGTCCACCCAGAAAGTAAACCGCCCCTTTCTCCAGCAGCTTGCATTGAGTGACTATTTGATCCAAGGGCACAAAGGGCTGCCCTTTTTCTCAAGGAGGGAATGAGTTAATGCACATCATGCTTCAAAGTTCCAGAAGAGAGCACAGCCTTGAGTGGCTTCCCCCTATCTGATCCTGCTTCCCTCACTCCCTTTTTCCTGAGAGGATAGCCTCAATAAATAACTCTTTTTCAGGCTCTCCTTCTGGGGAACCTAAACTAAGATTTAGGAATGGATGTTGGACAGGGAAAATAATTAATGTCCATTCTTCTAGAACTGAGATCTTTTTCTCCATCTCTCAAGGGTTCCTTCAATCCTTTCTTTTCCCTGAATGCCTGTGTCACTCTTTTTTCAGAAGACAGCTTCTTTAACTTGTGCAGCCTGTGGTTCTCAGCTTTCTTGCTGATTCCTCTGTCTTTTTATGACCTCTAAGTATTGATATACTGGAATGCTATGTTTTCAGTCCTCTTGTTTTTAATCTATCCTCATTTCCTAAAGAATCCACCCAGTTACATGGTTTTAAGTAGCTATCACTGATAATTTCTAAATCTGCATCTCCAAAACCATCTCTCCCAGAGTCTCAGACTCACATGTCCAACTGTCTCCTTGACATTTCCACTTAAATATCTAATAAATATCTCACACTTACTAGAAATCTTGATTCCACTCTCCAGACCCATCTCTCTCTGAGTCTTTCTCATGATTAGAGGAAAAGGTTCTTGTTGATCAAATATTCTGACTGTTTCAGTGATCCTGTCACAGCAAATATAGTGGCCAGTCTGTCTGCTCATCTTCTGTGATATTCAGACTGCCATTTACAAAGCCGTATTGGTACCATGTGGACAGACATGGCTTCCTGGTTCTCATGCAGATACCGCTTTCCAACCCCAGATGAAGGTGGGAAATTTAAGTAGATCTGCCTTGATTTTTTAATTTCGTGAGATGGGAAGTAGAAATGTGCAAGAAGAACGAAGGCTATGAGACATGAAGAAGCAGAGCTCTCCATCTGGTACAGCAGCCCTGGCACTGTGGGCATCTTCAGCTGGGTAAATCTTTACATGTAGGGTGCTTAGCAGCATCCCTGGCCTCTACCCACTAGTTGCAACTGGTACCTCCCCCAAGCCTCCATCCAAAGTCATGGAAATATAGAACATCTCCAGCCACTGCCAAATCTCTCCTGGCAGTCACAGTCGCCCCTAGTTAAGAACTTCAGTATGAGAAAGTAAATGTATGCATGTCAGACTGTCCCCAAACTCCCCAACCATTTATAGCCTTTCTTCCTGTGGAGAGAATCCAATAAGGGGTGAAGAGAAGTGTGGAAGCTTT
Source organism: Vicugna pacos (assembly GCF_048564905.1). NCBI lineage: Eukaryota > Metazoa > Chordata > Mammalia > Artiodactyla > Camelidae > Vicugna > Vicugna pacos. The sequence continues at coordinate 18,668,672 of NC_133008.1, forward strand.
TTTTGTCCAGCTCTTCCTAGAGAAAGTTGAAATTTTGACCAAAGTTTCTATTTTAAGGGGCAAGGTGAGACGACCGGAGGAAAATATAAGATGTTTCTAGAAGACTTTAATGTACACTATCTTTTCACATTATGTTGAGCTGTAGCTTATCCATTTCCACTCAAATATGTGTTCAGTTAGGCTCATCTTTCCAAATTGATTTGTTTAATTTAGATCTAAAGCACTATGCTGTTCTTTCAGAACATTGGATAAATATGGCTCCTTGTCAGTTTATAAGACAATTTGTAGTGTTTCAAGAAGCGGAGGAATTTTTTCTCACTTGATTCTTACTTTAATTGTAGAAGACATCTCGCTTAAGAGATGCATGGTAAATTTGGAGTTTAGGAGTAGTAACCATTTCTACTCAGTATTTCATTTTTGTTTCATCTGATTTGCATTTTAGCCTGATAGGTGTTTACTTTTGTTCTGATGGAAAACCAAACCAAATGAAACCTAATACACCTCCATGCCCAATGTTCACAATACTGTCAACTCTATTCTTTAATGCATACAGTCTTTATTCCATGGATTAGTAAATTCTTTAATGTTAATTTCATTGTTTTATTTTAGTCAATTATGTTTTCACCTCAGTATGCTGCTTTTTAGTCTCAGTCTACTTGCATGGGTAGGGTGTTTACAAATGAAGACTATCCAAGATAATTTAAGAAGCCTTGAGACTCGATGAGGGGAAATAGGTATTTTTATTTTCATACTGATACTGCTGTCTCTCAACTCTGCAGTGAAAACCAGAGAAAAAAGGAACAACAAAAGGACAAATTCATTTACCTTTGAATACTCAAAAGGTGCAGGTGGTGTCTGTGCAATGGTTTGCAAATGAAAAGATTTTTCTTCCTACTTTTTTTTTTTTTAGACCTCCCTGAACAAAGGGAAAAAAGTAATTCAGATAGAAAATTCAGAGTCAATGAAAACTGGTATGTGTGGGAGCTTGTAAAATTAATTTTAGTTGTTAGGCCTTCTAATATCAGGGTGTGTCCTTTGCCCTGTGCCCTCTTAAATAATCCTTTTACGTTGCTCAGGGCAGATGTATTTTGAAAGCGGCACCTCTATTAACCTTAACTGTATACCGCTCAGGAAGAAAAAAAATTGCTAGTTACATTTTGAATGCTGCCCATGCTCAACAGTTAGATTTCAAACTAATGTTTGAAATCTAAATGGAGTCCTGACTATTCCTTTCAGGTAGGAGAGAAACAAGGTGGTGAAGAAAAACAAAGATTCTTCTCCCCCTGAATTTCTATTATGATACTGTGATGGTCTATAAGAGGATCTAGTGAAAACAATAATCAAAAAACAAGACATTTTAAAAGGAGGAGGGAAATATCTATGGATGTCACAGTGCCAGACGCTAGCAGAGCAGCTCTAAATGCACCACATGCTTTAACTCATATTTTCTCTGAATAACTCTTAATATTAGCATCCCATTTTTCCAGTTGAGGAAAGTAAGGCACAGAGAAGTTAGTTAGAAACTTAGCTGAATTCTCACCACTAGTAAATGGTGGAACTGAGCTTTGGTCCCGTAGTTTGCCTCCCTGGATCTTGCTCTTAACTTCTCTGCTCTCCTGCCTCCCCACTGCCCCCAACCCCATCTTGTTAGACCTCTTCCATCTCATCCCATTTATATGGGTACAGGGTGTAGATTTCAATGAATAAGTGAGATGATTATACATTTCCAGCTGTGTGATACCACGTGTAGGCAAATGGGAATGGACATTTGTGTGGTGGCCTTTATTGATTTTGTCTGCCAAGCGTCTCCTCTCTCTTATGTTGGTATCAGCAACCTGATTTTGCTTAGGGAAACTATCCTTCCCTCATCATATTTGTTCGAGTGCCCTGCCTGCCCTCTGGTAAAGGGTAGACGAGGGGTGCAAGGGTCAGATCCTCCATCCCTGGGCTTTGAATCTTCAGGGGAATGAGAAAGACTGAAAATAGTTGCAGTTCTTCCATCCTGATGAGGGTGTCTGGGGGAGACTGACCGGAGTTCTTGCAATGTATTGTGGCTCTGGTGAGGCTCGCTTAGAGGTCTGTTGTGTTTGCTTTTCTTCAGTTCTGTGAGCTATTCCAGGTCTCTCCAATCTGTTCCTTTCTGCCTTAAGATAACCAGATTCTATTTATTTTGCTTGCAACCGAAGAACCTTAATGGATCCACTGACAACTCTCTCTCTTTCATGAGCCTGATGTGGTGGTGTTGTGGAGGGGCCTCCATCAGTTCAGACAGGACCCCATGACGGGGGTTCATGGCTTGAAGGAAAGATGTTATGGGAGTTTTGGGCCTGTTGCTTTCCTGCTGCCTGAATTGATAAGGACTTTGTTCTTCCTGCAAACAGCCATTCACCATTTTGTGTCAGAAAAGTTAAATTTCCTCTTAGTGGAAAGGAATTTTTGGTAGAAATGAATTCTGGCTTCATTCAGAAGCTCCTGTTGTCTCATAGAAAGGATCATAGGCAAAAGAACTGAATTCTGCTAATAGCTTACTGTTATAAAAACTCTATTAAGTTAAATTCTTCTTAGGGCATTTTATCTTTTAAATGAGGGGAAAACAGTCTTGGTTGACAGATGTGAGATAGTTTTAAAATGGTTAGCGCTATTATTACGTACGTCCTGGGGGAGAGCAGGTGGACCCATCACTTCCCTGCCCCCTCCTCTCCCCTGCGAGCCTGTGGATAACCAGCACACTCTTTGCCTCACAGTGTCTTGAATTGACCAGGCTGCTTCAAGTATCTCATGTGATTTCCCTTCCTTGGGATGCCTTTCTGTAATACGTCCATCTGGCAAACTTTTATTGATCCTCCACAGCTCCCTGCAGCATCTTCTCTGTGACGGACCCTTCCCTTACTCTTCTAAGCTTGGCTAATCACTTTATCTCCTCATGCGAACCTGTGTGATCTTATCTTATTGGAACATGCACTACCCAGTATTTCAGTTATTTAACTACAGGTTCATTTCCATCGTTTGATTGCGAATTTCCACAGGGCAGCCAGCCCCTTGCATTTTTGCATTTCTCATATATTTTGTGATACCAAAAATGCTTAATAAATGTTGAGCACACCTTGACAAAATTCCCAAGAAAATTCGCCACCTAAAGGAACTCTGTTACTCATTCTCTGCAAGTTTAAAACTTCTCGGGAAATGCTAAAAACATTTCATGGTGGGTATATTCCATAAATCTCTTTTTTTTTTTCACTATCAGTACATTTTTGGATTATGCTACCTAGTCTGTTCAGGCTGCTCTAACAAAAATACCATAGACTGGGGGCTTATAAACAACAGAAAGGTATTTCTCACCCTTCTGGAGGCTGGAAGTCCCAGATGAGGGTGACAGCATGGTTGGCTTCTGCTGAGGACCCACTTCTGGGTTGCAGACTGCCGCCTTCTCCATGTGTCCTCACGTGGCAGAGAGCAGAGAAGTGAGCTCTCTTGTGTCTCTTTTAAGGACACTAATCCCATTTGTGAGAGTTTCTTTCATGATCTCATCTAACCCTAATCACCTCCCAAAGCTTCTGCCTCCTAATACCACCACATTAGGGGGTAGGGTTCTACATATGAGTCTTGGGGGGAACACACATTCAGTCCATAACACTAAGTTTTTTTTTAAAGTTGCTGCTCAGTTATAAGAAACTGCCACCTACACAGTTTGTATCTCGAGGACTTGATGACTGTCATTCTTCTTGTAGGCCTTTCTGTGTCTCCTACCAATAAATCCCTAGAAATGTCATTAGACATGTGTTTGAAATAGACAATGCCATACAAACTTAGAGCAGCAAGGGAGAAAAAGAAATTCTAGGCACATTTTGTACAAAGCATCCAAAAAACGGACTGGAAGGTTGCTGGGGGCTATGTGTCTATTAAAAGGTGTGATTGACAATGGAAACTATATTATTAAAGATGTTGGAAATTTCTAACTTCCTATCAAACTAATTGTACTTCATTTTGGGGGAGGACAATCATCTCCTACAGTTTTCCTTATGGTCTAACGAGTCTTGATTTTAGGAGACACACATATCTCAAGCAGCAGAACTGAAAGCAGTAATGACAGAGTGGTCTTTGGAAAAGCTTTGCGTTTAAATAGAAACAGACTCACAGACACAGAAAACAAACTAGTGGTTACAGGGGGAGAAGAGGGAGAGAAGGGATAAATTGGGAGTTCGAGATTTGCAGATACTGACTACTGTATATAAAATAGGTGAACAGTAAGTTTCTTCTGTATAGCACAGGGGACTGTATTCAACATCTCATAGTAACTTGTAAACAAAAAGAATATGAAAACCGAAACACGTATGTATATGTATGACTGAAACATTATGCTATACACCAGAAATTGCCACAACATTATAAATTGACTATACTTCAATAAAAAAAAATTTAGAAAGTTAAAAAAAAGAGAAAACTTCGCATTTGCATGTGGTTAGAGACCTCCTGGTGTGCATCCACTCTTGGGAGAGATTCTCCCTTTTATCCACTCTCTCCCGCTACGTACACAAGTATTTTCCAAAGGGTGTTTTGGGGAACATTACTTTCTCTAAGTATTAATTGGTGTTAAAGGGAGGAGAAAAACGTTTTTTGAAGTTAAAGAAGTCTGGAAAGCATTGGAGTAAACAGGTGGAACTAGCTTCTTCACTGTCCCACGTGTTAATCGTAGGGGAAGATGAGGCATTCAGCCCAGACCTACTCACCCCTGGAATCCTCACAGAGAATGGTGCACGTGGTTCGCAGGGATAAAACGGTTGCCTTCTTTCCATTCAAAGAACAGATTTAGGCTCATGGTTGTTGAATATTTTGTGGCATTGCTATGAGTTGTCTTTAGCCCCCAGAGAGTCTTGGGATTAATTTGTTGTTTTCTGTTCTTTCGTGATGAGTAGGTTTCATTGCGTTTCTTGCTTGATTCCCTTTTTTCTAGGTCCTTGGGATAGTCTCCCTTTATGTGTTTTCTGTTGTTGTTTTAATGGCTCATGCTTATGCCAAAGCATTTCCTTCTACAGAAAACAAAACAAAATACCATAAAGAAACAAAATCTAAACGCCAGTAGCTCTTCCTTAATGTCTGCCATAGGAAATTAGGCAAATTCAATGAGGTAAGTTCCAGAGTGATAACTCAGACCGGGGGAGCTGTGAATCAAGTGCTGCTCTAAATTTGCTGACTGGACAGATCTCATTGTCTGAAAAATGAACATGAGGCTAATTGGCCTCATGAGCAAGTTCATTTTTCATGAAATCAACGCAATTAATTCAACCTGTATTTATTAAGCATTCTTCTATTGGTCACTGGAGCATAGTGAATAAAATAAATGCGACTGTTTTGTGAAGGCTTCTATTTGATGGGATAGAAAGAAGAAAAGAGACAACCATATGGGTGACAGTGATGAGTGAAGTTTTAGGGAAATACACAGCAAGTCGTCTATTTATTTGAGAGCTAAGTTGTTCAACAACAACAAAAAAAAGCAAGTAGGAGGGGAAAGATACTCCAAGCATGAAAGAAAATGTATGAATACAGTTTTTATTAGGCCTTTAATTTGCATCCCACTGTGCTAGGCACTAGACAGAACACCATTCCAGTTTATAAGGGAACATACATTTCGCAGTCAAGCTTGTAAACTGTTAAAAGAGATGTAGGGACATGTGTCTACAGCAGCACAGACGAGGGAAAGCGTTTGTGGCTGAAATATTATGAGGTTGACTGACACATGGTGGCTGAGAATTATTAAGTTGTCAGTTGATACCTGCAAGTGTCCCTAAAATAGGCTGAGATATATTTACAAGGCAGGAATTCTCTGGGACGCAAGTGTTTTCCCAACATGCTGTGACATTCATCACCTACAGCTCCATTCTGTGCAAGAAACCTGTTACCACTGTGCTGGCTCAGAGATTCAGTGCCCCCTTGTTCACTAGCTCAATGAGTAACTCAGAGACTCGGGAATAGTTTCTTGTTATGTTCCTCCTATGGTTCAGATTCAATCCTTTTGCGATTTATAGGTCTAACAGTGAGCCTCTTGCCCCACAGCATTCTACTTCTGCAGCCTCACTGCCTCCTGGTCCTCGAATACGCCAAATCTCTCCCGCTTCCTGACCTCCTCACACACCGCTCTGTCCTCGTGGGGTGTTTCCTGCTGTCTTTGCTGGAGTAACTCATCTTACTCAGTTTAGGTCTCAGCGTTTCTTAGGATTTCCTCTGACCTGCAGCTTTCCTAGAACAGGTTAGGCCCTCAGTACTTTTTCTTCATGCACTCATGTATTACCATAGCAGTTGACAGCATATATAATTATTAATTTGTTATATATTTATTTTTTTACTCCACTAAAAGATTGATGAGGGCAGGCACTGTGTCTGTATCTCTTTGTTGCTCCCTCCTGCGTCTCCAGTGCCTACCACAGAGGCTGATGTCCTAGTAGGCATCCAGTAAAATAATTTTTGAATGAATGAGTTAATGAAGAGTAAGACAGATTTTTTTGTGGTTGTCGTTTAGTTCCACAGAGGATCAGAAACGATAAAAGTAGAATGGAATGAAATGTCAGTTGTGGAATTCAGATGATAATAGTAATAACTATAACTTTCAGCATGTGTGATATGCCAGTGAATCATGTTTTACAAATGAAATGAACTTATTTACAAAACAGAAACAGAATCACAGATATAGAAAACAAACTTATGGTTATCAAAGGGGAAAGGGAGGCGAGAGGGATAAATTAGGAGTTTAGGATTAGCAGATGCAAAATACTGTATACAAAACAGATGAACAACAAGGTCATACTGTATGGCCCAGGGAACTATATTCAATAGCTTGTAATAACCTAAAATGAAAAAGAATACTAAAAAAGAATGTATACATATATAACTGAATCACTATGCTGTACACCAGAAGCTAACACAACATGCAAATCAACTATACTTCAATAAAAAAAAGAAAATTCTAGAGGAAACACTATTTGATATATTCACATCTAAAAAAGTTATTGTAAATCTAGACAATAACTCCACAAGTATGAAAGTGAAACTCAGAGAGGCGAAGCAACTTGCTAAGACTCACACAGCAGTCTGTGGAGGAACAGGCATGGACCCAGGTCTGTCTGACTCTGAAACTTCCTTCTGCTGTATCATGTAGCATTTCATTGATTGTGAGCCAAAGGGGCTGGAAAAGAGTTATAGAGATGTAGCCAATGGCCAGGCGGGATCAGGCTGGCATAATAACTGTGAGTAACTAAGGATAATGTTCAGAAGCCAGAACAGTCTGCTGAGGTGAAGAGAAACCTACTGTGCCCTGAATCTGCAAAGATTAAATATGGAGTCTAGGCTGGTTGGGTGAATGAGGACCAGTGGATTAGGGATCCGAATAGAGACCTCTCTTCTGTTCAGAGAGATCTAGGCAGCATAGGAATCTCTGGCTTGTAATCTAGGCGGGGGACCCACAGAGACATCCACAGAGACGTGTATCTTGAGCCTGTCTGACATATATTGTGCCTTGCCGACCACCCTTCCCACCCCCAGCTCAGAGTCAGACCTAACTTCAGGAGAGAGGCTGTCAATCTACATATCCTTGAATATTTGTTATCACTTGTGTGCTTGGAGGCTGTTTTTCATCTAGGCTCTCTTTTTGCTTTCTCTTTCCAGTGAGCTCCATTTGAAATTCCTGAATTCAGTTACTTCATTTTTCTTTTACTTTCCATTTGGTGTATATGTGTAGTGCCCATTTTTCTTTTCAATCTTAAATTGGCTAAATTTCTTTTCCTGCCAGAGAAATTGCAAGCCCAGTTTTAAATGTCCCATGTTGTTTTAATAAGACATATGAGTACTGTGCTTAGTCATGCCCCTATTTTATAGAAAGTCTTCTTAGAATACTTGCAAATATATATACATACACACATTTTAGAATTCTTAGAATTTAGAATACAAGATGTGAATGCTACATACATAATATACTAGCATCCTATGTAAAACCCAAAATGTATAAAAATATACTTATAAAAATATAAATTGTCTTTTATATAGAACATTAGTTGTCCTTAATGGTCCCCATGGAGTTCTTCCAGATAAAGTTTTGATTTATTGTCTGTTTTCCTATATGCTTGTTATTTGAGATAAATAGCTTTTCCAAGGAGATTACCATTTATCTGAAAATAAAAATCAGTGTTGTTTGTTTGTTTTTGTTGTTTTCTCATAAGCAAAATGGTTGCCCTTGGATCATGGCCCTTGGGTTTTTCTGCCATGGAACGTTCAGAACATTCCTGCCTGGTTTCCTGGACTTTCCTATCCTGTCTTGTTCCTAGCCTCACACTGATCTGGGTGCAGAGGGCTTCTAAATCACTGGTTACACTTCCCTGTTTTTCCTATGACTCTCAAACCGATAATCTGAAACGGACTCTTCCTGGACTCTTAATTCTTCCCCCCAAGCAGAGATATTCTAGAATGATGCTCTATGGTGAACAACAACCACAAAGTAAGAAAGGAAAACAACAATAACAACAAACACCATCTCAAATTAGAAATCATAAAATAAATTTAGAATTTAGAATATTTTGCATCTGCAGTGTTATTTCTGTGCAAGGACAGTTACATGTCTTAGTTAAAAAAATTTTTTTTCCAATTAAAAATGGAAATTGGATGGTGTTCTAATTTTTCTATGGCTCTTCAGCCCTCTTTTAGAGATGAAAAACAGCTGCAGAATATTATTTTTTCACAAGTTTGAAAATTACTTTATATTTTGGAAGGCGTGCAAATGACTCTTTCAGGTTAATTCTCCTTCATCAGCTTTCTTCTCTGTAGAGAATGTTTATATTTAGGTGTTATGACCTTAATGCTGTTATCACCTCTGCTGCCGTCATCACCATCATCATTGTTCATTTTGTACTTTTAACCAAAGCCAGCCATAGTGTGCCAAAGTTTATGATACCCAAGTTTTACATTTAATTTCTCATCACAAGAAAAGTCCCATTTTTAAAACTAAATCTGAATTTATAGGAAGCCCCTCAATAAATTTATGTCCCCACAGAGATCAACTTTCAAAAATTATTTTCCCTTATTTTTATTAGAAGCAGCAGAGTAATAGATTTTGTGCCATAATCTCAGATGGCTGATGGTGATGTACTATTAGTCTCTTTCTTTCTCCCCTGGTATTTCCAGAGCCCATAGCAGACGTCACTAAGCAATCACAAAACAATCTCCTCCCCATACCCTCAGACATTTAATCTAGCAGGAAACTTTCCTTTCACCCAGGAGAACCTAGACATGCTTGGAAAGTTTTTGCTGTGGAATTGCAGGCATTCACTACCAACTGATCCTGGTTGGTGCATGATCTGTTTGTAAGATTGTCTTACCTTCCACCAGCCTTCAGGCTGAAACACTCCCTCCTTCTTTATTGACATCTTTATCTCCCTCTGGCCCTTGTTGGTTTTAGAGATGGTGAAAACAAAAGAAATTGGATTTGTTTGTTTTTGTTTCAAAGAATGATACAAAAATAAGGTGGTGGAGGACCACAGTGATCATGTAATGCAGTGGAAAGAACAAAAGAATAATTTCAGAGTCACAGAATATGGTCCAGGCTTTCACACTACCTTTTGGGTTACTTTGGGTGAATGACTCAGTTTTGTTGGACTTAAGTTTTCTTATTTTAAAATGAGAATTAGAATAGCTTATCCATAGACATGACAGAATTTTGTGAATATCAAACTGAAATGAAATAATGAATGCAAAGACCCATCTAAGAAAAACCCTAAATGCCATATGTGGAATTACACTTTGGTTGGAGAAGCATACCATTAATCCACGCCTGCCACATTCCATTTCCAAGGTGGTTTCTTTAACATTAATCTCCATTACCCTACCACCTGAGCACAAGAAATTTGGCTCGAGATGAACATCTGACCCTAAGTCACCAATTCAAAAGCTGGCCTGTCTTCTACCTAATAAATAGTCTGGTGGTGAGGCTGTGTCTGAGATCCCAAGGAGGGCTTCGGCTTAGGCTGAGTAATATTGGCCCAGTGGAAAAGCCTTGCCTCATTGGCCACGGACAAGTCACTGGACAATTCAGATCCTTTGTGCAGAGTTTGGATTCAAGTCTGGTGTAGATATGCAAGCAGGTGGTAGTGGGAACAGAGGTCAAAAGACAGATGGAGAAATAGTCTTGCTCTTTCTGAAAAGAGAGTTTCAAAGCATGAGAGATTCTCCTACTAGCCATGAAGAAGCAAACTGCCATGTTGTGGAGAGGACCACGTCACAGAAATCTGAAGGTGGCATTTAGGAGGCCTAGAACTGCTCCCATCCAACAGTCAGCAAGGAATCAGGGGGGATTCGCTCAGGCCCATCAGTCTTCCTTGTGTCACGAGGTTGCCTTGCCCATGGCTCCCCTATGTCATCAGAAAATTCTAAACATGGATAAAAGGTGGCTTGAAAAGAGACACTTAATGGCTTCCCCAGGTAACTAGCCTTGTTCTACACAAAGATGTATTTAAGAGCATTTGTAACTTCAAATTACCACGGAGCTGAAAGAGTTGAGCTGTCTCTCTGCAGTCTATGTTTCTCTCTCTCCTCCCTGCATGAGAATCATAATAAGCAGCCATCTAAATTTAAAATGTTTAGTCTGTGGTTTTTACAGCATTCTCAAGCTTTAGAAGACTCTCAAGCTTCCCCAGTCCTCTAGCTCCTTGAGTTCTATGAGCACCTCCTGTATTCCTTCCTAGGCTCCGGCTGGTGCTAGATGTGTTCTTCCCACTTGCAACACTGAAAGAATTCTGCCTCTTTTAAATTCACATTATTATTTGTATTTTCTGGGAAGGGTATTAACACTTGTGTTTCAGGGAAAGAGAGACATAGTTCAGTTATTGCCTGAGGTCTTATGTTGTTACATCTCAGGTTGTCTTACTCCACAACGCGTGTTCTTTCAGTCCCATTTGACATCCTCTGGCCCGTGTGAAAACTGCTTCCCGTTTCTTTCTCTCTTCCATCCTGTCTCCTTCCTTCCTCCTCCTTTCTTCCCTTTCCAAGATTTCTTGAGTGAGAGTGAATGGAAGATCCGTGGAAATCTCCCAGCTTGCATGACAAAGTGGTTATTCACTGTTAAGAATGAGGCCACTCAGGAAGTTCTCCATTTCTTCTCATTTATCAGCTGCTGACCACATATCACTGAGTTTACAGTGACACATTCTGTGACTGTGTTACCGCACTGTGTTAGTAAAAAGGACCAGTCAGAAGAACAATGAGAAGGGAAATGGCTCCACATGTACCTTTACATCTACTTGGAGAGACAGTGTATAAACCTCAGTAAAAATAAATGAATGTGTCCGTGCATGGTGAACATGCTTGATTACAAAATAAAAAAAAACATTTCAGAATAATTGCAGAGATCATCTTAGATGTTGACTGGGCAGGTCTGGCCATACATGCAGAAGGAGTTAGATTTGACTGTGGCTAAAGTCATCTGGGAAATAGCCTTATGACTTTTCTGTATCTTTCCTACCATCTTTCTCACGTACATTTGTCTCCCAAAGGACCAGAGACATCATACATTTATGCAGCATTTATTTGGCCCTCAGTGGGTACCAGGAACTATACTCGAGGCTGTGGATAGGAGGGTGAGTAAGACATGGGTTTCTAGGACAGGTGAGTTGCTTTATCAAAACTTCAGCACTTCCGTCTCATTTCTTTCCAGAAAGCTTCATATCCCTGCTCTTCTGAGCACCACTAATGTATTTTCCATTTGCCTGAGTCTATGTCCTAGAAAAAGGTCCAAAGAGAAGGCAATAACCAAGGAAGGGGGTCTTCTAAGAGATAGCTCTTCCCCATCATCATCGGGCACTAGATATGCCAGAGCTTTATTTAAGATCATTTTAGGGGAAGCAAGCAGGCTGTTGTGAGAGGAGTTAGAGATTTGTCTTAAAATTATGTTGGCATAGCAAGCACACACATTTTATTTGAATTCTTTATTTGAATTGGTTACAGGGAGAGAGAGAGAAGAAGATGGAGAATATTGGGAAAAAACAGAAGATTTCCCCCAAGCCATTGTGGGTAGAACTGTGGCGATCTGCTGTTTCTACAGCTGAGTATCTTATAAGCGGAGAGGGTCCCCTTGCAAACATAAGGAAAAGCAGTTTCTATAGCAACACTCAAACCATTTGAAGGAAGACGAGATAATCCTTTTTTATAACCAAGGAAGTAGAGATAGAAATTTATTAAAGGTGTATTTCAAATATATTCAAATACATATTCAGGGTAAGTATAGTCCTTCCATGTCCTGTCATTCATCCGGCTTAAATCCCAGAATGTTAAATACCGATGTATCTCAATGGCTTATTTAGTTTTCTAAGACACATTTAACCCGCTGGGAGCATTAAAATCATGATTAAGGACATACTGTGGCTCCCGACTGCCTGGATTCATATCCTGGCTTGGACGCTTCTTATGCCTTCAATTTTAGTTTATTGGCCTATCTGCTGTTCAGATTTTCATCTTTAAAATGGAATCGAGCATAATATCTACTCATAGGGTTTCTGTAAGCCTTAAAGAAACGAATGTGTACAGGCACCTTAGAATGGTGCCTGGTAAATGACAACAGTTCAATAAATATTGACTATTATAATTAGTAGGTCTTCCAGAGACTAAAGAGCTTTCTCCTTTGTACTCCACAGATAAAATTGGGAATTCATAGTACATTTAAATAAATACAAGCAAATTCATCTTACTTTTTTTTTTTGGCCATCTACTTTACACAAGGCATCATGCTTGACACTGTGGGTAATGAAAAATTAACACTATTATCACTTCTTCTCTTAAGTTGTTTATTATGCAGTGGAAGGAGGGGAAGGGGACATACAGACAACCATTTACAGCCCAGATTCCAAAGGCAGAAGGAATATTCTTAGCCTCTTTCCTCTTCGTTAGGTACTTTAGCCTACTTTTGGTTCCTGGAACACACCAAGCTTATTCCTGCCCCAGGACCTTTGTGTTTGCTGTTCTTCTGCTGGATTGTTCTTTGTACTTTAGAAGGGTTGGTTCCTTGTGGTCATTCGGGTTTTAGCTCCTGTATCACCTGCTCCCTTCCTCGAGTTCCTTTACAGAAGTTGGTTCCTCCTGGTCATTTTTCTGTCAGAGCACCCTGTTTTTAAATTTTTTAAAAAATTTTTGTTTATTCCTAGCATTTTAAGTTTATAATTATGGTTTTAACTAATTTGTTTAATGGCTTGCCTCATTGATTAGACTGACGTTTCATGAGAGAAGGAACTATTCCTGTTTTATTCACAGGTTTGTCTCTAATGCTTGTCACAGTGTTTGATGTCTAGTAGGTACTTATCGAATGAGTGAAGAATGAATGAATGAGTATAGTAAGTGGGAATGTAGAGGAGAAATTAATTGCTTGGCTTGGCCCTCCACAGAGTTTTTAAGAGAAAGGTGGAAGATGTAGATGAGGCATTGTAAAGGTACCATGAGAGAAGACATGGAGAATTGTGTGCCCTTTTCTGCTTTTGATGGAGAATGTATCTTCTGACCTTTAACACATAACTGCAAAGTCTGATTTCAAGTTTCCTGTATCTCCTTGCCTCGTCTCTGTTACTGGGTAACTTTTGCTTTCACAGCCTTGTCTTTCCAATCTTGTTATACATCCACTTAAAGAAATGTACCAGAATGGAGTGCCATCTTGTTGCTTCGAAGCAGGAAATTTTGCTAAAACATTCACACCCACACTCAAATTATGCATTCACGGGGGACTGCATAGATAGTGCAATCATGTTTATGCAGCTGAGAGCAAGAAAAGATCAGGTGACTGGTGGAGATCACTTAGCTAAGAGCTATGGGCTTCCATTAACTGTGATAACCACAGACTAATTTCAGTGCTGAACGAGGGCTGTAAGATAATTAGGAAGAGTGCATGCCAGAATGCCAGTGCATATTTCTTCTAAATTAATACAGCCTCATCAAATAGGTTATATTAAAAACAGACACTATATGATACAAGATCATTGATTGGTTTAATTAATAACAATCAACAGGCAGAGTCAGGGCCTGCATTAACCTTGGCAGCAATTGGGGATTTGGAGAAGGTAACAGAGTGAGAATTATCTGTGGGTGAATAAATCTGTGCTTACAAAATAGCTTCTGGGCTGGAGTCTGGCTGTGCACTAATGCAGCTACTGTGACGTTCACAAGGCGCTCTCTCAAAGCTTCTCCTCTGGGAGGACCCACCAGGGTCTTGTTCCAGAGCAAGGTAGGGAACCTGCCATGGAGAGACAGTTTGATGGTTCAAAGCCGCAAGATTCACTGGTGAGATGAATCAATAAAATACAAAACTTTTCTAATTCTGCTAGCAAAAAAAAAAGACTCCAGAAATTAAAGCACAGGGATATGGTGATCATATACAAAAAGGTAAAAGACTTAAGAAGTGACATAATCCAAACTGGCAAGCAATTGATATCATTCTTGATAAGGTGGCTTATCCAGCCCCATGTGAGATGAAAAGTCCTGTATTCATTTTATGGAGATTTTTGGGATCCTTACTTCCTAGATCAGGGAGAAACTTTTGTGGTGGTTTGAGTGATATTCTAGGAAATCTCCAGTTATTTCAATTGCCAGATTTAGCAAATAAAAATATAAGGAGTCCAGTTAAATTTGAATTTCAGATAAACATGCAGTATTTGGGACATTCTTCTTTCTAAAAAAGAGTTGTTTTCTGAAATCCAAATATAACTGGGTGTTTTGCATTTTATTTGGCAACCATACATTGTTTTAATTCATTTTATTTTTAAGTGGAATATCTTCTGGGTTTGCAGGGAGGAAGGAGACCAAAATATGTTTTTAAAAAAATCAGTGTACATGTTCCTCGCATTTTCTGAGTTAACTGGTGGGAATATAAAAATGAATAAGATTCATTTGCTGCCCTTAAAGGACTCAGAATATATTGGGAGAAACAGACTTTAAAGAATACCAACCTGTAATTGTTTAATATGTGTATACTGGTAGTATGTCCAAGATAAACTGAGGTCACAAAGGAAGGAGGGACCCCAAGATAGCTGAGTATCACTGTCTCAACTAAAGGATAATAACATTATACATTAGTAACATGCTTCATGCTCTTCTCCCATCACCATTTTATCCTCATAAAGATTAGTTCTTAAAAGGTTACAGAAGAACAGATTGCCTTTTTGGGAATCAACTTTTAGGTAGTAATAATAAAAAGATGTTTTCAATAGAAACATTGAAACTTTATAGAAACTTTAGAAAGCAGTCTTAACATTTGTAAAATTTGATTGTTTGGCAGGAATGATGAAATAATTGCAGCCGACTAGATAATTGTAGCACTGATCCAACATTGAGGCTAACTTAGTGTAAATGGATCACCAGTGTGCTGACTGAAACAAAAGGAGTGGCTCTGATTCAAGCCAGTTTTGAAGCTGATACAGGGTGCTTCACATTGTTTAAGGAAAAGAATATGTAAGAAAACGAGTCAGCGTGTTTCCTGTATTTTTAATAAATACTTAATGATTTGACTCTTGACTGAAAGAACTTTTTGGAGACTTGACCTTCTTGATCTTGCATCATCAGTGTCCCCTTGAGACCAACTTTCCTTGTGCCACTGAAACCAACGGTATGCATATTTTTGAACTTTGTCATTCAAGATGAACTGTTGTTGATTACATTTAGAATTGGCAAAGGTTCAGGGAAAGCAGTTCTTCCACGTATTGGCGGTGCCAGCGTTGTACTAAATGCTCAATAAATGCTTGTTGACTTTGGTTGAATGAATACCCTCTTACACAGCAATTTTATTTTTAGGAATATAGATGAAGAGAAGAATAATGATGTGACAATGATTTAGCAATAAGGATAGATGCAGAATTTTTATAATAACTAATAAAGAGGGAAAAAAACTAAGCAGCTGTGATAAGTTACTGAATAACACAATTATGGTTACATTATTTAATGAACTATTAATCAGCTATTTAAAATTACTATGCAGATGTGCGTTTATTGAAATATACAAACATTCACAATGTAGTATTAAAGGAAAAAACACTTTATCAGGAGCAGGTACTCTAGTATCCCATGTTGTGTGTGTGTGTGTGTGTATTGGGGGGTATTTGTGTATGTGTATGTTTGTGTAAAAGGAAAAAAGCCTAGAAGATTTCATATCAAATATTAAATTTGACTGTGGATAACGATTATTAATGATATTTTTCTGCACCCATTTCTTTTTCCTTTCTCTCTGGGACTCTAATAACATGTGAGATCTTTTGATATTGTCCCACAGTTTGGGGGCTCTGTTTATTTATCTTTCTAAAATCTTTTCCTTTCTGCTCTTTACATTGCACACTTCTTATTGCTCAATCTTTAATTTCCCTGGCCCTTTCCTTGTCTGTCTCCATTCTGCTACTGAGCCCATGCAGTGAATTTTTAAAGTTTAAGGTATTGTATTTTTCAGTTCTAAAATTTCCATTTGGTTCTTTTTTTTTTTTAATAGTTTAAATTTTGCTTCTGAGAACTGTTATCTTTCCCTTAATTTCAACAGTGTTCACCTTTGCCTCCCGGAAGATTGTTACAATAGCCATTTAAAGTATGACAATCCTAACATCTGGGTCATCTCGGGCTTGTTGTCTGTTGGTTGTCTGTTCTCTTGAATATTGTTCAGATAATTTTGGTACTTTGTTTGTCGAATAATTTTAGATTGTATCCTGGATGTTTTTGAATATTATGGTGATAGAGATTTGAGTCCTATTAAATCCTCTGCAGTGTTGTTCTTGCTCAAGCAGGCAATCAATTTAGTTACATTCAGATCACAAGTTCTGACCTCCTTCTGGCAGTGATGTTCCCCAGGGCAGTCTGAATTTCAAACTTCTGCTATGCTCTTTGGATCAGCCTGGCATATGTGCCTCTTGGGGGTTAGTCTTGGACTTGGGCAGTGGTTTATACGGTAGTTCACTTCTTGAAGCCTTTGCTCTTTTCTTTGGGTCTGTTCTGTGTGCACAGCTTGGAGGCAAGCCCAGAACTTATGTGACTTCATACACAGAATCAGAGGAATCCCTTCCTCAGCTCTTTCCTCTCTGAGGTTTCTCCTGTACTCCCTGGATCCCAGGGGTCTCTTTCCTCAGTACCTCTGGTCAGAAAGATTTCTTTCCCTGAGACTTTTAGCTTTCTTTGCTGTTGGGAAGTTCCTCGTGACTGGAGCTTCCCACTTTGCAGACAATCATTTAAATTCTGATTTTAGTCCTCAATCCACCTGCTTTTATTTTTTTTTTAACTTTTCGGAGTCCTCAAGTAGTGCATTTTGCATTCTGTTGAGAATCTTTAGTTATAAATCAGTAGCAAGAGAGAACTTTTATCAGCTTTTCCATCTTAGCTGTACCAGAAGTCCCCTGATCCTTTATTTTCCTGTAAGTCTTTATTTATTTTCTAGATCTTCTACCATGAACATATGCGATTTGTAAGGGTAAAAAAAAATTTTTTTTTAATTTAAAAGGAATAATTTTTGGGAGGAATACCATGATTTTTTGGGAAATGTTGTAATGATACAATAGTTTTTCAAGGATCAGATAATTAAATATGAAAACAATTGATAATAACCAATTTGCGTGCAGGTATGGGATCATGGGCAGCCAGTTTGTTGTAATGAGAGCGGTATACACATCAGTAAAGTCATTTTCCTAGTCATATGGCTATCATGATAAATTTAAAATGTGCATTTCCTTTGAACTAGAAGTTCAAATTTCAGGAATGCATCAAGCAAGCAAATACATGTTCTTCACAGCATCATTATATATGTGAAAATTGGAAAAAAAATTAAGCTCTCATCAATCTAGCAGTAGTTTAGTATATTACAGTATCCCCATACAGTAAACTTCTATGTAGCTACTAAAACATCTATATTTATTTACTGAAAAAGATAACTACAATTAATGTTTGAGGAACAAGTGAGTTACAGATTATACATATAAAAACCCCATTTGTGTTTATATATATGTCAGTAAGTAAACAATGCTCAGAATCACTGTGCAAGAATACACATGGAACTTGCATGAGTTATTTTCTCTGGAAATTGGAAAATTAGGGGAACATGAATGCTATTTCATTGTCTCTGTTGCTTGAGATTTTTGAAATTAATAAAGGTTAAAATGATTTTTATTTGAAAAATATATATCAAGATGCTTCTGGAAAGAGATTTCAGCCCATTTGAGAAGTTTAAATTTTTGTTTTCTCCACAGTTGGTAATTAACTAATCCCTGCTAAACCTGGGGCAGGTGATGTGATGCAGTGGTATGACTTAGCTTTAGGCTGCTGCCCTGGAAATTCCATAAGCTGCTCTGAGTGGTCAGCCAATTAGAAAGAGATGGTATAGCCATAAGGAGACCACCATGTGACATGAAGGAGGCCAGAGGGACACTGATTTTGAGATATGAATGCATAGATGTGTACACAAAGGCTTGCCTTATAGCATAGTTGAAGATTCAGTTACGGATCAGCAAAAGCTAGAGAGACTGGTCCTGGGTATCCAGAGAAGTCAGGAGTGGTGTTTTTGTGCAACTGATTCCTACTTGCTGGGTTGGCAACTTCAGCACCTGTTTCTTACCAAGTGCCTGTGTTTTTGAATCAAGACTTTCCATGAAATAATGGAGTTGGTAGATCAAAGTTCAAGGTTAAAGGGAGCCTTTAGGGAAATTTCTCTGAATTCCAGTATACTAAGTGTCCAAACAACTCACAATGGCACTTAGTCACCTACTTCTCAAAGGATTTGCAGAGTTATTTCATGCATGTGAAACTCATTTCTACACAGTCTGTTTCCTGAGGGAATGACTCCTTACTGTGCTTCATTTTTCTTGAACACATATATACTACTTGATGTTTTTCTGTGACATTTTTCTTTTATTTTGTTATTTATCATCTGTTTCCTCTACTACAATATTGACTGTATGATTGGCTTTTCTTCTTTTGCTCTGTGCTATAGGCCCAGTATTCAAATGGTGCCTGACCCAGAGTGGGGACATAATAAATACTGATTAAAGAATAGTGCATGAGGACTGGACATGGGGTTTCTGCTTTTTCTCTCTTTCCCCTCATATTCTTGTCTCACTTCAATCTCCCCAATGTCAGTGCACAGCATAGTGTTAGGACTTTGATATCAATCAAATGGGAGATTTAAAAATCAAGAGTGGATTTGAAAGTGCTTTTTCTATCTATCTTTGAAACATTCTAGGCTTAAAGGTTCTCCACTGTTAGCAGCAATGAGTAGGTTTCAAAATAGGAATTTCACAATTTTCATTTTTCTGCTTGACACCTTACAGCCAGTCCTTCTCAAAGAGGGACCACAACTGGTACATTTCAACTTGGCCCTAATCCCTTATATTACTATTTTCACAGCTTCTCAACTGAGCATTTTATTTCGCATGTTAATATATAGGAAATGTGAGTGTATCTTACTGTCACTGGCGTCTTAACAATGTGTCGTAGTTTAATTTGTAATGTCTGATGTGTCATACAATTGATGGATCTGAGATTTGAATGATCATACCTTTATTTCAGCATTTTGGGGAATCAAATGGAAATTAGTGCTGTAGGAAGAGGGCTTGAGTTGTAAACAAAAGGACTGAGCTTAGTTCTGCTAATTATGTGACAGTGAACAGGAACTTTGTCCTTCTGGGTCTCTCTCTAATCTGTAAAATGCCATTGGAAGAGAGCATTGGTCTAATATTTTAGTGAGGGATTATTTGGTTGTTAGACACAGAACCCATAATTTAAGGGTGAAAGGAGTGACCATAATGAATCATGAGTAGGCATGGAAACCAAGGGCAGAAAGAGTTTGTTTTCATGAACTATGAATACCTGGAGCTGGAAAATAGTCAGGATCTGAGGAGGTTACTTTCATTTTTTCTCTTTTCCTATTTCTCTTTCATGCCACATATGTTCTTTAATTAAGTTTTCTGTGCTTTTTTTTTTTCTCCAATACTGTAGACTCCCTTCCCTGATTTGGTATGCACATGAATAAAGATGGTTTATCTAGCTTCTGGTTTAATTCCAGAGGCTGATTGGCATGTTTGAGGTTCAAGTCTAATCTGATTCTCCCACTGTGGTTCAAGAGTCTATGTCTGTGATAAGGCATGGAAGAGTCATTGCTTACAAACATGGCTTAGAGGTCCACTCCAGTGTTTAAAGGGAGGTAATTCTCAGAGAATAGGGAAAAAAGCTAGGCAGGTTCTATCGTAGCTAGATAATCTTTGTAGCCTCTTCCAGGTCTAAAATTGGATGAGCTATCATGTGGAAAAAAAATGCAGTTTTAATGTAATTCAGAACTTTTCTGCCAAAGAATGGGCTTGGTGACAGATTACAGAGTGGTGAATAGCCCTTCCTTTATATTGTCTCAGTAATGAAAATCTTAACTAACTCCTGGACTTCTTTCTTATTTTATGAAAGGACCTGTGTAGATGTGGCTGTTTTCCAAATCTGACATGAAGCTAGTGAGGAGAGGACTTTAAAAAGCATTACTATTATAACTTTCCATTTTTTCAATTGAAATAATTAGCCTAAGGGTAATGATTTGTCATTGTGAAACATTGTTTTATCTTCAAAAGGATAGCAACACTTGAATCAAGCATCTTTCTGTACAGTTTGTATTTATTCTCTTATTTCCATTGAGTGAAACAATGTAATCTTACAGTTTCTCCTTGCATTTGGGACTGTGTGTGTGTGAGAGAGAGAGAGAGAGAGAGAGAGAAAGACAGAGACAGAGACAGAGAGAAAGAGAGAGAGGGAGGGGAAGAGACAGAGAAAGAGAGAGAGAGAAAAGGATAAAGAAGGAGGAGGAGGAGGGAGAGAAGAAGAAGGTGAGGAAAAAGAAGAGAGGCTGCAACGAGGGAGCTTGGGCATATATTGTTTCTTTTCCACCCACAACAATACTTCCTTTAGATCCTTGGGGACAATCATGCTCCAGGCTCATTTTTCTAGGATGTTAAATTTCTCATGCTTGGGGTGAGTAGAAAAACCAAGGTCACGAAAAGTTGAGGTGACCTGGGACAATTATTCACTGTGGGAAAAAGACCTAAGAAATCTTAGTTTCCTTGGAATGGAAAGTAATAGTGCTTGCAAATGTACTTTGTCCTAGAGTATTTTTATGTAGTAGCTTTAATACTTATGACAGTTTGGCACACTACTGTCATTCCCAAGTCACTGAAAAGAAATGATGGGTAACTTGATCTCAGTGACACAGCTAGCGTGTGGTGGATCTGGGATTTGAAAGTGGACATATCTGCTTCCTGAGCCTGTGCCCTTTCAGGACTGAGATTCAGGGCACGAGCTCTTGGTCTGGCATGTGTGACGCTGCTCTGAGCTCTCAGGCAAGTCCCTTAACATTTCTGTGCTTCATTTTCACCAGGCATAAAGTCTGTCAGATAGAAATCAATCAAAAAGGGTTTAATGAATATAATTGGATACTTATCTACCTCTGGGGTTATTGTGGATGATTTCTGTGTAGAGCATGGGGATTTAGAGTTGGGCTTGCTTTGTTCACCTGCGTGACTCTGGGCTTATTCAATTTCTTTAAACCTTGATTTTCTCAATGATAGAACAAAGGATAAAAAGAAATAGGTACAAACTATTATGTATAAAATAAGCTACAAGGATATATGGTACAGCACAGGGAATATAGCCAATATTTCATGACAACTATAAATAGAGCATAACTTTTAAAAATCGTGAGTCACTATATTGTACACCTGTAACATATAATATTATGCATCAACTATAGTTCAATTTAAAAAAGGAAGAGAAAAAAGAAAACTAAGTCATTGGGTCATTATGAAGATTAGATAACATTCAAAAATCCTTATCAGGAATCTAGGCACATAGCAGTTGCTCTACAAATTTCAGCTGTTCACTGTTACAAAGAAAAACTTATGCGGCCAAAGACTTAAAAACTCTGGATTCAGAGTCTAGAGTTACACCATAAAACCACCTAGGACTTGGAAACTTATTGGCTGTTGAAAAAACAGAACTTTCAACTTAGGTCCAGTCCTTCCTCTGGTGGTGCTGTAACTCCATTTCAGGGTCTCTGGGGCACACAAATCTCACATTTCTCTGTGGCAACATCTTATTCCAGGCTTGTAAACAGCCTAAGGGCAAAAAAGATGAGAATTCTGGGCATCATTAGGAGGCACGTAGAAACCTTCCAGGATGTAACACAGAAGTTTAATGTTCCAGTTTTCCTTACCTATACACATTTCTATGACTGTGAATGTATATGACTTTCTTTCACTGAGACTCAGAGATCTAAGTTTGGTTGTGCCAAGAAGAAAGCAATGGGGAGAAAATTAGCAACAAATTTACTCTTATGATCAGAGTCTGAAGGATTCAGTGTCTGTCTGTGTATGTATTTGCTTGTCAACTGCATCTACTGATATCTTTTAATGTAGAAAAATGACTAATTTTCCTCCTACGTGCCATAATTTGTAAAGAAGCAGGCACTCTGTCATCTTTCTTCAGTAGATTACCATAAAATATGTGGTGGAAGAAAGATTAGTTCATTCTGTTATGTAATTATATAAACTGCTTTATAATTTAACTTAGATTTAGAAGTTTCGTTCTGTGGGATTATGAGGATATATTTTGGTAGTCTGGCTTTTATTTTTGTTTTTATAAACTAGTATTCATTACCACTAACTGTTTGGTATGTATCAATCTTCAGTGCCCAAATAATGCCCTTAAATAGAATTAAATTTTATTTTCCTTTGTGCAGATAAAATTCCCCTCCAAAAACTGGCATAGATTTAGTGAGATATGCAAAAACTGCTGGGTAATTTATGGATAGACTTGCTAGGCAAGAATTAACCTTTTCCTTTATTACAAGACCGTAAGTCCAATGGTGTGAAACCATAGGAGAATTAGAATGAAAGGTCTTATCAGTCTCTGCTGCAACTATAAAGAAAATGACATCAAGACAAGCATTCTGAAGAATTGAAGGAACATATAATACATTTAAAACCTTGTCTATTTAATAGCAAAGTAACACACCATAAGACTCTTACCTGTCATTTCACCTATGGACAGTAGATAGATAAGTACTCTGGACTGAAATATTTAAAAGTGAAAGATTGTATGCTTTGAATTTTATGAGAAAAGATTATATTTCAGATTTGTTTTTTGAGGACTCAGATAGCAGCATTTAAAAAAAAATTCCTCTTTAGTCTGAGAGCTGAAGGTGGAGCCCTTGTGCTGTGTCCAAGAGGCATTCTCAACTTTAACTCTTTTAAACTTGTTTATGCAGTTCTAGAAAAGGCACAGTCAACCAAAAAACAAAAAAAAAATACCAAAAAACAACAAAAAAACTGTGACTGCTTTTTAATTTCTGGATTTCTACCCTTGGAAACTAGATTTATAGGATTTCTTGGGACACAGGAAAACCAGCCAACAGCTCTGTTGAGGTTTGGAGTTGGTGGTTTTTGCTGTGACTTGTGGTTTTGTCAGTTTCTGGAAGATTGAAGGAGACTCATTGTTCATTCTCGTCTCCGTGAGATGTTACTGCAGAAACATCCTTAAAGGACCTCAGTTTTATCATTTTTAAAACAAACAGATTCTATTAGCTCCTTCCTATGTTCTTTCCCCTTAGAACATTCTTCAGTCCCAGGGTGTTTTTAAAGTATTTCCCATCTGTACTGGCTTGCCCTTTGAAGAAATGTAACTGCCTTAGGTGTGAGGGCAACAAAAGGAGAGAGGTGAAAAGGTAGTATCTGTCAAATCCCTGCTCTGTGCCCAGCACTTCACAAGTTTTGTCTCATTTTCTTTTTAGACAAGAACCCTCACAGGGTTCACAGTCGATGTTACTAGCACTGTTACAGATGGAAACACTCCAGCTCCATAACAGTAAGTAATTTATGCAAAGACACATACTGAGGAAGTGGCAGAGATTTGGACACAACTCAGTTTCACTTCAATTTGGGGGTTTCTCCACTGGAATCAAAGCTTTGTATACACCTGCAACAGAAAATATGGAAAGCAGTCTTTTTTTTTTTTTCCCTTGAAATGAATACAGAGAATTTAGATTAAAAATTACAGAGCATGAACTTAAAGTTACATGGAAATATTATTTTTTCACCTATCAGTATGGCAGAAATCAGTATTAGCACATTGCCTTGACAAAGGTGTTACAGAAGAGACACCTTCATGCTCTGAGCAGACTCTTCCTATATTTTACATACTTAAAAAACCTTTAGGTTTTTATAATAATAATTGTAAATATCTTTGCCAAGTTTGTCATTTTGTCAAGTTTTTCTGTAGGTATTGTGTCATAGTTAGACATATCTTCCCCAATTTGAAGTTCTAGAGGAATTTGCAAATGGTTTCTTTTGACACTTGTATGTTTTATAAAATCCTTCATCTTTGGGGGGAATTTATCTGAGTATGAAGTGGATTTAATTTTCCAAATGGCCATCCAGTTGTCCTTATTGTCTAAACCATCTTTTCCTTACTCATTTAAGGTGCTTTCTAATAGATACTAAATTTTCATATGCATTTGGGTTCATTTTTGCACTTCTGTTCTAATCCATTGATTGATTATCGCCTCGTGTACCGCTGCCACGCTGCTTTAGTGATTGTGGCTCCATGATGTTTTCATGCCTCTTTGGGTCAATACCTTTTAATACTCTCATTTTTTTCTCCTCATTACTTTTTCCTGGCTATTCCTGCTTGTTTATTTTTCCATATAAATCTCAGAATTGTGACTACCCTACATGTATAGATTACTTTAAGGAGAAATAACATTTCTATGATGTTTCATCTTCCTGTCTAAGAATATGGTATGCTTTGATTCATTCACCTTTTTAGATTCCCTCAAGCGCATTTAAAACTTTTCTTTATTTAAATCTTGTGAATTTCTTGTGGTGTTTATTCTTAGATATTTTTTATTTTTATTGGTGCTGATTTTACAGCGTTTATTCCATTATTCTTTCTAACTGGTTATTTTTTGCAAATATGAAAGTGATTAATTTTTGTGTATTAATTTCACTCCAGCCTACTTATTTCTAGTTTCTTTTTTTAGTAACAGTTTTTAGGTTGAAATCTTGGGGGTTCTTCTGGTATACAATCATATCATCTTCAAACGTTAAACAACTGTACATTTTATGGGCACTTACTAGGATATTCAGAACAATGTTCAGTAATTGAAGTGAGAGAGAACAGCCATTTTTTAAAAATACATAATTTTCTAATGTTTGATCACTTTTGCATTTTTGGATCCATCCTCAATTGGTTATTATTTTAAATCATTTTACTATATATTATTGGTTTCATTTTGCTAATAATTCTTTTTATCCTTGCAATGAAGCTGGTTTACAGTTTTATTTTCATTATACTCTTATTGGCTTTCATATCAAAATGATTATTGCTTCATAAAATGAACTGTGAAATTTTTAATCTTTTCCTGTGGTCTGAAGCTGTTTATAACAAAGGATTTATCTGTCCCTTGAAGATTTGGGAAAATGAGTCCCTAAAACATGGGTGTTTCATTAATTACCTTTTCAATTTCTTGCATGGTAATTAGTCTATTAAAGTTTCTTACTGATTCAAGACTCAATTTTCATAATAGATGCTCTAAGAGAACTGTCCATTTTATTTACAGTTGTTCATTTATCAGTAAGAGGCTGTACAGAATATTCTCTGATCATTATTCTGATGATAGAATATCTTCAGTTTTCACCTAATTTAACTAATGAATTAACTGCTGTAGGCAATGATTATTCAATGGCTGTTACATCACAAAAACAGAGAATCAGATCCTGATGAAAGTACACAGTGTCTCCTGCGAACGAAGTTCTTTTGTCAAATAATGGAACCTGAATTTTTTGAAACTTCTGGATTGGACTGCCAGTTTTCAGCAAATGAAGAGAACAGAGGAACATATTAAATGACCCTGCAGGATGTAATCAAAAAAATCCAGACTGTGGGCAAACCACAGGACAAAGGACAGTCTCTTCAACAACAGCAAAAAAATTATAGGGAAGGAGAGAGATGAGAAGAGAAACACACATTAAAAAACAAAACACTTATCAACCAATAACAGTGTATAGATCTTATTTGCATTCTGGTTCAAAAAAACTTAAAAAATTAGAAGATGCCTGGGAAATGTGAAAGTGGAAATATAAACACTGAAAGTGTAATGATACTGTGGCTGTCTTTGAAAAGAGATGCTACCTTTTAGTGATACATACTGAATATTTACAGATGAAATCATTTAATGTCTGAGATTTGCTTCAGAATCACCTAGGCTGGGGGGAGTGGATAGGGGACAGAGATGAAACACAGTGAGCCATGAGTTAGCATTCACTAAAGCCAGCTTATGGGTACAAGGTTTATTATTCTAATTTTTTCTACTTTTGTACACATTTGAAAATTCCCCCCCCAATATCTTTGTATATCTAGTTATGGTCCCCTGTTCATGACTAACGTTGGTTATTTAAAGTTTTTCTTCTTCATTTTTTCTTGATAAAGCTTTGCGGAAGTTTGTTTCATTGCTCTTTCTAAAGAACCAGTCTTTTTTGTTGTTTCATGTCTCTATCTTTAAAATTTGTTTTATATCCTAATAATTTCTGATTTTTTCCTGATTAGCCCTATTCTTCCTCTTTCTTCATCTGTATTCTAACCATACCCCTCGATGCTGCCAGGGAGTGGAGTGGGGTTTGAATCGCTTTCCTGAATCGTTCCTGTCCGTAGCACGGAGCACTGGCTCATTCTTTCCCCTAACCGCCTGTGAGGATGAAACTCGTCAAGCCTCACGTCCCTGTTTCCCTCAGTCACCTCTAGAAGATACAGTCTTCCTGAACCTTCATTATCACAGTTTTGTCATCTGCATAACTGCCCTGTGCATGGCAGCCCCTCATTCCTGGCTCCTAGAGCCTCCCCTGTGTCTGCTGGGACCTGCAGTGCTGATCAGTAAGCTGCCCTGTTTCTCCTCTTGTCTTTGCATCATTTTCTTTTCTTATTGTAATTGAAACATGTCTTCTATAGGTTCAACCCTCTTAAAAAAGCTGTATTCTTTCTTCCCTCATGCTCCACGTACGTCAAGAGCAGCTGCTGGAGCAGTTACCCTCCTTGTACTTTCTTGGTTCTTCTAGACCGAGACTCTCTTCTTCTTTACCAAATCTGCTCCTTTTGGAAACACATAATCTGTTTCCCCTTGATGTCTTTACCGCGTCACATGGTCTTCCTTGTGGCTTCAACACCTGCTGTCATTCCTGGCAAATCCAGTTGCCACCCTTTGACATCTGACCTCTTCATTCCTGGAACTTAATTATTAATGATCTTTTCCTATACTATCCACCAGCCATCTAGTCCCACGAACACATTCAGAACTGCTTAAAAAGTGGCACCTCATATGCAACCTCAAATGTCAGTGTGCAACCTCGAAAACAACAACCTGTGTTCTCAATCTGCTTGCTCAAGTACAACTGTTCTGCGGTTTCTCAAGTGCTTTCTCCCAGTATAACAGCTCTTTGACTTCATCATCACTTCTAACTATTTAAATTTAATCTTATTCTATAGTTCTTGATATTTAGCACGTTTAATTCTAAATTGTCCTTAATCTTGTTTTTTTCTAATATTTTATTGTGAACATTCAATGATTTTTGAAATAATTTTAGAGTAAAGGCTCATATACCCACCACCAAGATTCTACATTACCATTTTACTCCACCATTTACCATGTATCTGTTCATCTACCCATTGCACTATCTGTGCATTAAACCATTATATTCTGTTGGATAAATTTCAAAGTAAATTGCAGACTTCAGTGTATTTTCCCCTACTTCATAGTGCATATCTTTAATTAGAGTTCAGTATTCATTTATGGGTTTTTTTTGTTGCATTTAAAAATTATGTAGAAATATTGAATAACTATGTTGTATACCAGGAACTAATATAGTGTTGTAGGTCAGTTATATTTGAAAAGAAAAACAAACAAGCAAAATCATAGAAAAAGAGATCAGATTTGTGACTACCAGAGGTGGGGGCAGGATATAGGAAAAGATCATTAATAAAAAGTTCCAGGAATGAAGAAGCCAGATGTTGAAGGGTGGCAACTGGGGGGTTAAGGGGAGGGGGAATTGGATAAAGGGAGTCAAAAGGTACAAATTTCCAGTTAAATGATAAATAAGTACTGGGTACATAATGTACAATATGATAAATATAATTAACACTGCTAGACATTATATATGAAAGTTGTTCAAGTAAATTTTAAGAGTTCTCATCACAAGGAAAACTATTTTTTATTCTATATGAGATGATGGATGTTCCCTGAACTTATTATGGTAATCATATGTAAGTCCAGTCATTATGCTGCACACATTGAACTTTTTGAGTGCTGTATGTCAATCACATCTCAATAAAACTAGAAGGAAAAAATTTTTAATTAAATTATATACAACAAAATGCATAGATCTAAAGTATGCATTTGCTGAGTTTTGACAAATGCGTATCACTGTGTAACCCAAACCCCTATTAAGATGTAGAACGTTACCAGGGTCCCAGAAAGTTCCCTCCTGTCCTGTCCCACTCAGTCTCTGCCCCTCTCAAGGCAATTGCTGTTCTGATATTTTCCATCATAGATTTGTTTTGCATTTTCTAGAATTTGATATGAATCAAATCAAGTAGGTATTCCTGTGTGTAAGATTTCTTTCACACTGTTAAAGGTTTTTGAGCCTCATCCATGTTTTTGCATGTTTCAATGAAGTTTTCATGTTTATTGCTGAATAGTATTCAAATGTATGACTGTGCCATGGTTTATTCCAATCTCCTGCTGATGGACCCAGGGTATTTCCAGTTTTTGCTATTATCTTCTCAGGTGCTAATTGACCTTTTTTAGTATCTTCTTTTGTGAAATGTCTGTTCAAAACTTCTGCTCAGTTTTTAATTTAATTTTATTCTTGAGTTGGAGGTGCTCTTTACATAATTTGGATAATATTCCTTTGTCTGATATGTTTTGAAAATAATTCTGCATTGGCTACTCATTTTCTAAATACTATGAGTGAAATTTTAAAATTTTGCTGAAATTTAGTTTATCAGATTTTGATGCTTATTAGGTTCTATGACTTGCCCAAGAAACATTTGCCTACCTAAAATCATGAAGATAGTCTATATTCTCTCTAAAAGCTCTAAGGTTTTAGCTTTTACTTTAGGTCTGTGATCCACTTTGAATTAATTTTTGAATGTCGTGTTAGATGGGGGTCATGGTTTATTTTTTTTCCCAGATGTATAGTCAGTTATTTCAGCACTATTTATTGAAAAGATATTCATTTCTCCATTAGCTTGTCTTGATGCCTTTGTTAAATATCAGATAACTTTGTAAGTTATGCCAGTACCACCCTAGCTTGATTACTTAACTTTTTATAGTAAGTTTTGAAATTACGTAGTCAAAGTTTAATTTTTTTCTTTCTATTTTAAAGTTGCTTTGCTTATTCTAGGTCATTGACTTTCCACAGCTTGTCAATTTGTAGAAAAAAGCCCTCTGAAATTTTAACAAGGTTGCATTAAACCTACACATCAGTTTGGGGAAATATGACATCTCAACCATATTAAATCTTCCAATTCATGAAATTTTATATAATAAAAATACATAATTCTTATTATAAAAAATTTCCTCAGCAATGTTTTGTATTTTTTTAGCCTGCAGATTTTGATGTTACTTTGTTAAAATTATTCTTATTTTCTAATTACAAATGTATTTCTGATGCTATTGTAAATGAAATTTTAAAAGTCATTTTAAAAAAATTGCTGAATACTATGTATGTAAAAATGCAAATTACTTTGTATATTCTTCTTATACTCTGCAAATTTTCCAAATTTGCTTTTTAGTTTAGTAGTTATTTTCTAGCTTCCTTAGAATTTTCTAAATGAGGAATTATGTCAGCTGCAAATAGAGATAGTTTTCACTTCTTCCTTTCTAATCAGTATGCCTTTTAATTCTTTTACTTGCCTTATTGCTTAGATGGGCTCTCTGTTGAATAGGAGGAGTGAGAACTGGCATTTTTGTCTTATTCCTTACTTATTGAGAAAGTGCTCATTATTTCACAATTCAGTATGATGTCAGTTATTGGTTGTTTTGTAGATTCTCTGTATCATATGAAGGAAATTTTTTTCTAGTTGACCAAGAGTGTTAATCATGAGTGGGTGTTATATTGTGCCAAGTGCTTATTCTTCACCTTTTGAGATTATCATATGGATTTTTGTTTTTAGTTTGAATGTGGCAAATTACATAAACTGATTTTTAAATGTGAAACCAATCCTGCATACCTTGGATAACCCTGCTTGCAATTGTGCATTATTCTTTTTATGTTTTGCTGAAAACAGTTTGGGTTTTAAAAAAAATGATGTTTGTATGTATGTTTTTGAGAGATGTTGATTTGTGCTTTTCTTTTTTTCACATCTTTTATCAGGTTTGCTATTAAGATTGTGACAGCCTCATAAAATAAGTAGTTAAGTTTTTTTATCTTTTTTATTTTATGATAGAGTTGGTGTGAGTTTTTTTTCTCTAAATGTGTGACAGATTGCATCAGTGAAACCATCAAGGCCTAGAGTTTGGGATGATGTTTAATAATGAATTCAATTATTTAATAGGGGTATTCATATTTTCTATTTTATCTTGTCTTAGTCATGGTAAGTTGTCATTTTCAGGAAATTTTTTCCTTTTATCTCAGTTATTAAATTAGCATAAAATTATTCAGACTATTCTTTCATTATCCAATTAATTATATTTTTAATGTTCATTTTTATACAGAATTTTAAAAAATTATAACAGGATAGTTATTTTTTTTGCTGTACTTTTAAGTTTATTTTTTGGTTAAATAAACCTTTAATTTTAGAATAGTTTTAGATTTACAGAAAAGTTGCAAAGATATTGTAGAGAGTTCCCATATACCTCTCACCCAGCTTTTCCTATTACTTGCATCTTATATCACTATTGTACATTTGCTCCACTAAGGAACTAATATCAGTTCATTACTATTAACGAATCTCCATACCTTGTTCAAATTTTAACAGTTTTTCAATGCTATCCTCCAGAATCATCCAGAATACCGCATTACATGTCTCCTTAACCTTCCCTGGTCTATGATAGTTTCTCAGAATTTCTGTTCTTGATTTTTTGTTTTTGTTCTTGTTTTTGATGACCTTAACAGTTTTGAGATCAAGCTTTTTTTTTATAGAATATCTCTCATGTTGGGTTTCTTTGAAGTTTCTTCTCATGATTCGTATATGGTTATGGAAGGAAGATCACAGGGTTTCGTGAAACGCCATTCTCATTACATCATATCAAGAGAATATACCATCAGCATAACTTAGCACTGGTGCCGTTAACCTTGATCACTCGGCCAATGTAGTGCTCGTCAGGATCTCTATGGTAAAGTTACTTTTTTCATCCTTCCAGACTCTTACTCTTTGGAAGCAAGTCACTAAGCACCGCTCATACTCAGGGTGGAGAGTTAAGCTCCATTTACTTGAGGGGGCTATATCTACACAAATTATTTGAAATTTTTCGGTAGAAGAGATCTATCTCTTTTATGGGAGGGTTTTTTTTCCCTTTACTATACTGTAAAAATTTTAAATTTCTAATTTTATTATATTGTCATCAAGTAGCATGGCCAGATGGTCCCCAGTCCTCCCCACCGACCTTCCCTTTCTCTGCAATGCAGATTAGAGGTTCAGTTATATGGGTGAGCAAACTTTCTCTAATCAGTTTTGTTGGTTGGTATAAACATTGTGGAATTTATGAGAACTTGTTGCCATTTTGTTTCCTTCTTCACATGAGGCTACTGGTCAGTAAAATAAAGATAATTTCTCAACGTGTGCCTCTGGTGGGACATTGACACTTCTGAATCCCAATATGGAAGTTAGAAGGCTGCCTGGCAGACAGTATCATAACGCTTAGAAAGCGTTATCAGCTGGGGGTGAGCGTTCATGTTTGAAACACTTACTGAGTTTGCCGAGTGACATGACTGTACTGTTTTTGGTGTAGGTGGAAGCGAGTAATGCTACTTTTGAATCACAGTATAACAATGAAGGCTTTCAAAGAGGAGGAAGTAGAATGGTAGGTGCTATTTTGGCTCTGAACAAAAATATCCAGTGAACTCTGCCTGCTGCCATCACAAAGGCACCTGGTGAGAAACACCTGCAGTTCCTCTATCCTACTATTAAAGAACTTGATGTCAGGAAATAAAACCCTTCCAATGACACATTCTGAAATGAGAAGGTACAAAGTCTTACATACTTAGGAAGCTGTAAAGCTTTTGCGATAGTGGCTTATATCAACTGTGGTGATAATGGCGTAGATATTTTTAATGACATTAGTCATGAACTCCCTACCACTCTTCAGAATTAAATGGTATTAATATTTTGGTTGACACTCTTTCAATGTATTTTCCAGGCCTGTACACAGTGTATGTATACTTTTACAATGCTATAATCATAGCAGACGTATTATTTCAGGACAAATGCCATGAACAGCCCTTCATATTATTAAAAATTCTTCTACAACATCATTTTCATGGCTCCAGCATTGCAACGAATGAATGCACTGTAATACTGATTCTCAGATTATTAAACTGTCACAAATAGAACATCTGGAGAGTCATCTTTGACATATCACTGATTATTTCCTTAGAGCAAAGTTTCTCAAAAATGGCACTATTGGCATTTGGGGAACGATGCTTTTTCTTTTTTTTTCTTTTTTTTTTTTTTTTTTTATTGTAGGAGACTGTCCTATGCACTTTACGATGTTGGGTCACACCCCTCGCCTCTCTTCACTAGATGCCAGTAAGACCTCTATTCCCCATTGTGACAACCAAAACTGTCTCCAGACATTGCCAAATATCCCCTGGGCGCCAAAATTTCTCCCCCATTGAAAACCATTGCCTCAGAGTAAGTTCTTTGAAGAATTTGTCACATAAATGATATGCACAATTTAAAGTTTAAAAACAATTTATGTGGGTTTTATTTTCAGTTTGAAGAAAGTAATATGAGGATATAAAGAGATAACTTGAAAATTTGTGAACAAATATTTCTCCTGAACCTCTCCTACCAAGGTTCTTAGAGTTCTCTGTGCGCTGGGTTAAATAGACTGGGATCCTCCTCCACTTCAGCTACAGGAAAATCCTTCCGCGTAGCAGTAGAGCCATACAGTGTGAAGACAGTGGGAGGAGAAGGCACAGCTCCCAAACTGCCTCTCAGCTTTTTGACTTTTGTGACCTCACAGGCTATAACTGCACTTAACACGTTTTTGACCCCTAATATTCTCCTTTTCCAGGCAGTAAAGAGGATTAAGTGTTTAGATAATGGAATCAGTCAAACTGTTGCAGGTAGATGTATTCGGTGTCCAGGTTCCTGTCTCGTCCCAGAAAGAATTCAGAGACAAGACGTGGAGGTTAAGAAAGTAAAGCGAGGATTTACTAAGGGGTGGATAGTACACTCTCAAGGGGAGAGGGGGCAGGCTCATGTTACCAACCACCCTGAATTTTTTTGGTTCAATAGGGTGTAAAAAGGAATGGGCGGAATATTCATTGGGGAGGGGAGGGTTTGGGGTCGTATTCCCTGATTTTCACTCCAACTCCACCTTCCCAAGGGAGGAGGGATTTTTGTCCTTATTTAGTCTGAATCAGAAGTGTCACGGTGCATGATGGGTACTTCTACTCTGCAAGGCTACTCTTACTGATATGAGGTCATAATGAGCAAAAGGTTACATTTGGACACGGGAAATTCCTGCCTTTTCCCACCTTTCTTTGTCAGCCTCCAGGCCACTCATCATCCCCAAAAGGCGTGACCACTTATCAGCCCAGAGGTTCCTGCTTTTCTTTCTCTGCCCAGGGACCGCTGATGCCTACCATGATGTATGGTTTCCTGTATTTGGCCTGTGCCCCTCCTTTCTGCCCCCTCCCTGCCATGTGGCCTGTGTCCCCCTTTCTCTGCTCATATCTGGCTGTCTGCCTGTCTAACAAAACCAGATCCCAGTATTGCCCTCACCAGTTTCTAACCGGCTGAACTTGGGCCTCTTTCATCCTCAGTTTCTGTACCTGAGAACGACCTACAGAGTTGTTGGGAAAATTAAATATAAGATGTTTTAAATCTTGGCACCTAGAAAGCACTCATCAAATACTGTCCCCCCTTTTAAGTTGAGAGAAGATTATTCATTTTCTCTGTTTAATTCTATACCCCGAGGCCAGCTGAGGAGGCATTTCAGCAGCAAGAGTTGTCCTGAAACTTTTTCATGGGTACAATAACTCATCTTGTGATAGTTCACAAATGTAAATTTTACAATTGTGTAGGAGACACCGTGATAGTTGATATTTGAGTTATTTGGAACAGTGTCCCATTGGGTATGTGGGAAGAAAATACTAGAAGCTTGATTTGCTATATACTTTAAATTTCATCCATTTTAGTTTCTACTTCTGTATTTGCTAATGTTAAAATATACTAGTGCAACGTGATGTATATGACTTATAAATAAATAA
Organism: Vicugna pacos; assembly: GCF_048564905.1. Classification (NCBI taxonomy): domain Eukaryota; kingdom Metazoa; phylum Chordata; class Mammalia; order Artiodactyla; family Camelidae; genus Vicugna; species Vicugna pacos. Next base: position 18,703,165 of record NC_133008.1, read on the forward strand.
AAATATGTTGAGGATGTTTGTTCAAAATTTCCTTGCTGCTGGGTGTGAGATCTACATTTATTCGGAGACCACTGACCTGGCAGGTAGCTCTTTACTGTTTCTGTGATTTGGGGTGGAAGAAGGGAGCCATAAATCTCACTGCCTGTCAAAATCCCCACCATCCATGGAGGGTTATTTCAACATCGTTATGCGTGATGTTTCATCATTCTTTTGGTTTTCAATAACAGTCGAGATATGTTTTAAATGTTCCCACCCCAGTCTTTCTTTCAAGATTGACTGAAGTAGGGAGCAAGATGAAGCGCTTCCCTATGTCACTGATAGTACCTGGAAGACCGTATTTCCCTCTGGTTTGAAAATGGGAAAATAAAATACAAGATTCTAACTTTCTCTTTGGGATAACCTAAGCTAGGTATTAGGGGACAGCAGTGTCCAAATTAAACCTTCTCCTTGTCCCTTCCTTCAATTCTCCCTGGAAATAAGGGTATCTAAAAGATAATTGAGACGTATCGTAAGATCGGTGGCATGTAAAATGATGTCAGGATTTAGAAGGTGTTGGAAGGGAGTAAGTTGTGTGCGTTTGTGTGTGTGTGTGTGTGCACGCACACTTGTGTTTGAATAGGAGAACCAACATTCATAGGTTCCTGGTGTCTGACAGACTCTCTACACTGGACATTTACACCGTCCATGTTCACCCTCATACAAGCAAGACAAGGGAGAACAGAATTTCTTGTCCTCCTCACAGTCAACATTTTTAACAAGTAAAGAAAAGATAAAGTGGAAAGTTAAGGTTCTGTTTTGTCCTACCTTGACCCTTCTCCCACTCCACAGACTACCAGTATTTTGTGTATTTTGGGAGTACTTCCAGGAATTTCTATGTATACAGGGAAAAAATATGTATATACCTTTTTCACAAATAAGAATCATAATGTACAAATGGAAATCATATTATAGATATTGTTACCAAACTGCTTTTCCTCACTCTGCAGTAAAATTAGGATATTTTGCATGTCAGTATATATAGATTTACCTCATTCTTTTTAGAGGCTTCATGGCATTTCACTGCATGGATTTACTATAATAAGTTTAGCTACTTTCTTATTCAACACTGTAATATTTTCTGCATGTATCTTTGAAGACTTTTCTAGGGATACATTTATATAAATGGAATTACTGGCTCAAAATGTATGCGTGTTTAAAATTTAGATCCATTAAGAGTACCTCAATTTATCCACCTACAAATGAGACATTAAAATTTTTTATATAGTTTAAATTTTATGGGTGTAAAAGGGCATTTAGTTTTTCTCTTAATTTTTTCTTTCAAATAATGAGTGATATTGAGCATCTCAAAGATGTCATTTGTACACATTACTGAGGTTAAGGCTCTTTTGTATTGATTACATTGTAAACTTTTTCTATACTTAGGGTCACCAGAGAAGCCAGAGTGGAGACTGCGGGGAGTATGGGTTTGAATGAACTTTGGCTGCTCTATCAAGCAAGCTGACTGCTGAGGAAACATCAGAAGTTTTGCCCGAGTGACTCATCACCCAAATCCAACAGAGGTAATAAAATAACTTGCATTGCACAGCCCTTTGGCTATTTAGTTGGTTGTGTGAGATCAATGCTGCCCACTGTCTCTCTGGATTTTGCTTTGGGAAAGAGATTTATTGGTTAGACTTCACATTACAATGCAGTCAGGGGCTCTGGGACCCAATTCCCAGTATTCAGAGGCATAGGGAAAAATTATTTAACATCTTGGCCTCAGGGAACAATATCTACTTTATGGAGTTGCATCAGGCATCAAATTCTATGGGGATATACTGCTGTCCATTGCATTAACTATCTTTCATGTTGTTTCATTATTTTCTGAGGCTTTACTTTGTATTGGATGGTGAAAAGCTTGTGGCTAGAGATAACCTAGGTGACAGTTTTAAGAGGCTTGTGAAATAAAAGTGTGACAGGCCATGCATGTAGATTATTAGATGTAAAATGTATAACATAGCCTTGTATATGTAGTGTTACCTGGATTGGACTCATGTGCTATAATTATGGTTTTAAGTTTATGACTGTCTTTTCCATGAAATTCAGATTGACTAGTTTATATTCTCTAAACATTTCTTGTTTTACTCTTTCATTAGATTCTGCTCTTAAAATTCACTGCATGGTCTCCACAGACAAGAAGCTAAGGTTCTGCACTGCTACAGCCTTTCAGTTAAAAGACAGGGATACACATTTTCCTTCATTTTGCTCTTAGGCTGCCAGCATGTTTTATAGTCTCCCACACACTTTTCCTTTTTCAAAGACATTTTCAAGTTTAATCATATATTTTTAAAAAGTCAGATAATTTTCAGGTAATAAATTCTGGAATCCTGCAGACTGAAAGAAATACAAAAAATTTTTAGAAACCCATGTAACGAGTCATTTACCATGCCTATCGAAAAATTACAGCTACCCATTAGCAAGTTGCATTATTATAGAATTGCTAATATTACCTACTTTTTAAAAGCATTGAAATAAACTTGCTTGGAGGTGATGTTATTTACTAAAAAAAAGCAGAATAAGGCATCTATCTCTTTATGTTGGTTTAAAATAGAAGTATATTTTATGGGACATTTTAAAGAGTAATCTTAACAGGAGGGTCTTTTCCTATATAAATGTCTTACAAGTTTGCACTGTGTAATATGGGAGTTTTTCCTGATAATTTCTGGTTTCAAGAATTATAGCTCTTAGTTAAAATGTACTGATATAAAGGTTTCTTAGCTTTTCTTTTGAAGATACAGTGACAAAAGAAAATCAGACCTTTCATAGTATTCTTTGTACTGCATCTAGTCTGCTCAAATGGAATCATCTATTTCAAAAGTTATTGTGAAAGGAAAACTAAAAAAGAATAAATTGCATGTAATTGTGGTGAAGAATAAACTTTTCCTGATCAGTTAGAAAATAGCAAAGACATACTTGCTTTGTGTGCCTGGATAATCAATGGTGAATAAATAATATTATTACATACAAGGCAGAATCTTTTAAAAATTTATTAAGTTGTTCTTTACTGAAGGGCATAGGAGCATTGCATAATGTCTGACTCCTGCCAGAGAGAGACTCTGTCACTCGGTAGAACCATTTTTATAGTCTTTTCATGTACTAAATCAGCATTTTTTGATTAATTTTTAAAATTAAAATATAGTCAGTTTACAGTGTGTCAGTTTCTGGTGTACAGCATATTTCAGTCATACATATACATATGTATGTTTATTTTCATATTCTTTTTCATTATAGGTTGCTACAAGATATTGAATACAGTTCCCTGTGCTATGCAAAAGAAACTTGTTGTTTATTTTATATATAGTAGTTAGTATAGTAGTTAGTATTTGTAAATCTCGAACTCCCGATTTATCCCTTCCTATCCCCTTTCCCCCCTGGTAACCATAAGTTTCTTTTCTGTCTGGTGGTCTGTTTCTGTTTTGTAAATAAGTTTGTTTGTGACTTTTTTTGTTTGTTTTTTAGATTCCACATATGAATGATAACATATCATTTTTCTTTCTCTTTCTGGCTTAGTTCACTTAGAATGATAACCTCCAGGTCCATCCATGTTGTTGCAAATGGTGTTATTTTATTCTTTTTTATGGCTGAGTAGAATTCCTTTGTCTGAATATATCACAGCTTCTTTATCCAGTCATCTGTCAGTGGACATTTAGGTTGCTTCCATGCCTTGGCTATTGTAAATAGTGCTGCTATGACCATTAGGGTGCATGTATGTTTTTGAATTAGAGTTTCCTCTGGATGTATGCCCAGGAGTGGGATTGCTGGATCATATGATAAGTCTATTTTTATTTTTATTTTATTATATATATATATATATATTTATTGAAGTATAGTCAGTTTACAGTGTTGTGTCAATTTCTGGTGTACAGCACAATGCTTCAATCATACATGAACATACACATATTCATGTTCATATTCTTTTTCACCATAAGTTGAATATAGTTCTCTGTGCTACATAGTATAAACTTGTTGTTTATCTATTTTATATATAGTAGTTAATATGTGCAAATCTCAAACTCCCAATTTACCCCTTCCCACCACCTTCCACAGTGGGTGTTGGGTCATTTTCCCAGCATCCAATCTCCTCTCCATCTCCATCTCATACTTACTGTGAAGTTTATAGGCAGATAAATACTTTCCAGGGTTTGGAGTCCCATTTCCTATGCTACAGTGATTGGCCCACATGAGCAGGCTGAGGCAATTAGTAATTCTTCTGCTCCAGGCAGTGCTTCAGGAATGGGCTTGTTATGCACATCTGGACAATGGGACGTGAGAGGTTTTCTGAGAATGTCTCGGAAAGCTCCCCCTTACTGTTCTGGGAGAGCTTTCTGATGTGATCATTTTCTTCACTCATTTGTTTTGGATGAGGAAACCTATAACCCAATGATGGCCTCTCTTAACCGTGAGGGAGAACCAGCCTGAAACTGAATCTGACAACTTAGAAGATGGAACAGGGGGCAAGAAAGAAATTAGATCCTTGATCCATGGCTGAACCACTGACTCAGTCCAAGCCTGAAGCCCACCTTTCCTCTGGACTTTGAGAAACGTGAGCCGATGAAGCACTTCTGTTTTGTGTGCCAATCTGAGCTGGCTGGGTGTTCTCCTACCTTCAGACAGTCTAACTTACACCAAGGAGTTTTTCCTTTTTAGTCTTCATAACACAACCCTGTGGAATAGATGACATTATTGCCATCATTTTATGGATGAGGAAGCTGAGGCCTGGAAAGTTTCAGCATTTTGCCCTGAATCACAGAAGTAATAAGTAGTAAAGGACTTTACCTGTGGAGTTTAATCCAGACACCACATTCCTAAGCACCATGTCCTGTGGCTTTCCATGCTTTGGAGATGCAGAGAGAATGTCAGTCAAGTTGTAGGAAAATGACCACAAGGCTGGAAGCATTGACTTTGGGCCTGTAGGTGGAACTTAAATCAACAAGAGGTGGAACTAAAGCCAACAGCTTTGGAGTAGAGGAGATAAAGTAGCTGTGGCTGGGGTCTAGTCCATGTGTCATCGCACAAGGGGTGAGGGGGGACAGGACCAACAGGAAAGCTTGGAGGTCCCCTAGAGGTTAGAAGACAAAGAGGGAGGTCAGAAGAGGATGGCACAACTAGACAGAGGAAGTTCAAGTTCAGTGCTGTCATTATCTGGGAAAAGCCAGCTTTCAGTTTAGGAGAGAGGGGAGAGGGAGCGTTGCCAAAAGGGCTAAATGAGAATGTGTCCAGGAGTTTAGAAGAGCACAGAGAAGGGTTACTAGGGGAACGGAGGGGAGATGGGAGGGTAACTGAGCTGGAGAGGATGCAAGCATGAGAGGGCTAGCGGGCTGGAAGCAGGTGTGTTTTGGTCAGTGCATCAAAATGAACAGGATGTGGAACTGTGGGAAGAACAGAGGCTGTTTCCACACTGACCTGCTTCCCAGGATGCATTTACATATGTGGACTCCGTAGCAACTCTGACTCCCAGGGCGTCACGTCCCACTGGCAGAAGGGAACCCAGGCGGCGATGGCAACCTGATAAACCTCAAGCAATATTAATATGCACAAGCGTCTGAAGGCTGCAGTCTTTTAAGAACAACAATACCGCCAGCAGAGGCAGCAGCAACAGTAACAACTACAGTAATTTGTAGCTCTCCCCTCTGGAGAAACAACAGAGCTGCATGTGTTATTTTTTAGTAATTAGTCACAAATTAACTAATTGCTGCCATCCTTAAACCTGTTTTCCCCTCCAGCTTGTCATTATCTGCAGATGTCAAAACAAGTAAAATAAATGAACGAGATTTTCCGTCAGATGTTTGTTAATAATTGCTCTCCTAAAAAAAGTTAAAAATTGTTTAAGTCTGACAGCAAAATCTCCTTCCTGTCTTGTAACTTTAAAATACCTTTTTTAAAAAAAATCTTTGAATATCTGTTAGAGATTTTTAGACTCTTCCTTGCTCCTTTTTTGAATCACCAAGTCCAGTGGTTCACCTGGGAAACCAATTAAAATTCACCTTGGGAGCACAAAAATGCACATTTCTGGTCGCTACCTCAGAGATGTTGATTTATTAGGACTGGGGTGGGCCCAGGAATCTGCATTTTCCGGCTATCTCCTTAGGTGATTCTCATACAGGGGTGCCAGGGAAGTCTGTAAGAAATTGCTCAAATCTTTTGGCAAACTGGGGGTTGCAGCAGAGGATGGAGAGGTATCCGTCTCTGCTCTGAAAATTGTTTTAGTTCTTTCTTCTCATTTCTCTCCCTTTGGTCTTTGAGATACAGTGTTAAGGAAAACACTCAGGCACTGAAATGAGGTCTGGATTTGAACCCGAGATGTAGCATTTACTAAAGGTGCACTCTTGACAGAGGCAGATAAATTCATTCTGACTCCATTTCTCATCTGTGAAATGGCCCTCAGATGATGATGTTCGTAGTGCCTCATTTAACATACAGTACATGGTCAGTGCTTAAACATTACTGTTCCTATGTCTTTCATTTCTTCTTGGCACTCACTGCCTGTGGGGTTGCCCATGCCAAAGTGTGAGCTTATGAAGGTTTACATGTGATGCTCTCATGCTGGAATACTTTTTTCTGTTTTTTCACTCCCACCTTTTCCTTTCTTTTGGGCTCTGAACAAAGGCTTATGAGTGACTTGCTGAGCACAGTCCTGGGTGGAGAAAGAAGCGTGCTATGAGATTGACAGCAGAGCAAAGAGCATGCAGGCAGTGAAGCTCTCAGAAGCCTCTGATCTTGTGCAGGGTGCTGAATAGGAAAGGCACATGGCAGGATAAAAGTCTGGTGTCTGTCCATTTGTGTTGTCTGCTAGGGGCACTGAGCAGAGAAAGTAGATGCTGTAATCTGTTTCCCATCTGCTTTTCATTTTCTGAAGTCGACAAGGTGGGGTCCAGTGAGGACAGAGGTTAGAAAAGGATTTTCTTGTTAACATTTTCCCCTCTGTGACCCCTGTGTGTACTGTAGGCACAGAGACTTGGTGGAATGGTAGAGAGTTAAGGCATATTCTAAGTTCTGCGTGTACTGCTGTGCGTTCCACAAAACCTGTTACCCATCTGGAGTTTTGGCATGATGGGGTTTCTGGTTTCAGAATTATCATTGAACAGGATCCACAGATGGCAGTATAGATAGTTTAACTTCTGACTTGTGTTGGAGAAGGTCATTGAGCGGATGTGACCACCCACTGACCCATGAGCTGGACCCAGGCAACTGGAGGCTCCTCATCCCTACCCCTGACCTCGGAATGCACATTCCACCCACTGTTGTCACAACCAGATCTGTTTCAAGGACACAGCCTTGAGAGAGCAATGTACTGTTGAGACCAGTGGACTGTGTATGTGACTGAATCCCATTAAGGCCTCTATATAAACTTTTAAGATTATGGCAACTGGGTGCAGAGGTCTACCCATCTCAAAGCCATCCAAGACGAACATCATTTGTCAGTTCTCTTGCTTATTCAAACTTATCAATCTGGAGTGATCTGCCTCTTTCTTTGGTCTCCCCTAGTCCTCTGTGGATGAGGGACAGTTGTGAACCAACAGCTGGTATCGTGGATCCTCAAAAGAGAACTCCTTGGAAATTCTTGATGTATTTCTTCATGCAGCCAGGCCAAGGGGCTTTAATTGTTTTGCCATAGATTGCAAACTGGCAGCTATGGGCCAAATTAATTCTTTAAAAGTTTTTTCTTCTTAGCAGCACTGTATTTAAAGAAGGAATAAGTCACCAGTGTCAACAAATAGTCAAACAAAAACAACCAGGACATCTCACCTAAAAATCCGTATTTTGGGGCTTTTCTTGAAAAATCCAAACACATTGGCAGTATTGGCCAAGAAGCAGGGAACAAATGCACCCATTTGTCACAGGTCCTGCCTGGTCACTCTCACTTGGCCTGGATTTTAATGGCATTGGAATCTGTGGCCTCAGACTTGAGAGCACAGCCCCAGACTGACTGCCTGGGCACGAGCACCCAGTCTTCCCATCATTCTGTGTGACTCTCGGTGAGCCAGCTAATCCTCTTTGTGTCTTTTTCTCATCTGCAAGACACTGATGATGATAATAACATCTACATTATCGGACTGTCAAGAGTATTATATTAAGACAGGTGAGAGGATTAAAATACATGTAAAGACTGTGGAACATGGTTAGGGCCAATGGTAGTTTGATGCCATGATCATTATGATCATTGTTATTGTTAGCGTTTTCATTAATAGCCTGTGCCAGTATCTGTGGCATGATCTCAGCCACTCATAGAAGGAATACATTTTTACCAATGAAATGACTGAAGATTTTAAGACTATTTTTCCTGCATAGGAGGATTTTAAAGAAAATACCCTAACTGAGTATTATGGCTTACTGAATAAAGACAAGAGTGAAATGAAAGTGAATAATGTAGGCATATTAAGCCTTTCATTATGAAAAGTTCAAATTAATATTTATATAACCTCAACCTAGATTCAACAATTCACATTGTATCACATTCACTTTCTCTCTCTCTCTCCCCCTCACCTTCTCTCTCTCGTTTCTTTTTTCTTTTATTTAATTTGTAGAAATCAACTCTTCATCCTGAATCCTTCTGGGTGAATCTTCTAAGAAAAAAATATTTCCCTATAGCACTGTTGTTTTATCTGAGAAAAAAAAATCCTGAATTCCATGTATCTGTGTAATCTCTAGGTAAATATCCTCCTTTGTCCTACAGTTATACAATTTTTAAAAGAAACATCCAGTGAATGTTCACACATTGTAATGGCTTTTTGGTCTTTTTTAGTCTAAAAGGCATCCATCTTTTAAAAATTAAAGTGTAGTTGACATAAAAGCACACATATTTAAAGTGTACAATTTGATAAGTTTAGACATGTACACCCTGTGAAACTGTCACCTTAGTCAAGACAGTGAGCAGACACATCACCCCCCGAACTTCTTTGTCCTCCTCTCTAATCTTTTCCTCAAGCCCTCTCTTTGCTCCCCTTCCCCATTCAGGCCAACCCTGGATCTTTCTGTCACTGGAGGTAAGTGTGCGTTTTCTGGGATTTCCTATACATGGAGTCGTATAGTCTGACTGCTCCTTTGGCATCACCGTGCTGAGATTTCTCCAGGTTTTGGCATGTATCCATTCTTTCACTGCTGCCTAGCATTCTGTTTTGTGGATCTATCACCAGTTGTTTATACACTTCCTTGTTCATGGACACCTGGGTTGTTTCTGTGTTTTGACTATCTCAAATAAAGCTGCTGGGAATACTTGTGTGCCAGTCTTGGTATGGACATGTGCGTTTTTGGTCTTGGGTATATTTCTAGGATTGAAATAGGTCATATCGTAGGTGTATGTTTAACTTTCTGAGATATTGCAGAACTGTCTTCCAAAGTGGTTGTGCTACTTTACGTTTTCAACAGTGGTGTCTGAGAATTCTAGTTCCTTCCTGCCAACACTTGGTAAAATAAATTTTTATAGAACTTAACCATTTAAGAGATGTGCTCCCATTTTATTTATTTTAAAAAATTGATGTGTGTTTGTTTTTATTTTTCTTGACTTTTTTTTTTTTTAATGACATTGATTTTTGAGGCGTCCATGAAATTCGTCTTGTAGAACAGTCCACTTTTGGGAGTTTTTGAAAGTTTTACAGGCTGCTTATATTGAGCCCTTTTATTTCACAGCCTTTGGTGGGCAGTCACTTTGTTAATTCTCTGGGTGTTAGCTCCAGGTGAGAATGGATATAAGGTATGAAGCATTTGCCCATGGCATGATACTGAGAATTTGTCTTGTGAACATTTATCCAGGAAAATCAATATTAAATCCTTTTTTGTTCTGATCCTGTAGAAAAGCTTAGATTGCATCCAGCTTTAGACTTCAGTGTAGAAGTGGACTGTCTTGACTAGCCAACTGTGCTTGAACTGTATTTTATCTGATAGCCTTTACTCTCTTAAGCTAAGGTAACTACAATTAATTTCTGAAGCAAAAATGTCATTTTTGTCTCAAGACTTCTCTCTTCTTTCCAAAGGAAATTAACAAAATAGAAAAATATTTTAAAGGGCTAGAGTTTCATTTGCTTATACCTTTATGTTTTGGGTCCTGACCTGGGAAATAAGAAGTGGATTGTAAAATGCTGGACTGCATGAACATGCCTTCCTTTTGACTAAGTTCATCCAGGAAGGATGACCAACTGTCTGGCATGAATGCACTTCAGAAACATTGCCTCATGTGGTAGGCTGTTTGGGATTATATCCCCTCCCCGTTTTAAACTGTACTTTGGAATTATTAAAAAAAAAAGCTATCATGATCAGAAACCTTAAAACATGAATAAGAACTTCTCCATTCATTCACTAAAAAAAAAAAAAGTTATAAAAACCACAGTTAAAATGAATCTTCAGAGCAAATTAGTAGATATTTACTGTTTAATGTTTAAAACCTGGTCTCCCTATCGCGTTAAGATATTTAGGGTAAATTCACACTGGTTTTATTATATTCTAGACTGTGATGAGCCAGAAATCAGAAAAAAAGCTTTTTTGCTTATTGATAAGGAATTATCTTCATAAGTTATCTTCATGGGCACACCCCCGTGGGATAACCTTGCAAATGGAAAACTGTCAAATCTTTCTTGAGATATAAATGTTTATAAGAAAGATTTAAACTAAAAGAGTGGTCATACAGCAATAGAAATAACCCTTTTTCTTTGTTGGATGAGTCAAATTTTCTAAATGACAATGGGTCATAATGTTCTAGAGCTAGAATGGGTGTCAGATATAGTAAAAATAGACTAACAATTACTGAGTGTTTTCCAATGTATCAGGAACTACAGTTTGCATGCCTTATTTGGTGTCATTCTCTCAGCAGCCCTTGCCATATGTTCTATTATTCCCCCCATTTTGAGGAGGAATCTAAAAGCCTGAGAGGCTAAGGAACTTGATTGAGGTCCTGTATCTCTCATTTGTTTAACGTGCTCACCTTGGAAGTAGGGTTGATTAGGTATCTTTCAAGGTCATGTGTAAATAGCAATTTATTAGAAATCATTTTTTGACATTGAATTTAAAAAGGCTAACATACCTTGTTGCACAACCTTGTTGCATAGATTGTTAGTTTTCAGACTTTTCATCATTTAATCTGCCTGCTGAGAAACCCTTTTTCCTATTGCAAAGGCTCATGATATGTGCAGACTTCAGAGCCTGGCTTGGCTTTCCTGTAGTAAGATGCTTATTGACTGAGCCATAGAAAATTCGGTGTTATTAAAGAAAAATTAAATGATGCTTGCGTGAATAAGTCTTATGTTAGTTGCTGAGGTAGGGGTTAATGCTTGTTAGTAATTTTCAGCTTTCTGTACAAGTCATATCCATGTCTGATGTGGCAGCAGGCAAGAGAAAGGATAAGGAGAGAATGTACAGGCAGAACAAATAATTTGTCAAACAACTTCCTCTAAGCATGAAAAAGTAATTAAAGTAAATTGTATCAAGTGTCCTGCGTTTAGTATAAGAACTTCATTAAAGGCAATAAGGCACTGATTAACTTCCCGTCTAAAGGGAATGTTCTGTAGCAACATGCAAGATGCCTCCTGGCCTTACTAGTTTTTGTTGCCTTTGGATCCGGTGTCTGGGTAGTAATCTCTTCTTCTTGATGTGAAAATCCCATTGGCCGTGAGGGCTGAGGACTGTCACCCATAGACTTGCTCAAGTTTCAAGAAGCTTCCAAAATCAGCAATGTCACTAAAGGATTTTTGGTAAGAGAATAACAATTATAATGATTCATAGTGCTAGTAACAGCTTTCTCTGTTTCACTTTGGGCTGTTACTGCAATTCTATGATAACTGCCTCAGTTGTAAAGCAGATGGTGATTCTTATTTGACAGGTGAGGAACGTGAACATTAGGGGAGTAATTTGGCCAGATAACTCTGCTACCACTTAAAGAAGTGAAATTCAACTCCAAGTCTGCCTAAACCTCCAGTCCTGTTCTCTGAATAGTTACGCTAATATTGTGCCTTAAATAAAACATACATGGTATATTTACTTTAAATACTTTACCTTTTTAAATAAAAGTTTGTTCTATTTTTCTAAGTCACAATTAAGCTGTCATGTTTATAGGAAATTACAAGTTGAAGAGAAATTATAGGTGCAAAGAAATGAGAATTCAAAAAACATATTTTTGCATTAGTAAGGGTCTTAGCAGGAAAAGAGGTGGTACACTCACATGAGATAATTTGAGAGGATTTTAATAAAGGGATTATTATACGAGTCTAGGTTAGTGTCTTACACCGCTTAGGCTGCCATAACAAAATACCGTAGACTGGCTAGTTTAAACAACAGATATATATTTTCTCACAGTTCTGGAGGTGGAGGTCTGAGGTCAGGGTGCCACTATGGCTGCACTGTGGTGAGGGTTCTCTTCCTGGCTTGCAGAGGGCTGCCTTCTCACTGTGTTCTCTCCTGCGCGCTTTGCAGGGACACAGTTTGGTCTGCAGCAGTTAGGGAAACCAAAATGCATAGGAGAGTACCCCGGGGCTGGAAACACTAGGGAATTACCACTCCTGGGCCTGAAGGAACTGAAAAGGGTTTGGCCACTACTGCAGGCAGGGAGAGAGAATGCATGTGGTGAGGGCTGCCTGGTGGGAGCTGTAACCATAGCTGGGGGGTCAGCCAGCAGCAGCCCCAGCAGGAAAGGAATGAGGACATCACTCTCCCATCTCCCTCTGATTGCACCCTTATGCTTCTCAGTGGAGGAACCTAATTGGAAGCCAGAAGGAAGGGAAGTCCATTGATGAAGTTGATATATGTGTAGGGGGAGAAAAATAACTTTTTCTTCGCTCTTCTGAGGTTTTAACTAAGACTCCCGTAATAAAATACAGATTAACAAGAGAAAAACAGAAGTTTATTAACACGTATACCCCATGTATACATGAGAGATACCCAGAGAAAAATGAGTAACTCTCTGAGGTGGCTTATAATTCAGACTTAAATATCATCTTAATGGGGGGAGGGGAGTTGGGGAATGGTAGGTTCTTAAAGCAAATGGTTAATGATATTTAGGGAAGATGAATAGGCCCTTAGAAGAAATGATGGGAGTATGATAGTTTGTGACAAGGTTTTCTGGGTGTGGTGTTGACTTCTACTCTCTTCTCTATTATCTGCTTGATTGATACACGTCAATCTTCTTTCAGTTTGAGTCTGAAGGCAGGAAAGAACCTACATCCCAGCCTAAGGCAGCCAGGCAGGAGGAATTCCCTCTTCCTTGTGAAAGGGTCAACCTTTTTGTTCTCTTCAAGCTTTCAACTTATTGGATGGGGCCCATTCAGATTAGAGACAACATTCTGCTTTACTCAGTCTGCTGATTCAGTTTCTAACCTCACCCAGAAACATCTTCACCAACACACCCAGAATAATGTTTGAATAAACGTCTGGGCACCTTGTGGCCCAGTCAAGTTGGCACCTAAGATGAACTATCCTACCATTCTACTGTCTGCCTAAGGCCAGTCTCCTTATAGGAGGTTTCCTGTCTGAGAATCTGCCTCTTCTCTAGGGAACTGAAACCAGAAAAATCTTCTCCTGAGGTCGCATGCTACATAATTCATGAGGGCAATTCCTTATCCTAGCAGAGATCTACTAAGGAGCTTACCCACATCCCTATCAAAAGACTAATGGCATTTTTCACAGAACTAAAAGAAATACTTTTAAAATTTGTATGGAACCACAAAAGACCCAACTAGCCAAAACAATCTTGAGAAAGAAGAACAAGCTGGGGGAATCACGCTTCCTAATTTCAGACTATACTATAAAGCTTCAGTAATCAAGACAGTGTAGTATTAACACAAAACAGACACATAGATCAATGGAAGAAGACAGAGAGCCCAGAAATAAAACTACACACTTGTGGACAATTAATCTATGACAAAGGAGGCAAGAGTATACAATGGAGAAAAGACAGTCTCTTCAATGAGTGGTGCTGGGAAAACTGGACAGCTATATGCAAAAGAATGAAATTAGAACATTCTCAAACACCATATACAAAAATGAACTGAAAATGGATTAAAGACCTAAATGTAAGACTGACTACTATAAAACTCCTAGAGGAAAACGTAGGCAGAACACTCTTTGACATAAATTGCAGCAATATCTTTTTGGATCTGTTTCCTAAAGGAAAAAAAATAAAAGTGAAAATAAACAAATGGGACCTAATTAAACTTGAAAGCTTTTGCACAGCAAAGGAAACCAACAGAGCAAAAAGACAACCTACAGAATGGGAGAAAATATTTGCAAATGATATGGCCAATAAGAGATTAATATCCAACATATATAAATAGCTCATACAACTCAACATCAGAAAACCAAACAACTCGATTGAAAAATGGTCAGAAGATCTGAGTAGACATTTTTCCAAAGAGTAAATGCAGATGGCCAACAGGCACGTGAAAAGATGCTCAACATCACTAATTATTAGAGAAAGGCAATCAAAACCACAATGAAATACCACTTCACACCTGTCAGAATGGCTACCACTAAAAAGAACACAAATAACAAATGTAGGCAAGGAATGTGGGAAAAAGGGAACTCTCATATATTGTTGGTGGGAATGTAAATTGATGCAGCCACTGTGGAAAACAATATGAATGTTTCTCAAAGAAATAAAAATAGAACTACCATATGATCCAGCAATTCTACTTCTGGGTATATATCCACCCCCCCCCACCCTGCCAAAGCCACTAATTTGAAAAGATAGATGCACATGTGCACCCCAGTGTTCATAGAAGCACTATTTATGATTGCCAAGGTATAGAAGCAACCTAAGTGTTCATCAGAGAGGAATGGATAAAGGTGTTGTATATATACTCAGTCATAAAATGGAATATTACTCAGTCACAAAAAAGAATAAATTCTTGCCATTTGCAGCAACATGGAAGGACTTGGAGGGCATTATGCTAAGTGAAAACTGTCACACAGTGAAAGACAGATACTATATGATATCACTCATATGTGGAATCTAAAAAATACGACAAACTAGTGAATACAACAGAATAGAAGCAGACTCACAAATACAGAGAACAAACTAGTGATTACCAGTAGAGAGAGCGAGGTGGGGAGGGGCAATATGGGGTAGGGGATTGGGAGGTACAAACTATTGTGTGTAAAATAAGCTATAAGGGGATATTGTACAACACAGGGAATATAGCCAATATTTTATAATAACTATAAATGTAGTATAACCTTTAAAAATTGAAAATCACTATATTGTACACCTGTAACATATAATATTTTACAGCACCTATATTTTTTCAATTTTTTTTCAATTTTTTTCAATAAAAAAGAAGTAATGGGGAAAAAAAGCTTACTCCCAAGGAGGACCTCTTCTTTGCATCCTTCTACTCTCATCCAGAATCACATCTATCTTTCCTTCCCCTTTGCAGCCCCTGATCTACCACTTCTTGATCCCTAACTTCTGACCCTGTGTTCCTGGACTGAGGGACTAATTCTCTACCAGGAACCCAATAACTCAGTAATGACCCATCCAAAACATTTGTATTTAAACCTTGGCCTGCATTATCTTATCCCAAAGGCTTTTCAACTCAAGTCACATTCAGTTTAATTCACCTTCCTGTGCCCCTGTGACAATGGACTCGTCTGAGCCCCTCCTACCACAAATCAGTACTTCAACACCAGCAGAAAATAAAATGGAAAAGAATGGGGAAAAATAAAGACTCAGTCTTCCCTGGTTGATAAATCTCCTGGGTAGAGGATTTATGACAGTTGAGTTCATTTTGGAGGATCTGTCTTTCGTCAGATAAAAGGGGGTGCAGAGAAAGCCTCTCCCTGCATTTGCTATTTTTCAAATATCCATAAACTCAAAACAACCAGTATCCAAAGCAGCATATTTCATATTTTGGGACAGCATGTCCAAGCCCCTGTGGTCTTCTTTTAGGGTGCTATATTTTGCTATCCTTCCCATGTCTTCTCAAGGCGCAGAGCAGGGTGGAAAAGGAAGGAGAGTGAACCTTGGAAGGGCAAAGGGAAGATACCAAATTGTATCTACTGTCAACTTAACCTTTAACTGACCAACTTATGTAAAACAGATCTTCTGATTCATCTCTCTCCTCTGACATTGCTCTCTACCACATCAGTGGTTATCTCTTTCATATCACTTAACTTCAGTGGGATATGGATCGCCTTTATTTATTTGTATATTTTGTATTTGTATGACTGCCTTCACTAACAAGTATCTTTTGTGGATGTTTTGATCGGTGCTCTGGTGGTCATCTTCTTTTCATTTAGGTACCTGGAGAGATTGTACTTCCCTGCCCACCTAATGGTTGGCTGGTATGTCTATGGCTTGTTTCGGCCGATGACTTGTGGGAGGAGTGAGAGAGTCCTTTCTAGGTGGAAACACTCTCTTGAGCTGTTTTTCTCTCATTGTCAGAGTGACCAGCAATGTTTGAGATGGTTGCTGCTCCATCAGCTGTCATCCAGAGTGAGAAGACCTGGAATGGCAGTAGTTGATATGAGGCAGAACTAGACCTTGACTTTTGTGAGTCAGTCAGTGAGACTTTGGGATTGTTTGTTAGCAGAATATAGCGTAGCCCTCTTCTGACAATTCCTGAATTGCGGAGAGAATGAACAAACTTGTCTCTTAATTTGAGCAGAAGATTTTTAGGGCCTCTGATCATCCAAGTAGCTAATTTACATAGTTTTGAAACTTTAGCTTGTCAATATGTCCTTGTCATGACCTTAAATTCACAAGTTGAATATTATATTCCATCTCACAGTAGAAGGACTTCTAAATATAACTCTCATTAATGCCAACGCTCCTTTGCATATTGGAATGACACTCTAGCCCTTGAAATTGTAACTTTGAGTGAGAACGACACATGAAAGACAGATCAGAATCAGGCAGGCAGGCTCTCCTGGGAGGACAGGAACTAATTTGCGTTTTGAATTTATCCTTTTGATGTTCTATTATTCCCAACAATAGTAAGTAATTTTAAGACGGAGAATTGAAGCTGCCTAGGCCTGTTCTGTTCTCTCATGTCTGGTCCACTCTTGTTATTCAAATGTGACTCTCATTCATTACTTTTATTTCTAGACAAATAGGTCTATAGACATGTACATTGCTTTGTCCTGAATGTTAAACAGGAAGAAAAAAAAGGTTCTTAGCACAGCAAATTTACAAAAAGCATGAAAAATTTGAAGTTGAGCGCATCAAAAGCCGAGACCATGTTTTAATTGCCTGTTTTACTGGATCTTGCTTTGGGTGGGTGAGAATATTTTTTATTTTTTAGGTTTAACCAAACTGACAAAAAGTTTTAACCAAGTGTAACTTAAACTTTTTTTTAAATGGAGGTACAGGGGATTGAACCCAGGACCTCATGCATGCCAAGCACACACTCTGCCCTCCCCACACTATAACTTTTAATCAGCATTTTCTAGGGAGGGGATTCTTTTGGGGAAATAAGAAAGATAGAAACCTTCACCCATCAGTTTCAATAAAAAATTTACAAGCCCACTGCTTTTCCTAGCGTAGGGAAAATTGGGATCAGACATGAATATGGACTGGTGATTTTTTCTATTTTGTTCAATGTGTTCAGAGACCACTATTTAAGCACACAGCTCAAGAATCACATTTGTAAGTAGCCAGAGATTTTCAAAATTAGCTCTAGGGTATATGAAAAAATAAAAAGACTTTTCTAAGTGAAGTTGTTACTGACAATTAATCACTGTATGTCTCCCCTCTCAAAAAAAGATTGAGTAGTTAGAATTATACTGATTCCTATGAATAAGATAATCAAATGAAATTGGTGTGGAAGAGTTGTCAATCATATAGTGAGAAATCTAGGTGCTGCACAGAAGATGGACTCATGGTCCAGTAAAGAGAAAGACTTCATATTTGTTTTGTTTGGTGGACTTAGGGGACAAGGGCTTTGGAAAAAAGTGTTGTTCTTGAGGGCTTCATACACAGGAAATTCAGTCAAGTAGATTCCTGTGAATTAACTTCCATTACATGCAAACCTGACCAAGTGGATCCCATCTATTCTTATTTCTGCACCTCGGCTATTTACTTTTTTACTTCAGTCCCAGCCATCCTTGTAGAGGGCTGTGTCAGGGAGATGAAGCCAGTTGTTAGATTCAGGCAGATGACTGAGCCAGGGACTAGGAACCAGAAATGGGGCCAGGAACTAGGAACTTCAAATGGGATGGATATGAAGGAAACTGTCACTTCCCAGGTAGTGCTGGACGAGAGGTGAGCAGGTAGGCAGGTGTTTTAATACAAACTTTTCGTATTGAGTGGCTTCAATAAAATCCCCACTTTGGGGAAGTATACATGCTGTTCAAAGACAGATGATTTAGGCCTTTTAGCTCAAGGTTGTCATACCTTTCAAGAACGAACAACTGTTCACAGTTATTACTAAAGCCTACTGAATATTCCACCTACTGAATAGCTTGGAGCCTACAAGTAATTTCACTTCCTACTTTATGATATGATGAATATTTGTGATAAGCTTTTGTCATTCTGTGTAACAGATCAGTGTTTCTCTTGGTAATTCAGGAGCATCTAATTGACTGGACTTGTACACGTTGTTGATCAATATGTATTATATCCATTTAACAGAGGACTCTAAAATTATTTCTCTATCTCTTCTTCAGAAGACGAAAAGTGCACAAACCTACTTTCAGATATGCGCAAAACAACCTAATGTTAACCATCTTCATTTATGATGTAATTATCTTGATCTAAGTCTTCTTAAAGCCTTGTAAAACTCTGAGAAAGATTAAATTATGCAGCATATACATGGCTAGCTAGATACAGGTAGAGTGTATGTGTGTTTGTGTGTGTATGTGTGTACATATGTTCAGAAATTCTTGAATGAAAGGATCCTCTGCCTTAATATTTAGCTAACCAGACAATTCAATTAACTATAGTTTCTCAGTGCATGAGTGAGTTTTCTATATAATATAAAATGTTTTGATTAGCTGATAAAATATCCAATTAAAATCCAAAATGAAATTCAAGACCATAGCACAAAATTATTTATCCAAGGAGAGGGTATAGCTCAATTGGTAGAGTACATGCTTAGCATGCATGAGGTCCTGGGTTCAATCCCCAGTACCTCCATTTTGTAAATAAATAAATAAACCTAATTACCTCCCTCCTCAAAAAAAAAAAAAAAAAAGCTCAACATAACCTTAAAAAAAGGAAGAAAAAGTATTTATCTAACCAATTATTATTAAATCTGCGTTTAAAAGTCATTGTTAAAATATACTTTAGTGACCAATTTTAATTCTTGTATAGTAAGGCCCCTAATATAGGCATTTGTTTAATATACTGAAAACAGTCTTGAAATAATGAGCAAGAAAGTATGTAATCTTGAATCTCTGAATGTGTTAGTGTTATGGACTGAATGTTGTCCCTTGAAAATTCCTGTGTTGAAGCTGGAAGCCCCAGGGTGATGGTATTTGGAGATGGGTCCTTTGGAAGGTAATTAGGTTTAGATAAGTTCATGAGGGTGGGGATCCCAGCATGAGATTAGTATATACGAAGAGAAAGAGAGACCAAAATACTTTCTCTCTCCACCTTGTGAAGACACAGCAAGAAGGTGGCCATTTACAAGGTCCAAACTGAATAGGCTGGCATCTGATCTTGTACTTGTCAGAACTGTGAGAAACACATTTGTGTTCTTTAAGCCACCCAGAATACGGTATTTTGTTACATCACCCTGAGCAGACGAACACAGTTATCTATCATTCTGGGGTTAGTAACCCATGCATCAGAGTTCTCAATGACTCTTTGGAATGTAAAGGCAGGTGTTCTTTCTTCTCTGTTCCGAAGCTCTTTGAAAATGTAGTGGTACTATGATGTGGGTTTCATGGCATGTAGTTTGTCAAAGCTTGCTTTGGAGGTGTAGATGATGCTTGGATAGGGGTGGCTTCTTGTGACTTTGTCAGATACTGTGTGGAGAATGTATGGGGTGAGTTCTTGGTGAGTTCTATTTGAAGTTAAATCTGGAGTAAAACTAGTTTTAGTCAGGGCAACGAGACTGATATGTTTGGTTTTAGGGCGGTTCTTTGCTTTTGGACAGGTCTGTCTCGTGTTAACTCTAAAAGAGAAGACATCATATGATATTTTTTATTTGAGTGATATCATATGGTATTTTTCTTTCTCTTTCTGGCTTACTTCACTTAGAATGATGATCTCCAGGTCCATCCATGTTGCTGTAAGTGGCATTATTTTACTTTTTTATGGCTAGTAGGATTTCATTGTATAAATATACCACAACAGCTTTATCCAGTCATCTCTTGTTGGACATTTAGGTTGTTTCCATGTCTTGGCTGTTGTATATAGTGCTGCTGTGAACATTGGGGTGCATGTGTCTTTTTGAATTAGAGTTTTTGTCTTTTCCAAATGTATGTCCAGAAGTGGGATTGCTGGATCATATCTATTTTTAGTTTTTTGAGAAATACATACTGTTTTCTGTAATGACTGCATTTTCTTCTTCTTTTTTTTTTTTTTTACTATTTTTAATTGGTTTTTTTAAAATATTGAATTGCATAAATTCTTTATATATTTTGGATATTTAACCCTTTCTCAAACATATCACTTGTAATATCTTCTCCCGTTCATCAAGTTGTCCTTTTGTTTTGTTAATGTTTTCTTTCGCTGTGCAAAAGCTTTGAAGTTTGAATAGGTCCCACTCATCTATTTTTATAATTGTTTTTCTTGACTGAGGAGATATATCCAAAAAAAATTTCTAAAACCTATGTTCTTATTCTTCATGCTTTGTATGACATTGACTCAACCCCCCCCCCCCCCCCCCGCCGCCAGCTTAAGAGATGGACTTCAGAGTTACATCTAACCATTCAAAGTATTGCTTTTTTTCTGGTCAAAGATCAGGAATAAGTATGTCACTTAATAAGAGCCAATGAGGCAAAAACAAAACTTACCTGAGTTGCTAAGGAAAAGGTATAAGCACTTTTCCTATTGGATTCGAACCTGAAAGCTTGTGTCCTGGAACTGTTGGTTATTATTTTGCCTCCCCTGAGATTGATGCCAATGCTGAGGAGAACAGAACCAGTAGAAAGGAAAGATCTGGGACCTTATGTCATTATTTGAGTCTTTGAATAAAGACATACCTGAAACATATTCTTGGAATTTACATTATGTGATTCTAATACCTTTCCTTTTAAAAATAAGTATATTTTGTGTTTAATTTCCTGAAAGTCTCATGGTTGATGTAGTTACTTAGCAAACTAAGTGCTCAAAATGGAAAATTAAGTTACTAAAAGAACTTTGGATGGAGGGAACAATTGCATGGAGGGAATTAATATTTTAAAAAAGGTGCCATTTTGAGCTTTTCTAGGAGTTTTAAGGAAAATTTAGGTTATTTTTCCCTTTCCTTACAGTATGTTTTATTCTTGCTACCATGATAATTACTATAATCACATTAGCAAGATATCAAAAGGTCCTGCTGTTAATTATGGAGAAAACAGGAACACTTTGTAATACTGTCCCTAATTATTAAATATTTTATTTGCAAATCCAGAATCTTCCTCCAGAGGAAAGAAAATGCCCCATTTTTTGCAGAATGTCATGAGGCTAGGGACAGTCTATTACAACCTCTGTAAACCTCCCTTCTCTAATCTGTGCAATGGGAAAAATTCCTCCCATCTAACACAAAAATTGTAAGGATGAAATGAAATGATGTGCTTATAGGTGCTTGGTAAACTGACTGAATAATTGCCCATGATTATAATGGTGGGAACTCAGCAAGAAATAAATAAATGATATAACTCTGAATCTTTTAATTTGTTCATGATAAGCTGAAATATAACTTGTGTTGACATGGATATTTAATTTTCTACTGTTGAAGTTTAAAAAAATGTATTGAAGAGTTATTAAGGCCTGGCCTAGTTAGTGTTGTTTGCATTAATTGGACTTGTTTGCAGTTAGATGGATAAGAGTCTCAGTTCCCTAGATTTTTAATTCCTTGGAGTCCCGGGGCAAACACTATCCAGACTTCCTTTCTGGGACTCCTCTTCGCTGTTCTTATATAGCCTTTTGATTCTTCAGTTACTCTGTTTATCTCGGAATATTGAAACAATATGCATATGCCTATATATCAAAGGCTTCTGCTAAACTGAGAACTCTTTGAGGCCAGATCTATATCTGCTTAACAACCTCTCAATGCCAAGCAAGTCACACAGAGCAGCAAATCAGAAGGGCTTCTTTTATTCCTTATGTAGCATTATTTTAAAAGTTTAGTCTGTGCTCACAGCTCCGTTCATATTACACTGAATGTGACTAAGGGGGATTTCTCTATTAAAACTTCTTACTTCCCAAACTCATTCTATGAAGCCACCATCACCCTGATACCAAAACCAGGCAAAGACACTACAAAAAAAGAGAATTATAGGCCAATATCACTGATGAACATAGACGCCAAAATCCTCACCAAAATTTTAGCAAATAGAATCCAACAACACATAAAAAAGATTATACATCATGACCAAGTGGGGTTCATCCCAGGGACACAAGGCTGGTTCAACATACGCAAATCAATCAATGTAATACATCACATCAACAAGAGAAAGGACAAAAACCACATGATCATCTCAATCGATGCAGAAAAAGCATTTGATAAAATTCAACATCCATTTATGATAAAAACTCTCACCAAAGTGGGTATAGAGGGAACATATCTCAACATAATAAAAGCTATATATGACAAACCTACAGCCAGCATAGTTCTCAACAGTGAAAAACTCAAAAGCTTCCCACTAAAATCTGGGACAAGACAAGGATGCCCACTATCACCACTCCTATTCAATATAGTCCTGGAAGTCCTAGCCACAGCAATCAGGCAAGAGAAAGAAATAAAAGGGATCCAAATTGGAAAAGAAGAGGTAAAAGTGTCATTATATGCTGACGACATGTTACTATATATAGAAAACCCTAAAAGGTCCACAAAAAAGCTACTAGAGCTGATCGAAGAATTCAGCAAGGTAGCAGGTTACAAAATTAATGTTCAAAAATCAGTTGCCTTTCTTTACACTAACGATAAATCAACAGAAAAAGAAAGTAAAGAAACAATCCCCTTTAAAATAGCACCCAAAGTAATAAAATATCTGGGAATAAATCTAACCAAGGAGGCGAAAGAATTATACACAGAAAACTGTAAACCATTGATGAAGGAAATTAAAGAAGACTTTAAAAAATGGAAAGATATTCCATGCTCTTGGATTGGAAGAATCAATATTGTTAAAATGGTCACACTGCCCAAGGCAATCTACAGATTTAATGCAATCCCTATCCAATTACCCAGGACATATTTCACAGAACTAGAACAAATCATAATAAAATTTATATGGAACCATCAAAGACCTAGAATTGCTAAAGCATTACTGAAGAGAAAGAAAGAGGCTGGAGGAATAACTCTCCCAGACTTCAGACAATACTATAGAGCTACAGTCATCAAGACAGCATGGTATTGGTACCAAAACAGACATATAGACCAATGGAACAGAATAGAGAGCCCAGAAACGAACCCACAAACTTTTGGTCAACTCATCTTCGACAAAGGAGGCAAGAATATACAATGGAATAAAGACAGTCTCTTCAGCAAATGGTGTTGGGAAAACTGGACAGCAGCATGTAAAACAATGAAGCTAGAACACACCCTTACATAATATACAAAAATCAACTCAAAATGGATTAAAGACTTAAACATAAGACAAGATACAATAAACCTCCTAGAGGAAAACATAGGCAAAACATTATCTGACATACATTTCAAAAATTTTCTCCTAGAAGAAATAAAAGCAAGAATAAACAAATGGGACCTAATGAAACTTACAAGCTTCTGCAGAGCAAAGGAAACCAGAAATAAAACAAGAAGAAAACCTACGGAATGGGAGAAAATTTTTGCAAGTGAAACCGACAAAGGCTTGATCTCCAAAATATATAAGCAGCTCGTACGACTCAATAAGAAAAAAATAAACAACCCAATCCAAAAATGGGCAGAAGACCTAAACAAGCAATTCTCCAAGGAAGACATACAAATGATCAAAAAGCACATGAAAAAATGTTCAATATCACTAATTATCAGAGAAATGCAAATCAAAACTACAATGAGGTATCACCTCATACCAGTCAGAATGGCCGTCATTCAAAAATCCAAAAATGACAAATGCTGGAGAGGCTGTGGAGAAAGGGGAACCCTCCTACACTGCTGGTGGGAATGCAGTTTGGTGCAGCCACTATGGAAAACAGTGTGGAGATTCCTCAAAAGACTAGGAATAGACTTATCATATGACCCAGGAATCCCACTCCTGGGCTTGTACCCAGAAGGAAATCTACTTCAGGATGACACCTGCACCCCCATGTTCATAGCAGCACTATTTATAATAGCCAAAACATGGAAACAGCCTAAATGTCCATCAACAGGTGACTGGATAAAGAAGAAGTGGTATATTTATACAATGGAATACTACTCAGCCATAAAAACCGACAACATAACGCCATTTGCAGCAACATGGATGCTCCTAGAGAATGTCATTCTAAGTGAAGTAAGCCAGAAAGAGAAAGAAAAATACCATATGAGATTGCTCATATGTGGAATCTAAAAAACAAAAACAAAAACAAACAAACAAACAAAAACAAAGCATAAATACAGGACAGAAATAGACTCATGGACAGAGAATACAGACTTGTGGTTACGGGAGGGGGTAGAGGGTGGGAAGGGATAGACTGGGATTTCAAAATTGTAGAATAGATAAACAAGATTACACTGTATAGCACAGGGAAATATACACAAAATGTTATGATAAATCACAGAGAAAAAAATGTGACAATGAGTGTGTATATGTCTATGAATGACGGAAAAATTGTGCTGAACAGTGGAATTTGACACAACACTGTAAAATGATTATGAATCAATAAAAAATGTAAATAAATAAATAAATAAATAAATAAATAAATAAACAAAAAAAACTTCTTACTGTCTTACAGTTTAACTGAGAAACAGGATAATACCCTCTTTATAAAAGTAGGAATCAAACTCTAGTGTTAAAGATCTTTATAATCCCTCATCATTGTTAAATATGATAATTTTGTTACAGATACCATGATACTCCTTCCCACACCATGAAACTCAAGCTCCATAGGCATCCTGGGCAAACAAAGGCAAAAATAGAGATCAGACTTATTTTGAACTTGGTAACAATAGGACATCAGGCTGGTTTTAGGCATAACTTAAAGAAGAAAGGTTTTATGCAGCTTGTAGACGAGCTCCTGTGCATTATGACAGTGTTTTTCAGTCTCCTTATCTTCCTCATCCTTACTTCAGTTTCCATAGCAACACACAATCCCTGAGCAGCTGATGTTTGCTTTTAAACCTTTGCTCTTGTTGACAGTCTGTTGTCTATAACACTGCCAATTAAATTTTAGTGTCCAAGCATTCCAGACTCCCCACTGCCTAATATATAATAATATTTTAAGTTTTTGTGGTTGTAACTCCCGGTCAATAAACATCAGTTAATAAAAACATCCTTATTTTCTTTGACTATTAATAAAGTAAATGAAAAACAAGCTTTCTTTGGCCTTATCTAGTCCTTAGAAAGAAAAAGAAAAGTTGTATTTGTTATCTCCAGGTAAGAAATTGTTGCAAGTGTGAGAAAAGAATTTCTGTAGTAATTTATCTGGGAAAACAATGATTTCAATAACTTTACAGTTTATCAGTTTCTTTGTTAAGACAGAGAGAAAGATGCAAAATATGAATATTTAAGTTTTTTTTTAGACCCATTCATTCAGATTCTTTTTGATGGACTCAAAGATACCAACATTCATGGTTTCATCCATTTGTCATCTGCTTTAAATGTTTAAATGGAGTGACATGAAATTTCTTACTCAATGACCTATATGTGATCTTGATCTTATTATGTCAAGCACTGTGACTTAGTTTTTCCAGTTACTCTTTAAAGCCTCTTGCCTCACTGTCTCCTGTATTGAGTTCAGTCCCCAGATCTCTTCTAAATCATTATTTGAAATTGACAGAGGACTGATTAAACCACCTCCTACTGTAAGGGATGTCAGGGAAAGAGAGTTGTTTTAGATTCCTGTGTGTAATTTCAATGCGTATTATTTGCAAGTGGCGTGAATTATACTTCTAGTCACTTAATTTTTTAATCTATATTTATCTATCTTTTACTTTGGTAGCTTAACTGAAGTACAGTTCACATACCATAAAATTCACCTGTTTTAAGTGTAAAATTTAATGATTTTAGTAAATTATAGAGTCGTGCAGTCATCACTATAATCTGGTTTTAGAACATTTCTTTCAACTCAGAAAATCCCTTGTGGCTGTTTGCAGTCAATTTCTGTTCCTACCTCCAGCATCAGGCAACCACTGATCTGCTGTCTGTTTTTTCAGTTTTCCTGTTCAGAACATTTAGCTTGAATGGACTTATACAATGCATAATCTTTTCATCTTTTATGTAATGTTTTTGAGCATATTGTAGCATGGATCAGTTGTTAGCTATTTTTTATTGGTGAATAGTATTCCATTGAGTAGATATACTATAGTTTCTTCATTCTTTTTCTAGTTGGTAGACATTTGAATTGTTTCCAGTATTTGGCTATTTTGAATAATACTCCTGTGAGCATTTGTGTATAAGTTTTTGTGTGGATATGTTTTTGTTTCTGTTAGGCGGGAATAAAATTGTTGTGTTTTTAAAAAGTTATTGTGTTTTATGTTAAGCTTATTGTTTAACTTTTTAAGAAACTGCCAAACCATTTTACAGTCTCAGCAACAATGCATGAGAGTTTTAGTCTCTCCACATACTTGCCAACACTTGTGATTATCTGCTTTGGAGTAGAGTCATTCTAGTGAGTATAAAGCTGTATCTCACTGTGGTTTTAATTTGCATATCTCAAATGACTAATAATATTGAGCACTTTTTCTTATGATTGTTAGCTATTTGTATGTTCTCTCATGAAATATCTATTCAAACCTTTTGCCCATTTTTCTATTGGTGGTTTGTATTTCCATTTTTTATTTCTAAGAGTTTTTTCTCTTTAAAAAGTAATCTAGATATGAGATTCATTAACTATTTGAATGTTTTCTCCCAGTTTGCAGTTAATTTTTTTTCTTAATGGTATATTTTGAAATGCAAAAGTTTTATACTTTTCGATGGAATATGATTAACTGATCCATTTTGAGTTTTATTTGAGTATGGTATGAATAAAGGGTCTAAATTCATAATTTTGCTTATTGAGATCCAATTGTCCCAACATTATCCTTTTTTAATTCTTAACACCTTTATTGAAAATCAGCTGGCTATAGATGTAAAGATTTATTTCTGGACTCTCAATTCTGTTCCATTGATCTATATATCTGTTCTTTGGCCAGTGCTATACAGTCTTGATTGCTGCAGATTTATTGTATGTTTTGAAATTAGACTGAGTCCTCCTACTTTTTGTTTTTCAAATTATTTTCTTTGCTTTTTCATATAAATTTTGGGGTCAACTTGTCAATTTCTGCAAAAAAAAAAAAAACAAACAAACAACCCTGCTGGAATGTTGATAGAGGTTGCATTGACTCTAAAGGTCAACTTAGGGAAGATTACCATCTTACACTATTGAATCTTTCAATTCATTACTACAGAATGTGTCTTCATTTATTTAAATCTTCAGTTTTTTGCAGCAGTGTTTTGTAGTTTTCAATATACTAATCTTGACTGCTTTTGTTAAATTTATTTGTAAGTATTTTGTTCTTTTTAGATGGTATTGTGAATATAAATTCTTTCTTAATTTTCTTTTCTAATTGCTCATTGTTAGTGTATAAAATGCAATGAATTATTAAATATTAGTCTTGTATTCTGTGAACTTGCTGATCTTGTTTATTTGTTCTAGCAGAGTTTTTGTGGATTTTGTAGGATTTTCTACAGGATTTTATTGTTTGTTGATGAAGAAATTTTCACAATTTTACTGCTTTTTTTCTTCCTTTCCACTATTATTATTATTTATTATTATTATTTTGCTTTATTGCACTGGCTAGAATCCTCCAGTATGGTGTTGAATAGAAGTGATAGCAGGGAAGATAGTGACAGCCTTGTCTTATTCCCAAACTTAGAGGGGAAGCAAAGTCTAGTTTGATATTAGCTATAGATTTTCTTAAATGCTCTTTATCAAGTTGAAGAGGGTTCCCTTTTATTCCTACTTTCCTATTCAAATCATGAATATGGTGAATTTTTGTCAGATGCCTTTTCTGCATTTATTGAGATGGTCATGTGTTTTTGGTTCTTTAGTCTATTACATATATTACATTGATTGGTCTTGAGATATTAAAACAATTTTACCCATTTGATGATGGTGTATAATCATTATTATGTAATACTGGATTTAGCTTGCCAATATTTTGTTGAGGAATTTTTACATCTACTTTCATAAGGAATATTGTTCTGTAGTTTATTTTCTTGTTACATCTTTGTTTAATACTGATCTCACGGAATTTTATGGAAGAGTTAATGAAATAATATAGTTTCTCCTTTTTCTAGAATCAAATTTAGTGATTAAGTTAGTTATTGTACTTTTCAAATCCAAATTTTCATTTAAGAATCCTTTCTATTTAAGTTGTCTATTTAATATGTCATTGTCATAACTTCCTACAATTCTTTAAATATGGTTCTTTTGGTACCTTGAACATATTTATGGTAGTTGTTTTGTGGTCTTTCTTTGCCAAGCCCAACATCTGGGAACCCTTAGAAACATTTCCAATTGCCTATTTTTTTCCTCCCTCAGTAGGGATCAAACTTTCCTGTTTCTTTTCATATCTTATTTTGTTGATGTTGTTGAAACTGAACACTTTTTACTGATGTATATTTGATTTACAATGTTGTATTAGTTTCTGGTGTTCAGCAGAGTGATTCATATATAAATGTATTCTTTTTCATATTCTTCATATTCTTCACTTCATATTCTTTTTTATTACAGGCTACTGCAAGCCATTGACTATAGTTTCCTGTGGTATACAGTAGGACCTTGTTGAAACTTATTAAACATAATTTTAGATTATGAGTTTTCCCCTTCTAGGTTTTGTTGTTGTTGTTGTTATAACTATTTTGTTTGTTGTTTAAGTAACTTGCCTCTTCCAATTCTGTGGCGTCTGTCTCCTCCTTGATGTGTAGCCACTGATGTCTCTGTTGACTGTTTTTGTTGTTGTTTTTTCCCTTAATTTTTGTTTTTATTTCAACATCTGACTTCCTTGGGGTCACCCTTGAGTCAGCACAACTTGATGTTTATCAGAGGTTGTATTTGTAGGTGTGGAAAAATATCTTTCCTCTCCTCATCTTAGATTCCTGGCTGGGGTTCTGTAATAAAAGACAGATTAACAAGAATGAAAAAAACCACAGAAGTTTTATATATATAAAACTCAAGGAACAATAACTCAGAGCTCTGGGCTTAGAATTCAGTCTTATACAGTATCTCCAACAAGTAACAATAAATCTGCAAAGAAATGATAGGACAAAGGAATGCAATTGTGTATTTCAAGAGCAACGAACTATGGGAAGGTAAATATACGGGAAACTAATGGTAGATAAAGGTTGCTGGGCTAATAGAGTCTAAAGTTGTCTCCAGTGATTAACCTTTATCCTTCCTGGTAGAGGAGGGAGGAGGGACACCTTTGAAAATTTGTGTTCAGCTTTTAGGCAAATAGGGAGAAGGCAGGAAACTTTTCCTATATCTGCTTCTCAGATGCCTTCAGGTCAAAATAATTCTTGTGCAAAAGTAGCATATTTTGGGGTTACGTATTCTGACTTCCTTCATGTTTAGACATCTCAAGTCAGTAACATTTCCACCCTTTGCTGATGGTTATGTGTGTGGTTTGGGGAATGCATTCAAAGTTCCATCAGTTTACAAGACTTCCCTCATTTTTATTTGCTGTGTCACCTCTGCACGTGTGCATGGCCTTGTATTCAGCCCGGGGTGTGTGGTTTCCCTCTTGTCTCACCTTGTCCTTATGCATAGTCTCTCAGACCACCAGGGATGTGTGGTTGCTTATCAAGGGCCAATGTGCCTGTCTCATTCTCTGGCTCTCCCTGTTAAATTTCTAGCTAGTCTGCCACCTTGTTACTAAACCCAACCAGAAGCATCACCTCAGGCCAGCTGTGACCTTGGTCTTCCCCATTCTCTTAACATTAAGATTCCTATTCTTTTTGACAGTGTATAGGAATGTGGGCTTTTTCTGACTTTTCCTCCAAATCAACATCCCTCTCAGGCAATGAAACTACTGTTTTTCACAGCTTGCCCCACCCTAGTAGATCTATGAAGCTGTTGTTGCTGGGTGGGGGGGTTGGAAGCAATTCCAGGCTAAAATCCCATAGACTCCCTCTGTTATGACCCAAGGTTTAGGGTTTTTCCCTTGAATAAATGTATCTCAATCTGTTGAATGTCTTCAGTTCATTTTCAGTGAAGTTGTACCTTTGGTCCTTTCCAAAATTCTGAAATGTTAGTTTTTGACAATTTTGTTCAGTTTTATCAATGGATCCATTGAGCTTCTTACTTCAGAACTCCAAAAGTCCTGCTCAACTCACTTTTTAGCAGTTGTGTTGTTGGAGAATAGGTTCTTGCCTCCCGCAGGAAAAAATTCACGGCATGGTAAAGTGAAAGCGATTTTATTTAGAGAGATACATGCTCTGCAGACAGAGGAGAGTCTGTCTCACTCAGAAGGGAAAACGGCTGAGGAGATACACTCTCAACAGGCAGAATGCAGGCCTTCTTAAAAGATGAGAAGGAGAGAAGCCAAGAACTGTGGTGTGTTTAGTTGAAAGTAAAAATAGATACACACTCCATAGACAGAATGCGGGCCATCTCAGAAGACAAGAGAGAGAGAGGGACCACAGGGTGCAGAGTTGTTAGGTTTTATGGGCTTGGTAATTTCATGTGCTAATGAGTAGGAGGATTACTCCAACTACTCTGGGGAAGGGGCGGGGATTTCCAGAAATCTGGCCCCCGGGTCCACTTTTTGGCCTTGTATGGTCAGCCTAGAACTGTCATGGCGCCTATGGGTGTGCCATGAGGCTCAAGGACTACTGGAAGTCAAATCTTCCACCATATTGGTTCTAACAAGATGATCCTGTTCTCAACTGCTGTGTCATTCCTTCAGTAGTTGTGCCCTGCTCCCTTCCCTCCTGTTCTCTGGGCCATAAAGATAAGGTTATAAAGCCTATTTATTTAAGATTAAAAATTTTTTTTCTATCATTAAACACAATGGGTTTGTTGATTTTCTAGGCATTTGGCACATATTGCCTTCTAATAATCATCTTTTCTTTGCTTACAATTTGCTTGTAGTTACTCAAAACAGTTGTTAAGGTGTGATGATATTTTATTTAAAATTTTCCTTATCATCTGCTAATTTACTAACCTTATAGTATATTGGTTAGCAAACATTTTCACTGAATTCTAGTGTTTGGTTCTCCCTCTGATGTACATCTACCTGATTCTTTACTTTGCAGAGAGTCATGTGCTGTTTTGTAAGATGTGGAGATTGTTAAGTTAAAATTCTTTCCCTTTCTGCTCTTTCATTTACCTCTGTGTTTCGTGGCTTTCCCCAGTCTCCCATCTCAAGGACATCTTTTCAACTAGTTTCAGACCCCAATCTGGACCATCTGTGTTCAGTCCTGCCTCTTACATCTGTCTTTTTGCTTATTTATAGTCTTCTCCTCGTGTTGTTGAACCCAAGTTTGTGTGCCCGATGCACAGTGAGGCCAAACAAACCAAAACATCACAGCTTGAAATGGGTAAAGTTCTAGTGCAGGGGTGAGCAAGGAGAATGGCGTGGCTCATGCTCAAAAGACCCAAACTCCCCAGTGGTTTTCAGGGAACAGTTTTTTTTCGGAAAAATCTGGGGGGAGATCTGCAGGGTGTATGACCTTCCTCTGATTGGTTTGTTGGGGAGGTAACACGGTGGTTACCTCAATCAGCTTTCTGGCTCCAACCAGTCATGCTTGTGCTTAGCCTGAAGTTTCCATCCTTCCCCTGGCTGGGGGCCTTAATTCCTGTAGAAGAACTCAGGAATAAGGATTAGATCGTTACATATGTCCCTTGAGGAGGAACCGGGACCAGAGCTCCCTCTCTGTACTATCGTTTCTTTCTGCATTCCCTCACTTCCCTAATTAGTGACTGTTTGAATCTGCCCTTTATAACTCAGGGAAGGTCTAGGAGGCTGAAACCTTTTTCCTACAAATAAGAAATGGGGGACACGGAAAGGCTTTCATGACCAGGAGGGCCCCACAGAGTCTTGCTTGCTTTCAGTCCCCGCTTTTCTTTGATAGGCCTTAATCTTGAGGAGAACAGGTGTTGGGCAAGAAAGGGAGTAACATTTTGATTAGAGGTTAATCATAAACTTGGCAGAGGAACTCAGTTTTAGGGGGATTCAGTTTCACTCTTTTTTTTTTTGAAAGGCCTGATACTGTCTTAAAAATAACTGTAAAATCTTTTAAAAAGAAAAGTCTCTTGCTCAAGTGGAATGGTACAGCAGCATTCAGGCCTAGAAGATATGGATGTGGTTCTGATTCTTCTCATCTATAAAATGAAGAGGTTAGACTTGTTCAGTTCCAGGATTACCTCTGTCTATATAACTCTGTGATTGTGTGCATTTGAATTCCTGTATTAACTGCAAAGTGTGCCTATTTAATAGATTTGGTCTTAAACATATTAAAACCCAATTAACATGTATGTGCAACTAATGAGAAGGATACGTGTGTATTAATTAATTGCTCACTTAATAAAATTGGGAGGTGAGGTGAAATTCAAGGATTGAAATAAACCTTCTCCCATTTTTCATGCCATGTTCTCGAACACAGACTGTCTTGCAGAGGTGATTAGAGGCCACTAGCTCCTTTTTTCACAGACGAGGCGAGCATTGAGAAGTTAATGGACTCGCAGTCAAGGTCACAGAGGAGGTTAGTGTGAGAGCCAGAAATGGGATTTCAGACTCTAAATAGCCTTCTGTTCCTTGCTCATCCACCAGCCTTTGCCGCTGCCTTCTCCTTGTTCTGTTTTTAGAAACACATTTAGCCCATTTTGAGTTGTGCTAATTATTCAGTGTGTATTAAATATCAATGTGAATACTGAGACTGAAAAAATTTGCCACATATTCATTGCGACTACACACTCTGAGCACGTGCTTGGTTTGTAAATGTCACTGTAATAATTTCAGCATGTAACAGTACTTTGATACTTATGTTAGATATAATTGCTGTTTTATAGGTTTATGCTAAATTTTATTTGAAATGTCTCAAAGCAAATATGGTCATTTTATTTACTCCCTGTTAGAGGGGGTAAACATATTTTTTCATTGCTTCAACACTCTGCTTCCTTTTGGTGAGATTCAGAATTAATATTGGCTCCTTTGCCTCACTCAGTGAGTAAGAACTGCCCTTAACTGAGCATCTACTATCTGGCAGGCCTCATGCTAGGTGCTTTACAAAGAAGATGTCTAATTCTTGAAATAGTCCTGCCAACTGGGACTTGCTTTGCAGGTAGGAAACAGGCTTACAGAGACGAGTGACTTAGGGGCTCACTGCTTGTAGGTGGTGTAAACAGTTTTCAGCAACAGAACTCTGGCCCCAAAGCTTGCTTCCTTTTCCTTACCCCATATGTACCCTCCCTGCCTACCTCCCTGCCCACTGACTCTTTTAAGAGATTTTTGTGCATGTTAGTTATTTTATTTTATTTTTACTTTTGGTCTGTTCTGCATCCGGTTTTTGGGGCAATTGTCTTTTTTTCTATACCCTGCTATCCTGAAAAGGTTGATTAGTTCCCTGCTAAAAGCATGGCCCTGTAACCCACATAGGGATGGCACAGTCAAAAGGCTAACATGGACACCCAGGAAGGCTCCTTTAGCTGAATTCGCAGGCTTCCAGGGCAACATATATTATTGCTGCCTTTATGCAGTGAGGGCTATCTGGGAGAGCAGAGATTAGGGAAGGAGCAAGAGACCAAACAAGGTTGTTTGAACCCCTCAACCATCTGTGCCTGAGGCCAGTCTACTCCCCTGTAACTTCCAGGTCAAATGTGGCAACATATTCCCACCATTGCTTAAACCAGCTTCAGTTGGGTTTCTGATACTAGTAACCAAACAATCCTAATTGAGAATTCCTAACACATACAGATATTTACAGTGCTTGAATAGTATTGTGGGGCTTGTCAGTATGTACTACTGGCTGTTTGGGGGTTGCATGGCTGTTGCAGGTGACCAGCCCAAGCTCTGCACCCTGGAGCTCCAGCAAAGCCATCCGTTTGCCTCTTGCCTCCAGTACGTGATGTTCACGCCGACTGGGGATGCCCAGTCATCTTCCACAGTTGGGAAGGGCAGTCTGCGGGGAAAAGATGCAAATGACTTAAAAATGATAAGCTCTTCTTAAGGTTGCATTTAATTTGATGTGCTGAAGCTTCTGTTCTTGGTGCTGAATATTCATGTTGAGTGAGGAGTCCCTGAGGCTTCACAACAGTGTCATTTTCTACCATTTCAGAGTGGAGAGAAATGTGCTTTTTGCCCGGTAATGTGCCCTAGGGGTGTTGAAGGTGAGCCAAGGGATGTTTTTAACCATTTATGTTCTGCTAAGTCACTTTTACAAAAAGCTCACAATTCAGAAAATATTAAGGGCACTATGAGGGCTTTTGCTTAATTACTAGTAAACTTGTTTCTAAATGAGGATACATGAAGGGCAAAAAGGCGTATGTAACCCATCTTTTAATAAACCCTGATTAAAGTCAGTATGAGGTGCCTGCATTATTTCAAAGTTATTAACTTCTTGACTCAGTTTAAATTGCCATAAATTACATCTGCACCAATGACTTAGCCAACCTCTTCCCCCAGTAGTGCAAAATGTCACGGAATGATAACAGGGTTACAAGTAAATTGAAGCCAGAATGAAATCTTTATTTATGCAGGTTGATAGGATTCCTTATCACTGCTCACTGTTAGAATGCAAAGACTTGCTATCTTTTTACTTGCCAGCATTTTTAGTCACGCTATAGAGAGATTTCTTAATAAATACTATTCTGAGGGGTTTGCCTTGAGGGAAGCAGAGTGAATGACAGGACGGAGTGAAATGTGGTTAGATTAGAAAAATAGAAGCAGACCTCTTACCCAAAGCAATTAGGAACAATGGGTGGTGGGCTAATTGAAAAAGTCATTTAAAGAGGGACTCATAAAAAAATGAAACATACTCTCAACTTAAATATTTTACTTTAATGTAAACCATTTAAATATAAATTCATTTGCCAACCTCACTAATGTAATCTGAGGCCCTTATTTGAGGGGAGCACCACTCATTGGAGTTCTTTATCTTTTTACTTGACTAAACTGCACCCGTGAGTCTGTGTCACTCATACCCTGTTTCTAGGTTCCATTTCTTTAAAAAGAGTCAGAATTTTAAAATATTTGTGAAGCTGCCTACTTCCAGACTCCATCAAGATTTTCATGACTCCCCCATCTTATTCACACCTAATTTGATAGTAATTTTGATAGTGATCCTATTTAGAACGTCTTTTCAAAACATACAATTTGATTGTCATAGAAAAACGCCTTTCATTCTTTTGGGCTCATTTCAGCAGTTTACACAATAGTTTATTAAGTGCTTTAACAACGTAACAAGTTCAGCTGGTCTAAACAGCATAGGAACAAAGAAACACAATTGACTCTTGGGAGGAATACAACCCAACTGGTGGGCCTGTAATTGGGCTGAATGCCAGAAAGAAGCCCATAAGTTTATCAGGCAATGGATGTTAGTCAGTTTGGTGAGTTTATCAGAGGGAGTGGAACAGGTCTGTTAACCTAGTGAATTGTTTAAATGAAGGTTAATTAGAGGCTTTCTGAGTAAAATGTTTAGGAAGGAACTGGACTGGATCTTGTCCTTATTAACAGATCTTTTATTTTTTAAAGATTGCTGAGCTTTGCCTCAATGGGCAAGGAAAATGAACAACACACTTGTACCATTAAAAGCAGACTCTCTTTCTGTGTGTGTGTGTGTGTGTGTGTGTGTTCAGAGTGAGTAAGCCAATTAGCTGTGCCCTCTGGTTTCCAAAGTAGCCACCTTGTGTGGGATGGAAAGGTGATAGGTGGATCCCTGCTTCTGCTGAAGCAAGTGCAGGTAAAAGCTATTAAAAAAAAAAAACTGGGACTGCTGGGATAGACAGTTGTTTAAATTCTCCTTTGAGACCTGACTTAATCCCAGAAACAATCTCCAGTGAACCTGATATCGCATAGATGCCATTGCCTTATTCCCTATGGCCTTGTCGCGGGGAGTGTCAGAGTGTCAGACTGGGAAAGTACATTCTGCCCTTGACTGTGTGCTGTAGACACATATCCAGCCTTCTCGCAATCAAAACCCCACTGCATTAATTTGTAATCGAATTCCATCCCCATATTCTAGCAAGGGAACCTGAAAAATGATAGCATTGCAATCATAAATATTTGTGGCTCAGAGTAAGCTCTAGGTCTTTGATTATCAGTGCCATCTCTTCCCTCCTATACTGTGTTGCCATTAGAATTTATAAAAACCAGTTTTCAGTGCCTTACTGATTAATAGAAGGGACAATGTGGTCATGTTTTTTTCATGAAAAATTCTGCCTGAGTATACTTGGGTCTACAGAATTTTTGAATATGTCATCTTTTGAATCTCTAAAGGCCATTACCTTCCTGGAGCACAGAGTAGAAAGCAAGAGCAGAAGGAATTATGTTCACACTTTGGTAGATGCTAAGCAGTATCTTGCTCCCACCTTTTGGCCTGTGTGGACAATCACCAGGGCTCAGTACAGTGGGCATTAAAAGCTGCTGTCAGTGTTCATGCTTTCTGAATGTGGCTTTAAGAGGAAGACTAACCTTAAATAATGAAATTAAGCCGAATAGTCCTCAGGAGCTGTGGGACTGAGCTCCTCCTGATGGAAAAGGCAGATTCCAGATAAACGTGCCTTGTTTGGATATGCAGTCAGTTTTGAGACTTCTGTCCCCTCCATGCATTTCCCCACCATAAACAGGATGTAAGGAGTGAAGAAAGGGGGTCTGAACCCAGAAGAAATGCTTCTAGAATGAGTGAAAGGCTTTTGACTCATGCTCTTCACTTTGCATTTATAGTATTAGATGACATGATGGACACAGAACTGTTTTCTATTAATATGGATAAGAAAATTAGTTTTTTTTTTCTTTTGGTATATCTTTTTTCAAAAACTTCCTGACTCATTTCCCTCCTCATTTTCTTTTGAATTTTAGCTCTGACTCACCCAAGAAATTTCTAGTTAGGAAAAAAGTGAAGAAAAGTTAGATTTGGTTCCATAGGTAGAAAACTATGAGGAGAAACATTTATGTATTTATATTACTGTACTTTACATGTGGGATTATATATCATCTAATTATAGTGGGCATAATTATATTTCCAATTATTTCCACTGTAGTTCCTTGTGACACAGGTATTTAAAAATGCTAAAATGTTCTTTTCTGATAGCTATGGAGATTAATAAAGATGAAGTGGTTAATGTTACAAAACCCACTGCAGTGTGCATTTACTCTTTAGCATTGGAATGTGGTTATGGGCACACACATAAAGCAAGATACAATCTTATTTAGGTAAACAGATGTGGTATTGTAACCACTAAAAAGACTATTATAAATCTTCTCACGATGCCTTCAGTGAGAAATAAAAATTGTGTCCTAAATAACTGAAGAAATATTAATGATTCATGCAAGTTAGAGCATGTAGAAAGCTCAACTTTAAGACAGTATCTCTCCTGACTGTCAGATGCTTGCATTTCATTCAAATATTTCCTGTGCTTGGTTTTCCAATGACATATGCTTTGTGAAAAATTGTGTATTTACTAATGACTCAGAAAGTAATGTACCAAAAGTTGACAATATTGCATGTTACATAATGACATATCTTTTCAGAGCTAAGTATTTTATGCTCTCATTTAGCCATGGTGAAGAATTGGTAACTATATGATGGGTAAAGTTTAGGTTCGATATATAAGAGCTTTCAATATTTGGAAGGTAAACAATTTAATTTTGTATTGCCAAAGAGAAGAATTGGTCTGCTTTTAGGATGATGCTGGGCCACTAATTTGGAATGAGACAGAAGCAATTTAACACTTACATCAGAAGCGAAGAATTTCCAACAACTAATGGAAATAAAGTAATCGTAGGCCTTGGTTCAGCCATCCGTTTTGGGTCAAATGTGAAAGGTTTCTGGTTCTATATACAAATACCAGATATTCTCAAATAGAGTAAAGATGTTTTTGCATCTAGAGGTGCTATTCTAAGCTGTTGAATATTAGCTTGAGAAGATGCTGCGTTTATTTGTGGTTTACAGAAAATCAGCTTAAAGTATAAGATTGTGTAGTTTCATTATTCTGGGTTTTTTTTTGTTAGCTCATCAGAATGAGAAATGCAAACCTCAATTGTTCTCAAGGGCTTAACAGCCAATCTTGTTCAACTTTTCCTATATTATTGATTTATTTTGGACGTTGATCAAGTCTGACCCTGATCCAAGAACTGATGCCTCAGCATTCCATCAGGACTTTAGCCTGATGTGGGTTAGAAGGCAAAACGAATCAGCTTTTGGATCCCATTCAGATGTGCACCATTGCAGTGTATTACATATTTCTGTAGGCTTTTAAGTGATCGTA
This sequence comes from Vicugna pacos, assembly GCF_048564905.1. Classification (NCBI taxonomy): domain Eukaryota; kingdom Metazoa; phylum Chordata; class Mammalia; order Artiodactyla; family Camelidae; genus Vicugna; species Vicugna pacos. The sequence goes on from NC_133008.1 coordinate 18,741,821, forward strand.
TCAATATCAAATTTACCATAATCCAGGGACTCCTAAGTCAAATTCTATTGGAAAGTTGAAAGAGATATGGCATCATTGACTGTCAGGCCACAGTCAATCACCTCATCCTATCGCTAGGACCAACTGCAGTCAAAAGGAAATGATACATTGTTGAGTTATGTTATTATTAGTCATGTGGGAAACATTAAAAATAAAAGGAGTAATAAATATTCTTCAGTGGAAGAGACTTTCACACTTTGCTCCCTCCTTCATTCATTATTAGGGAACATTTGAAGACAAGATAGTTTTGACTGAGTACATACCTGATGTCATCAATGGCTATTTTCTGCCGCACTTGCTCTTCCTATGCTCTGTGCTCAATGCTGCAGGCAAAATCCCTTTTCTCAAACACAAGTTAGATTATATGCCTTTTTCCTCAAAATCATCAGCTGCTCTTCCGCTTCATTCAGAATAAATTCCAAAGACTTTGGGATGGCCAAATGGGCTTTCAGGGTCAGCCCCTCTGCTACTTCACCACCTCCTTTCCTCCTTCTCTCCCCATGGCTCAGCTTCTCAGTTGGGCCTCCTTGTTGTTCCCGAAAAATGCTATAAGCTCCTGCTCCAGAGCCCTACCTGGTCTCTCTTCCTGGAATACTGTCCCCCGCCAAGATATCCCATGACTCACTCCCTCCCTTTCTTCAGCTCTTATTCAAATGCCACCTTATTAGTGGGACTTTCCTGGTTTCTGGATATAAGAGAACACCAACTGCCAAAACTGGTACTACCATGATTTATTTTTTTGGGGGTAGTACTTAATACTTGTCAGACTGTGTATTTATTTGTAAATGTGTTCATTGCCTGCCTTCTCCCACATGTTTCACGAGGGCAGTGATAATGAACACGTGACTAAACATCTGTGTCACACAGACCGGTGCTTTGTAAACCTGAAAGATTATCAGTCAGCCAAATAGCCTGTTAAAAATAAAAATTCCAAGCTTTTTATGCTTCGTCCCTGCAGCATCCAAATGACTGGTTGAACAGCCCTTGCACAGCAGAGGTTCACCAAGCATTTGTTGAATGAATGAAGCACCAAGTGTATGACTGACCACGGAGACTCACTATTCAAGGGGTAAAATGTGTGACTTTATTTCTCTTTTTACTAATGCATTTCTTACTATGTGCAACATTTGGTACAAAGCACCAAAACAAGTTGAAAGGTAGATAGTATTTTTTTTTCCTAGTTCATTACTAGATTACTGTTATGGCTAATAAAATTAAGACAATTTACCACAACCCCACAGAGCAATCTTCCTCAACAGTCAACCGTTTGAGTTTCACCTCCACCCTTTTTACTTATTATTTTTGTCTAAATTAGCATTATGTGTAATAAACAGAAGCTAAATAATAAAAAAAAATTCTCAGGAATTCCTGGTGTCTGATGTAGCAAAGTGATTCTTATAGAGCTCTTTTTTATTTAGTTTTCTATGGATGATTTTTACCCCTGCTGCTTCTTAATGGCTGCTTTGAAATTAGATTTCAGACCATATCTTTAAGATAAGAATATCACATTTATCCATTTTATGTAACACTCCACCTGAATCATCTCTAGACCTGGTGTGGACTGGAGCTATGTTTCTGAGTGATACTACCCCAGAAGATAGAGAATATATCAGAAAAACTAAAACGTATTACTTAAAGCTTAGTTTCTGCCCTCGGAAAGCTTACAAATCTGGTTACGGGGTTAGGTAATGAACATATGAACTAGGTATCAATGCAATATGGTCCAGTGCTTCCGAAATTTAGAGGATTACCACATTATTTGAAGAGTTTGTTAAAAATGGAAATTTCCTGATTTCTTTCCTTCAGAGACTGATTTAGTAAGTCTGAGGTAGAGTCTGGGAAGCTGAATGTTTAATGAGTTCCTCAAATAATTCTTTTGCGCTACAAGCTGTTTGAACCCCTGCTGTAGATAATAAAAGTTAATGAACTAGAGCAGGGCTGTCTTGCCTTCAAAGGAGATTGTCAGGGGTTGAAAATTTCATTGGACTTTGAATAATATAGGTCATGTTCAGGTGGACAAACGTACGTTGGGCCGGGGAAGAAGCAAATTTATGGAACGATGTAATTAGATGTGTCACAGTTACAGGGCTCTCCTCTCTGAGTAACAACATACAACCAGAAGACTCTGAAACCATAAGGGTATTTATTAACCATTTAACAAGAATTCTCCATGTGGGGCAGGTTTTGGGATTAGCAAATTCAGAAGCTCATTGATGCCATCAAACCGCGATGCTCTTCTAGCCTTAGGAGACCCGCCCTTCTCGGTGGTTTGATTTTCGCTGTTAGGATTACCCCTTCATGGTTGCTACACAGCTTCTGTAGCTTCAGACATCATATCCTTCTTCAATTATACCCATGAGAAACATGGAAGAGGAATCATGGGGAGGTTCTGCACGTACCTTTTGATTAGGAAGAAAAACTCTTCCGAAAGCCTCAGCAGAATTCCCCGGGATTGTGTCACACGTCCAGCTCTGAACTTCAGAAGTGTCTGATGAGGTGAGAATCTGAGGCTTTCAGCCTTTATAAGGCAATGCAGGCTGGGCCAGAAAATAAGAAAACAGGGGTGAAACCTGGTGGATGGGCAACCCAAAGTGTGGAAACAAAAATGGTGCCTACCCTGTAGGGAAGTAGAGGAGCCGCAATTTTTAATGTAAATTCATGAACACTGCACTCCCCTTCACCTTTCTTGCCAAGAGGACGCCTTTCTCTGGCTCTCAGGAGGATGGCGGAACATTTCTGTGAGTCAGAGAATGAAGAGAATGTGTTTTTCAGGAATAGTTACTTTGGCTTCACTATCTTTGTATGAGTTTTACTGGTTTTTTTCTTCTGTACCTTTTTGGGAGAGTTGCAGAGAGAGTGTTTTTTTGGTGATATATGTGGGATCTTGCTCATGAGTGGTCAATGAAAATCTTTAATTATTTTTGAGATAAACTTTTAAGTCTAGAATAGTTTCAGATTTATAGCAAAATTGTGAAAATAGTGTAGCAAGTTCCCATATACCCGACATTCACTTCCCATTGTTATTAATATCTTATGTAAGAATCATACGTTTGTCTTAATTCGTGAGTCACTACTGACACATTATTATTAAAGTCCAGACTTTATTTAGATTTTCTTCATTTTTAACGTAACGTCTTTTTTGTTGCCGTGGTTCACGGATCCCAATCAGGACCCCACATTACTTGTCATTCGTGTTTCCTCAGGCTGTTAAAGTTTCTCAGATAGTCCTCGTTTTTAATATCCTTCACAGTTTTGAGAAGTCCTGGTCAGGTGCTTTACAGAAATCCCTCAGATGGGATCTGTCTGTTTTCCTCCTTATTAGCCTGGAGCAGTGTGTTCTTGGGAGGAAGACATGAGATAAATTTGATTCTCATCACATCAGATCAAGGAAACTCTATCAACTCCGGTTATCACTGTTGATGTTTACCTTGATCTTCTGGCAGTCAGTGTTTGTCAGGTTTCCCCTCTGTAAAGTTATTCTTTTTCTTTCTACTCTTTTGGGGAAAAGCCACTATGAGCAGCCTGCACTGAAGGACTGGCAATTATGCTCCGTCACTTAGATGAGATTTTAGACTTAGATGAAAAGCTGAAATGCATTAAGACTTTCAGGGATGTTGGGATGGGGTAAATGTATTTTGCACATGGGAAAAATATGAATTTGGAGGGTCAGAGGACAACCTGTAGTGGGTTGAATTGTGTCCCTCCAAAAAGATTTAAGTTCTAATCCCCGATACCTGTGAAAGTGATCTTATTTGGAAATAAGGTCTTTGCAGAGATAATCAAGTTCAGTTGAAGTTATACTGGATTAGGATGGGCCTTGAATCCAATGACTGGTAGATATCCTTATAAGAAAAAGGGGAGGGAGATTTCTGATTATAGTAAAACGTGAGAGGACAGAAATAAATTGAGGAAGGAATTGCTGAGCAAAAGGAACCAGAACTTGATGATATGGAAAAAAATCTCAGTTTATCTAAACTGCATAGAGAGCAACCCACAGAGGGAAGACACAGAGCCATAACCAAGAGAAGACAGCCATGTTAGGAAAGAGGTAGAAATCAGAACGACGCAGCTACAAGCTGAGGAGTGTCAAGACTTGCTGTCAACCAGCAGAAAGTAGGAAAAAGCAAGAAGAGAGTCTTCCCCAGAGCCATGAAAGGGAGAACAGCCCTGTCCACACCTTGATTTTGGACATTTAGCCTCCAGAATTGTGAGAGAATACATTTCTTTTGTTTTAAGCCACTAAGTTTGTAGTAATTCGTTACAGCAGCCCTAGGAAATTATACGTCATTCAAATTGATGGCTCAGAGCAAATCTTGGCTTTGTCTGTCCAGATGAGCCCATCTCTTGAGATTTCAGGCTGGTGGATTTCTCTGCAAGCTCCATTCTTTGAATAGTCCGGGGAAGTCACTGAGTTTCAGTTTGTATATATGTCCAATTTTTTTTTAAAGGATGGAAACGATGACTTCCAAATGCTTTATATGTCAGAGCTGAACCTGAAGTTCTCCCTATTATGTTACTCTTGATCTATGCTCTTCTTCTTTGCCCAGTTTGGCATTCCTGTCTACCTTGTGACGAACGTTCTATGGAAGTTGTCAATCTGGTTACAGTTTGGCGAGGCCTCTATCATTCATGCAATACTCTCTTACCTTTTCCGCTTCTGACCATATTATACTTATTCCTCAAGACCTAGATTAGAATGTCAGCTACTCTATGAAACCTCAGGTTTATCTTCTGTCTAGTTGGAACAAATCTTTCCATCATCTTTGTTCATTCCTTGATTAGAGGGCTCATCAAATTATAGTATAGCTATGTCTTCATTCAAAAATAAATGTCCTTAGCATACTTCTATTTGATACTTTTGTCTCGATTATAATTGGACAATTGTTTTTTAAAAATTTGTTCTTTGATATTTGTTTTCACTGTAGAACGTTATTTTCACAAGTGAAATAGATGGCATTTTTCTTGTTCAACCTGTATCTCTATTCACTTATTGGACAAATGTTTTTGACTGTTTATTAAGGGCTAGGCATTAGACAAGGAATATTAGCAATAAGGAAAATGTGTTCCTAGCCTTCTTACAGTCTGGCAGTGAAGGAAAATACACATACACATGCATAATGATTACATAAATAGTAATAACCACCATGAGGGAAAGAAATGGGATATTGGAATTAAGACTGATTGTATGTCAGGATAGACTCTTCTTCAGAGGTGTCACTTAGATTGAGATCTGAAGATGACAAGGGAACGAGGTATCAGAGTTTAGTAAAGTTGTGTCCAGCTTCCCAGACTGAGAAATCATTTGTGTGGCACTAAGATAGAAAGGAATTTGAATTTTTTCACACTGTGAACTCTTGAGTCAACAACTATACCTCATACCTTTGTGTTTATAACACACAGCAGCACATAGTAGGAGAAGCTACCTTGCGGGAAGGAAGAGGGGTTTCCGAATAGGTTGACATTTGTTGTTGACGAGGAGCTGTCAAATACTGAATTGGACTCATGTGTTATTTAATTTGATTCCACAAGAGCCTTGAAAGGCATGATCATTTTTTTGTGTAGAAAGGAAATGGAGTCTCAGAAGATCCAAGTTTCTAATCCAAGGCCATAGAACTAGTAAGTGGGAGAGGCGGCTGTGTATGTTCCTAGGGCACATTTCTTGCCCTCAACACTGTACCATGTTGTTTCCAAACAACAAATGTCTGTTGAGTAATGAATAAATTTAGGCTGGAAAACTTGCTGAATAGGGGCATTTAAATCACCATTGTACTATAGCAAACTTAGAATTTTAACTTAAAGATCCTTTACTGGATATTTTAAGTTGTTTAAATTTTCAGAAGCTCAGGTTTTCAATCTGAGGATTTATATCTTAGAATCAGGAGTGAGTCTGTCAGCCTGTGGACAACCGTTAAGCAGCGGGGTTTATAACCTAAACCGATATAGGAATGTATAGCATTAAAAGAACAAAACAAAACATGTTTTGGGAAAAGTTCGGAGACATTTTATACTCCATGGATGCTAAGATGTAAGACCCTTTGCACCCAAAGCCTCTGCAAATGATAGCCTTCTGTTCACCAGCATGGGAAATTATGTTTCATATTAAGTGATGGCAGAAGCATCTGTTTCTGTCATTTCAACTGCACATCAACTTCATTTCACGTATGCAAATGATGTCAGCTCTTAAAACAACGAGCCCTGTGGTGTAATTGACTTTGCATTAAGGATTGTAAATTGTGTTATTCTCCTAGACCTTGATTTAACCCATGGGTAAGCTTTGAGTGCAGTTCATGGCTACAGACTTGGAATATTTGATCACTTTAGGGAAGGCTAAAGCCAGATTACAGGTGTGTAGAGAGACAGCAAGTATAGTTTTGATATCAGATGGGGGAGATGGTTAATTTAGTGCACAGAGCCCTAGGGTAAGATCAGAAAATCTGGTTCCAAGTGTTAGTCCACCCTGAACATTTGTCTGAATGTGGGCAAGCTGCTTTTATTTCCTGTAGAGAAAGAGGTATGAGGGGCTTAACCATCTAGCGCAGGGCATCCTAGTTTATGAAAATTTGACTACTGATAGCATGTGTGATGACCTTAAGTAGTGTAATGGCATGGGATTTGATAACTTTGAATCTCATAAGTGAAAAGGTTTTTCTCTTTTTCAGTTTTCTCTGGATTGCTTTGATTTACCCAGGAGGAGAAAGTCAGAGTTGGGTGGTTGTAGGTTCTTATGACTTCTCCAATACCTTGTAACCTTTTTTAATAGAGGAAGGCTCACACTCAGAATCTTTGACTAGAATAATAGCTAATTGAAATGCCATACTACTATTTTGTTTTCAATATATCCATTTTTCAGATTACCTCCTATTTGTGTCAAATGCTACTGTTAATTAATTACTTTCATTTCCTAATTTAAATTAAAAATTTTAACTTAAAATATAGCCATTTAACTAAAAAGACATGCATTTTTAAATAAAATACTGTCAATAAGCGATCATAAAGGTGGTTTATAAGCGTGGCAAATATCGTTCATTCATTCAGTAAGTACTGAGTACCTGCTAGTGCCAATCTCTGTTCTAGACACTGGAGGAGGCAGTGATAAGGTAGATAAAGTCCCTTTAACAACCATACAACTTAGATGGAAAAGCAAAAATAATTAAAAAAAAAGAATGAGTATAACACATGTAATGTTGTAATAAATTCTGTGAAAATAAACTAGGGGAAGGGGATAGAGGGTGAAAGTTTATGTGTATGTGTGTGTGTTTGTGCTATTTGAGATATAGGACACTCAGGAAGGAACTTTTTAAAGAGGACTGGAATAAATTGAAATAGCAATGTATGCAAAGATCTCAGAGAAGATGATTCTATATATATATACATATATATATGTAAGAAACATGAGCTATAAAGTCCTGAGGCAGAATCAGATTGGTGTGCTAGAGAAACAGCAAGAAAGCTACGTGACTAGACAAGAGTGACTATGGCAAAAAATGTAGAAAGATGTCGTAAAGGAGAAGGAAGGATGATAACCATGCAAGGCCTTGTTGGCCATGGTAAGGAGTTTGTATTTTATTCTGAATGTGATGGGAAGTCATTGGAGATCTTTAACTCAGGGTGTGCTGAGATCCGCTTTGTTCAAGAAATTCTTCATGATCATTGTTAAAAATGATAAGGAAGACTTTATTTAAGAGGAGACTTCTGTTAAGGGGTTTTTCAGTAGGGGAGAAAGATAGGGCTCAGCTCCCGATACCGTAAGGACAAATACGGATTTACAACCAAAGGGAAGGGTCGGTGCCGGTGGATGGAAAATTACTGAAAGGAAACATCAGGGGTAAGGGAGACTGTGGCTAAATGGACTTGGCAGGATTCTTGCTGAGCGATAAGATATCAAAGGGGATCAGACACTGAAGGTGAGAGAGGAGGGATTTGATTAGATGTTGGGGGTTGGCTGGGGAGTCTCACCAAACTGATGCAGCAGGTTTCTTGCAAAAACTGGACCCCGCAGGCCAAGGACAGAACCCAAGTTTGGGATCTAGTGGAGAAGAGGGCACAGAGGAACGTGCCTCAGGTTTGGGTACAGAGAGTCCTTGTCAGCTTTATAACTCAGAAATGCCGCTTTGGAAGTGATACAGAGAACTGGCTGTGGTGGGACTCCGGCTGCAGCGAGGAGGCGAGCAGGAAGCTATTGCGGTGTTCTGGGTGGGCAGTGGTGCTCTGGACTCAGGGCTGCTGAGGACAGTCATGTAGGATGAGTCTCAGGTAGGGGCTGAAGTACAGCTGGAGCTCTGCTCTCCAAGCTTTGCGCCCTGGCCCGGGGTTGTTTACCCCGAAAGGAAGAAGAGCATTTTCCCAGTCTTTGAAAGTCATCTGTTGCCAAGCCATGTGCTCACAGAAGGGGTACATTTTTCTAAATCTCAAGGATGCCCCATTTCCTCATCCAGCAATATTCTTGCCCAAAGTGGGTACCTTTGAAACCTTCGTATAATGATGATCTTAGGCTGATAGCACCCTTGCTTCTATTAGGGTTGTTATGATGGAGGTGGTGAGGAGAGAATGATTTTAGGATTAGTGTCAGAAGTTTAATCAGTAGAATTTTCTGATAGGTTAGATGTGTGGGTTGAGGAAAAGAGAGAAGTCAAGAATATCTCCAGTGCTTTTGACCTGGATGATGAAGTGGGAGGTACTGCCACTTATTGAGATGGGGAAGTATGAGGGAAGAGCAAATTTGGGAGATTTTAAAGAGAGCGGATTTTCTTAAATGGTTTTGTCTTGGACATGTTAAAAGTAAGATGCCTATTAGACATCTAAGTGGTGATATTTAATAAGTAGTGTGTATAAATCCAGAGTGCCAATGAAAGGTTGCAAATGGATATACGTTTGAAGGTATATGTATAGATAATATTTAAAGTTGAATGTGTTACTGGTGAATTAATGTAGATTGAAAAGAGTAAGGGGCTGAGGATGGAGCCCCGGAGCACTTCAATTTTTAGAAATAAGAACAAGAAGAAACAAGCAAGGAGAGAGAGAAGGAGCAGTCAGCAAAGTGGGAGAAAGACTCAGAGTAGTGTGGCATCCTGGAAGCCAGGTTAAGCATGTATTTCAAGAAGGACATTTCTCTCTCAGGAGAGATAGGTGAGGGAGATTAGGAGGTATAAGCTTACAGTTACAAAATAAATGAGTCATGGGTATGATACGTACAGCGTGGGGATTATAGTCAATTTTTTTAAAAAATTCAAATTGAGAGAAAGCAAGTTGTGTAACTGTTGCTTTAGAGAAGCAGCTGGCAGCATATGTCAGGACAATTTGCAGCTATTATCACATCTTTAAGATACTGAGAAAATTGAATTGCTGACTAACGTAGTTGGGGGTGAAGGTCACCTTTCAAGAACCCAGTGACTACATAGTATGATCCTAGTTTCAAAATCCATCTTGCAAAGTTGCATTTGGAAAAGAGCTTTCCTCCGACAACATGTTACATTTCATTTTAAGACACATCAAGTTTGACTATGTAAATACATGTAAATATATGTATATGTGTGTGTGCACGTGTGTATATTTATATATGCACACATATTTTTATATACATAGATCTACATGGTATATATTTATAACTGGAAGGAAAATCCATCCTCTTTACCCTCTTCTGTTCCCCTTCTGACTGTAGAAACCAGTTACGGGGAAGTGGGAGGGGTGGGGGGAATTTGGACAATTGTAAAAGGAGAAACAAAAAATTATATAATTTCAAAGGTGTTTTCAAGTCATTTTTTCACCTAGGACCAGTGATGTGAAGCAGATGTTTATGTTGTTTATACATGCCATCTGCTCCTTTCTTAGCCAAAAGTATAGCCTGACTTGGTATGAATGAGAGAGTGCATAAAGAGGAACTCAGACTGCTTGCTCTGCATTGAAATGTAAAATGCTATCCGCCCTGTGGGCAGGGGAACCTTTTGCAGATAAATTTACATTTGGGAAAGTATTGTTTTTCCATGAGAGTGTATTTGCATGTATGTGTGTATATATATTGTATTCTGATAGTTGAAAGGATGAAGGGGCATATCTTTACCTAGTGTTGGTGGTGACCCTTCAAAATGAAGAGTGCCTGGCATGCAGTAGGGACATGATAAATATTGTATATTTGGTATCTTAGTTTGAGCTAAGAAAACAAATGCCATAGCCTGGATGACTTATCAGGTATTTATATCTCACCATTCTGAAGGCTGGAAGTTCAAGATCAGGGTGCCACCATGGTCCATGGTATCCTCACAATGGCAGAGAGTAGAGAGAAAGCAAGCTCCCTTGTGTCTTTTCATAACGGCACTAGTCCCATTCATGAAGGCTCCACCATCAGGATCTAATTCCCTCCCAAAGGCCAAATCTAATAACCATCATACTGGGAATAAGGATTTCAACGTGTGGATTTTGAAGGGTCACAAACGGTCAATCAATAGCATTTGGAGAGATGACTACTGAAAGAACGCAATGGATTAAAAGCCATCCAAGTCAACTAGATTTGGAGTGTCCAAACTCTTCCACTGTGCAGTGTTTTGCTGGAACTCTTTGCCCCCGTTTTATAGAAGGAATACTCTTCAGAAAATTTACCAAAGTGCGTAATCGTGTTTTACCATGAGCTGTGGATAGGGGAACACAGTGACGAGACTGAGAATTTCTTCAAAATGAGGGTAGGATTGGCGTCTTTGAGGATGGAAAGATGAGGAGCAACTTACAGAGAAACAAAGCTAGAGACCGTGGATCATCCTTTACAAGAGCCCCTGTAAATAGCTAACTAAATAGCTAACTTTTTATTTAAAATTCTTTCCCTTAGACTCTGAGAAAAATTGTATTGAGTATCCAGGTCTACTTTTCCTTTTCTTTACTGTGACTTGCTTTAGTTGTCTCTAGAACTTCAGAAAAAAAACACACAGGCTTGTGTTAGAGTGGTTGGGCATGTGTATGTGGTGTTGGTGGGGATGTAGAGGGAGACCACAGACCATCTAACATGATTAGTTCTACCATCATTTTCTGGCTTTTGTGTTTTTCAAGTAAAATGCAGCTCAGCAGTTACAAAAGAAAATCATAAATAGAGTTGTCCGGCAGCATTTCAGACAAATTGACTTTCCCAATACCCTTTGTGTGTGTTAGGATTTTGGCTTTGACATTAATATTTTGGAGACATAAAGACATTTGATGTCCAATAAAAAGTCAAGCCTGTGGAATTATTTGGCTGCTGTAATGGTTAACTTCATACGCCAACCTCACTGGGCCACAGGATACCCAGATATCTGGTCAGACATTATCCTGGGTGTTGCTGTGAGGATGTTTTTGGATGAGATTAACATTTAAATCAGTAGACTGAGCAAAGAAGATTGTCCTCCATAATGTGAGTGGGTCTCATCTAATCAGTTGAAGGCCTGAATAGAATCAAAAGGCTGACTTTTCCCTGAGTAAGACTTAGTAGCCTTTGATCTAGGGCATTGGCTCCCCTGGTTCTTAGACCTTCAGACTTGGACTAAAATGAAACCATCAGTTCTCCAGGGTTTCCAGCTTGCCAAGTCACCCTGCAGATCTTGGGACTTTCCAGGGTCCATAATCACATGAGGCAGTTCCTCATAATAAATCTCTTTGTCTGTATCCTATTGGTTTTGTTTCTCTGGTGAACCCTAACTAATACAGCTGCCATCTTTAGTCAATCTTTTCATATCCTTGCTTCCTGTACAAAGTACATGCCAACTAGTTTGCTAGCTGCTGAACATTCAGTAGATGACCCTACAGACATTGCTTTTGCTTCTATTGAAGCTCATGGACTAATTAGGAAGAGACTGACAATGCAAGCATACCTTGGAGATACTATGGGTTCAGCTCCAGACCACTGCAATAAAGCAAATATCACAATAAAATAATCACACAGAGTTTTTGGTTTCCTGTTGCATAAAAAGTTATGTTTACACTAAACTGTAATCTATTAAGTGTGCAATAGCATTGTCTAATAAAATAATGTGCATACCTCCATTAAGAAATACTTTATTGCTAAAAATTGCTAACCATCATCTGTGCTGGTGGAGATGTTGATGGCTGCTGACTGATCAGGGTGGTGTTTGCTAAAGGTTGGGTGGCTGTAGTAGTTTCTTAGCAGCAGAGATTTTACCACATCGTTTGACTCTTCTCTTCATGAAGTAGAACTTCCTTCAAAATCGGAGTCAATCCTCTGAAACCCTGCTGCTGCTTTATCAACTAAGTTTGTGTAATATTCTAAATCCTTTATTGTCATTTCAACAACCTTCACAACATCTTCACCAGAAACAGATTCCAACTAAAGAAACCACTTTCTTTGCTTATCCGCAAGAAGCAGCTCTTCATCTGCTGAAGTTTTATTATGAGATTGCAACAATTCAGTCACATCTTCAGGCTCCACTTCTAGTTCTCTTGCTGTTTCTGCCACATCTGCAGTTACTTCCTCCACTGAAGTCTTGAACCCCTCAGAGTCATCTGTGGGGATTGAAATCAACTTCTTCCACACTTCTACTAATGCTGGTATTTTAAACTTGTCCCATGAATCATGAATGTTCTTAATGGATCTATAATGGTGAATCCTTCATAGAAGGTTTTCAATTTACTTCGCCCACATCCATCAGAGGAATCACTATCTATGGTAGCCATAGCCTTATGAAATTCATTTCTTAACAGTGGAATTCTTGAACTTCAAAATTTATTCCTTGATCCATGGGCTGCAGAATGGATGTTGTGTTAGCAAGCATGAAAACAACATTAATCTCATCGTCCATATCCATCAGAGCTCTTGAACCAACTTGAATCTCCTGAACCAACCTCTTCTAGCTTTGGCCTTTTCTTTTGCAGCTTTCTCACCTCTTTCAGCCTTCATAGACTTGAAGACAGTTAGGATTAGACTTTGGCTTTGGGAAATGTTGTGGCTGATTTGACCTTCTATCCAGACCACTAAAACTTTCACCATATTGACGATAAGGCTGTTTCACCTTTTTTTTAAAAATCATTTATGTGTTCACTGGAGTAGCACTTTTAATTTCCTTCAAGAACTTTCCCCTTGCATTCACAGGGGGCCTCGCTTTCAGCCTTTTGACATGCCTTCCTAACTAAGCTTCATCATTTCTAGCTTTGGATTTAAAGTAAGAGAAGTGTGACTTTTTCTTTCACTTGAACACTTAGAGGTCATTGTAGGGTTATTAGTTGGCCTAATTTCAGTATTGTTGTGTCTCAGGGACTAGGGAGGCCTGAGAAGAGGGAGAGGTGGGGGAACGGCCAGCTGGTGGAGCAGTCAGAACACATACAACATTTATCACTTAAGTTCGTGGTCTTACATGGGCAAGGTCCGTGGTGCTCCAAAACAGTGTTGATGTTATGACAGTAACATCAAAGATCGCTGATCTCAGATCACCACAGCAAGTATAACAATAGTGAAAAAAGTTTGAAATAGTGGGACAATGATCAAAATGCGACACAGAGACACGAAATCAGCAAATGCTGTTGGAAAAGAGGCACTGATAGACTATCTTAACCCAGAATTGCTGCAAACCTTCATTTGTAAAAAATGCAGTATCGTTGACGCTCAATAAAGCAACACACAATAAAATGAGGTATGCCTGTACACAAAAATTGTATAAAGGATCTTATATTTACAGTATGGAAAAAGGAGAAGGAAACTAAGAGCATACTTACCCCGGTCTGGAACATGGAGAAGGCTTTTTCAGAGGTGGTGGCATTTAAAGTAGGTCTTAAGAGATGAGTAGAAGTTATTCTGTAAAGGTCCTTGAGAGTTAGGGTGGAAAAAGAGTGCCAAGGCGCTGCACTCAGATGGATCTTTGCATGTTTGAGGCCCTGGTATGTCTGGAGTTTAAGGAGGGAGAGGAAAAGCAGTCATTGAAAGGGACCGGGTTGTGCTGGGCCTTTAGGCTACATTAAGAATTTGAGATTAGATTCTAAGAGCAAAGGTAAACCTTGTAAAGCCTCTTTCAGGAATGTGACACTATCAAACACTGTTGCTTGAAAGAAAAAAGATATCACTGTGGCAAGTAGTATGAAAAATGGAGAGTGGGAGGTCTAAAATGGCCATCAAAAGAAAGACCATTTGAGGTGACAGATGGAGCTGTCCAGACAAGATAGGGCAGTTGCTGTGACCAGGGTGTTGTCAGGGAAAGTGGAAGGAGTAGGTGGCATCATTTACTAAGTCAAGGAAAATTGGAGCAAAGCAGATCTGCAGGATGATCAAGGGGATTAGAGGGGATGCAGCTAAGTGGCTGAGGTATTCACACTGAAATGTGAAGCAGGTAGGTGGAGCTTAGAAAATAAAAATTGGTAGTTATCAGGGTATATAAATGAACTGAAGTGCATGTGACTAGATAAGTTTGCTAAAGACAGAGGACTATAAAAGGGAAAGAAAAGAGGACCGAGGACTGAACCCAAGGGCCTCTCAGCATTGTCAATCGAAAAGAATGCTGGAGAATATATTAAACAGGGGCACTCACTCTGTCAAAAGCAGGAGCTTCTCTGGATTTGGAACGGGATGATTTGCAATGGCTGATTTGAATCCTTACCTAGTAACCACTGATGACCTTCCCCCTCTCTTTACCCTTCACTTTCAAGTTCCTTCTCTTCATCCCTTCTCTTCCTCAGCATTGCAGCCTCACCTTATCACCCTCTTTTCTGCTCCTAGTTCAGAAAAAACATTTCTTCCTTACTGTCTGGCAAGTGTTAGATGATCTGACTTTAGTCCACTTGTCCCCACTCTTGCAATTTAGCACCCAACTTCAGTGTTTGCCGAAATTTATCTATGTCAGATAAGCCCTCGAGGCACCTTTAGAAACAAGTGGGAGGCACTCAAAGCTCCTAACTAGGATGCAGATTAGTTTGCTGATTTTTGGTCCTGGAGTTGAGTCAGGATCCAAAAGGAGAGAAATGCTAACCCTTTCAGGACCCGCAAGTCCATGCAGTCTACGAAATATCCATGAACGTAACTGTAAAAGTAGTTCAGTGTATTCTCCGACACCAGAAAAGTACATTTTCAGGGGGAAAAGAATTAAGGCTGTTTCTTAGCACAATCAGAGTCCTTTTATCAGCGTGAAGCCAATTTTAAAATACAAGGATTCTTAGATATAGTAACCCCTAGAAATTTTTTATTTTAAACCTTTCTGTTTCTCACCCTTCTGGCTCTGAAGATAACCTTCAGAATGTAAATTAATGCAGCAAGGGTTGGAGCCCTGAACCAAAAATTCTGATGCAATATCTCAAAAAATGTTGCAGCTTCTTTTTTCCATACCAATCGCTAAGAACATAAGATGTAATAGCAGTCAGGTTTTGTTAGACATTAACTCAGTACTTGCCTTGAGAGTTTTAAGCTCCTCTACCAGTTAAAAAGCACCACGTAGGCTGTTCTACAAATGCCTCGTCTTTTCTGGCATTTGACTGAAGGTTTCAGGGGCCAGTGTATCTTATGCACTTCAACTACGCAAAACAGAATAAAGGGCTGCGTAGTTCTGCCTCTTAGAAGAAATAATGGGCTTGCAGGCATTTTTAGGTTCAGTTCCATTTACAAGTAATTATTTAAGACCTTGTATGTGCCAAGATCTGAATTAAGTATGAAAATATAAGACAAATTCATTATCCTCAAGGGGCTCACTGTCCAGTAAGGATGGGTGGGAGAGATTTGGAAAAATAATTACCATATGTATTATAAAAGCAGTATAATATATAAGCTCAGAAGTAGGAATGGCCCTGCTTTACTACATCATCATCATTATTATTATTATTATTATTTGTTCGAGGGAGGTAATTAGGTTTATTATTTATTTATTTATTTATTTATTTATTTATTTATCTTTAATGGAGGTACTGGGAATTGAACCCAGGACCTCACGCATGCTAAGCATGCACTCTATCACTGAGCCATACCCTCTCCCTATTATTTTTTTTAATAATGAATTCCTTCTCAACAGTGGTTACCATTGACTACATATTTTTCGTGTGTGGGTACCTTCCGAAGTGTGTTACACACTTTATCTCAGTTAATCCACACAATAACTCATGAGGTAGGTACCCGTTTTATAGATGAGGAAACCGGCTGAGGGGAGTTATGTAATTTTGTCCCAAATCTCACAGTCACTAAATAGAGAAGGAGGAATTCAACCACTACTCTGTCTGATTTGAACTGTTTTGCCTTTTAACTACAGTTGCCTTAACTGTTTTGCAAACTTGCTTCCCCAGAAAGGTGAATGTCTACATGGGATCTCGGAGATGTAAATTCCAGAAAGACAGTCTCAGAAATTTCAGGGAACTGGAGATTCTTAGGAATTTTTCTTTTTTGCTTCATGCACTAGAGATTTCATAGCAACAGGCTTATTATGAGCATAACTAATGACCCTACACTGACAACAGCAAGGAAAGATTTAAGATTTTTAAAAGGAACTATTTCATTGTAGTCTATTGATAGCTCCCCTCCCCCACACCCACCACTGCCATGTAGGAATATAAACGACTACGTACAAAGTCATAAAAACAAATAGAAAATATTTGTCATGTTTTCTACTGCTAGATGTTCTAAATGTTGCTGTACAATGAATTAAACCAGTTTTGTTTTTCCCTCTTCTAGAAGGTACTGTTGTAAATAGCATTCGGGTTTTCTTGGTAGTTGGTTTATTTTAAATAGAACATTGAAAAGTAACATGCACCAGAATCATACGTTTTAGGGTGGTTGATTCAATTTACTCAAATATAATGGAAAAATGTGTTCATTTATATTTTAAAAATATCAATAGATTTAGAGAAAAAGGAAAATACAGCTAAAACTGTAAAAAAAATCTTAGTGAATTTTCAGAAGCTAGAATTGTAATACTGTATTACTGTCTTTGAAACAACATATTTATTTAAGTAGATATTATTTACCATTTTAGTATTAACTCCAATATGATTTTTAAAGACATGTAAATATTAATATATTTTAATATCAGACATTCTTACATTTGGTGAGAGTTAAAAGTTCATTACTTTTATTATCCCTTAAAAGTCCAAATCTACTAACTATAAACATTACTTATCTATTTCATAACATTTAGCATTTTTAGTAACTTTGCTTTAAGATGGATGGATGAAATTCTTGTTTTATACACAGATTACCTCATTCTCTACATTTTCCTTAAATAAAAATGTGATTTTGGCCTGACAAATAGAAGGAAATTCTCATTATTACAGTATTACTTTTTTTTCTATTTCCACTTGTGTTATTCTTTTATAGTTGAGGTAAAATGCTGAGTTAAATTTTGCATCAAATTGCATTACACATGTCAGTAATTTCCTCTTTGCCTCCACAACCACTTTCAAGGGACCTACCCAGCCCCTAGCTCTAGATTGAGGACTCCTTTGAACTATGTGGCCTTCATCCTCAAGCCCCTTCCCCCTTTCTACTCCTACTTTGGATAACTTACCAAGGGGACTGGGAATGTATCCCTGAGCTCTGTTGGTCCCTCAGATCTGGACTAAAGAGCTGAGATATTTGTGGGCAGCAGAGCTAGAAGTCCCTGTGCATTCTGGTGTTAAGTTCTCTATTTCTGGAACTTCAGGCCCGTAAGAGGCTACACGGAAAACCTGGAATAAATGAGCGAAGCAACAAATTGATTTAGAGTGAAAAAGACACACAAATGCACAAAGACACATAGAATATAAGAGACATGTCCTTTCCATCCACCCTGTAGCACCCCACCACAACACTCACACACATATGTAGTGCCAAACAACCTCCAAGATTTCTGGAGAGCCTGCTGTAATTCTTACAGTGAGACTGGTTAAGGATGAAATAAAACCAGCTTTTATTTGGACTATACTGAGTGGGTGTTTCTGCCTTATGATCAAGTGGACCCTAAGACAGACACAGAATGATTCTTTGTCTTCAGTCTTGAACGAGAGAGGCTGCTGTATCAGCCAAAGCCTTATGATCAAGTGGACCCTAAGACAGACACAGAATGATTCTTTGTCTTCAGTCTTGAACGAGAGAGGCTGCTGTATCAGCCAAAGAGTGTTAGCTATGTACTTAAAGCTAATAAACTCCATGCAGTAAATGTATGTTGCTTTCTCCTGTCCAGCGCCCAGTTTTCTTCTGATAATTGCCATTCTTTTAATAGAAACACTTTGGTTTTTCCCTTGGGCAAGTACCTCTTCTTAGTTCTTAACTCCTATCATTTGTAGAGAACTGATCCCTATGTCCAGACTGGTTCAGAAATTTGTCCACTAGTCAAGTTGGGGACATGGTGGTCAATTCCAGAAATGTGCTAGAATGTATAATTGGGAAGAAGAATTCAAGGGGAGTGTAAACCTGGAGGTGCTAAGATCCACCACATGGAAAGAACCCATCAAATGATGAAGGCAGAACAGAGAAATGCTGTGCAAAATAAGAAGGGATTGGCCCTTGACATCATTGTTTGAACCCCTGGACCCTGCTCTGTCAGAAGGAAGAATTATCATCAACCTTCTCAGATTTTGAAGACAGTAACATTCCCCTTCCTTTTTGTCCCGTAGGGCAGTATGAATTGTCTCTGTCACATGCAGCTCACAACCGTTGACTAAAATACTTTGTGAAAATCACCTGGAAAATAGAAGGCCTGAAACCTGCTCTCATAAGTAATTTGCTGTAAGTAAGATAAAGAAGATTAATAGGCATGTAATAATTTGGAAACAATATAAACTGTCATGTGAAATGTCAGATTATGAAATAGTCTAAAAATTATCTCGTGAGATGCTGGTTGTAAAGACAGTTTAGAATCTCCATTCAATATGTAAAATCTGTACTGTATTCAATCTTGAATTACCTATTTGCTGTTGAAAGATTACCCCATCTTCATAGTCAACAGATATGAAGACCAAGTAAGTACCTGTATTTTGCTTCAACTATCATAAGGAAATCTGAAGAAAATCATAAGAAAAGCATTTGTATTTTATACTAGACAAAACAAATATACTAAGAAATCATAAGAAAAACAAGCAACACTTCCACCAACAGTAACAAATAAAGCAAAAACTAAATCAAACCTAAACTAGAGAGAAGAAAGATGTTTTTACTATTGATTATGTTAAGGTTTTGCTTGATTCTTAATTGTCACTTGGAACTCTCTAATCTATTTTATTGTCTACCACCTCTGACCTGGAAACTAAATATATGTCAGTTCTCACAAATGCCAATTTACTTTATCCGTTTTTATGTACACAGGTAGGCTGGTGTAGCAGATGTGGAAAAAAGAACAAAAGCAAGCCTCACTGAGCCCAAGAATGTCTCAGAGGTCCATGAATGGGCTTCAGGGGCATCTGTGATTCTCTAGAAATTGTCAAAATTTGTGTGAATGTGCATTTTTTTTTTTGCCCCAGAGAATCTTTAACTTTCACCAATTTCTCAAAGGCATCTATGATACAGAAAATGTTATAATTTTCTATGATTCTAGGGCAATTTATAAGAAATTATTTATCTTAACTATATATTGATTTTTGCTATCATATTAGATGTTATTGGCGTTCTGAAGTAAACTATGAGCAATGCTAGAGTCCTAAGTAAATCTTAGAATTAAATACATTTTTTCTACATAAAATATACTCATGTGAGCTTCAGTCATGTAATAGTTCTTTCTGAATATTTAGCTTAAGATATATAGTCATTACTATCTGTACCAAATTATATTTTGACCAATTCACATTTATCAACTATTTCTGCTCCTTTGTGAATGTTAACTCTATGCTGTTTGCCTTCCTCCATTTTCAAGGAACACGTCGTCACACAGCGCCTGTCCTTTACATTGTTTTTAGCTCTTTCACTAGCAAAGGTCTATCTCTTTTTTAAATTTCCAGTTTGAAAAACCCAAGGAAAATATTTGGTTGATCTCACATGCCCACTCTTGTTTCCCTGTGGTGGAAGCAGTAGATAATGTGGTTAGCAGATGCTATGAAGTATGTTTAGAGTGAGGAGTTGGAATGAAAGAGCACACCCCAGCCCCCACCCCAAGAGCCTGCTATTCTCAGGAGATAAGAAGGATGATGAGAAAATTAAATTATAAATATTGGCTAGGGACATGTATTCCAGGAATGTGAAATACGGTAGGCACATATGAAATAGCCTGGAAATGTGCGAATTCCACCAGAGCAGTAGCGTTCACTGTGGGATGTAAGAAGTATAGCTAATAGAAGTAGGCGGGGGCTGGATTAGGAGGACTGTATCTGCTGTGATAAGGAACTGAAATTTTATCCCACACACCTGTGTGTAATAAATATTGCGTTGGCATCAGAGAATGGAGGGGGATTTGTTAAAAATGCAGATTTACAGACTCAACACTAGACAACAAAGACTCCACATCCCTGGGGGCTTGAGGACCTGCATTTAAAAAAAAAAAAAGCATCCCAGAGAGTCACTGTCAAGGAGAATAGAAAACTAGTGAAGAAACAAAATGGCACAGCTAAAACATCTGTTAATGTGGCTACACACTGCAGCTTAATTAGGTTTTGTACTGTATGGCCGTGTGTATATTTGGGGCATAGAGGGATGTGCCTCCTGTGTGTACATCTCCAAGTGATTTTTGCCTAGCTGAACATTTCAATACCATGGGCACTAGCATAGACTTTCAAAACTGAAGATGCTGGTGAAATACCCTTACTTTAGCCCACTCAAATGAAGCTTTAAGACTCTGGAAAACCTTGTCTCCCTGTAAGGATGAAAGTTCTCTCTTTCAAAGAAGGTGCAGAGATTCTAAATGACACATTAGTGAAGGGGACTGTAACCTTTCTTTAATTGGAAAAATTCAAGTGTTAAGTAAATATCCAGTTTGCCGGGGTGTTCTAACTACCTTCTCCAGTCAGTTTTGTCTCTCAGCATCTATTAAATTAGGGAAAGGTTTATGCCACAGTGGTTCTTGCCTGCCAAAGCAGAGAAGATGGATGGGGCCCAAGAAGGAGGACAAAGAATTACATCAGGGTCTTTGGAAATTAGTTTCACTAGTCTGGGGTGGATTTGGGATTTCTTAACAAACTGTCTTCTCTTCTAGTCTAATCAAAGTGATTTTTCTAACCTTTTCAGGCAATCTCCTCTGCCAGCTACAATCTTGCAAGAGGATAATATTTTCCATAAGAGTTACACACACAACAAAGACACACACACAGACACAAACACACACCACACACACACACTGCATTTTTTTTTTTTTTGCTGAAATAAGCATGTATGGTTTAATGATTAAATAGCTCAAGCGTGACCTATGAAAGAAAGTTTAGATGTGTGGCTTCCTTCGTGTGTTTTTAGTTTAATTTCTATTTTTTATTAAAATTATTTTAATTTTTTTCAAGACCTAGTTTAAAGACTCGTAAAGTCCTACAAGTTTACAGGGCTTTTGGAAGAATATCTGCACCCAGTTTCTTCTGCCCATTTCTTACATTCCAAGGGCAACTATTTTCAGCATCCTCTTATGGAAAGCACCTCCACATTTCTGAATTATGGGTTATGGTACTACTCATTGATTTTTTTCCATTTTAACAGTATCTATTCACTTCTCACTAAGGAGGAGGAAAGTTTACCTTTCTGTCATCACCCCTCCTATCACAGGCATGCGTAAAAATATAACCTCTCTTTCACCCAACATAGTTAAATAATTATTTTGGGTAGAATATTCCAACCATTATTCCTTTGTTGCATAACTTCCTTGTTCTCTTTAATTGCTAATTGTTCTTTTAAAAATTAATA
The DNA here is from genome assembly GCF_048564905.1 of Vicugna pacos. NCBI lineage: Eukaryota > Metazoa > Chordata > Mammalia > Artiodactyla > Camelidae > Vicugna > Vicugna pacos. The sequence continues at coordinate 18,763,584 of NC_133008.1, forward strand.
TATATTATATGTATTTAACCAATTCTCCTACATTTTTCTAAGTCTCCTTTCAATCAGTTCAAACATGTGGGGTATTCTGTCCATCTTCTTGAAAGAATAGTAGCTCTCAGAGCCTCTCTGACCCGCTTCAATCTGTTCAGCTGTACAACTCTCAGATGGAACTTTCTCTTCATTATCATCTTTGACAAGGGGATTCCCTTCATCTCTCGCTTAGATTGGCTGCTATGTTTTCTGGATCCTATGATTTTCTTATTTTGGTGGAGTATGTCCTCTAGTAATTTTTTTGAAAAATGGTGTGTAAGATATTTTTGGAGATCTTGAATGTCTGAAAATATTGTCAATGTACCCACAGTTGAGAATTCAGTTGGGAATAAAATTCAATGTTGGAAATGATTTTCACTTAAAATTTTGAAGGCGTTTCTTCTTGCTTTCCAGTGCTGATTTTGAGAAGTCCATCTTAAACATGAAGTTAATAAGTAACCTGTTTTTGTCCCCCTGTATGCTATTTGTATCTTTTCTTCGTCGCTAGTATTGTGAAATTTCAGTGTGACTTGATTAAAAAAAAATTTTTTTTTCTCAAAAGTTGATTGGCTCTTTCAATTTGAAACTCAAATCTTTCAGTTCTGGAAAGTTTTCTTGAATTATTTTATGCTTATATTGCTCTCTTCTGCTTGTCTGTTCTTTCTCCATTTCTACTGCTTGAATGTTGGATTTCATGAAGTTATTTTCTAATTTTAAAAATATTTTTCCCTCAAGTTTCTACCTGTGGGATATTTCATCAACATTAGTGTTCAATTTTTTATTGGGCCTTTCACTTCTGTTATCATAGTTTTGGTATTCAAGGGTTTTTTTCCCTTGATCTTTGATTGCTCTTTTTAAAAAAAATAGCATTCTGTTCTTTTTTCATGAATGCTGTATGTTTTTATCTCTTTGAGGATACTAACGATAGTTTTTGAAAGTGTTTGTTTCTCTACATAGTTCTGTTCCCTTCCAATGGTCCTTCTTCAATTTATGTGTTTTGGTCTATATATTTTATATTTGAAACTTTTCTCAGATGTTTGATGATTTTTCCCTGTCTGTTCACATTTAAGAGTGTAACATTAAAACACTGATTGGAGGATCTGTGTGTGTGTGTGTGTGTGTGTGTGGTTAAATGTGGGCTTCATTGTAGGGTAATATACTGGGGGTATTTAATTGAGGAATATGTCATATTGGAAAGTGTAGGTCTTATTCCTTGGGTTGGTTGGGTCACTCAATGAAGAATCCTCCTGTTTCCTGTCTTGATGATGTAATGGCTTCCAATACTCCAGAAGCTGAGTTGGGGAGGTGGCTGTGCATTTTAGTGTTTCCATGAACTCATGGTTCTTTTTTTGTTTGATTTGTATTTTTAGTGGAGGAACTAGGGGTTGAACTCAGGACCTAAGTACATGCTCTACCACTGAGCTATACCCCTTCCCCTCAAGTGTTTCCTTGAAAACTTTTACTCAATCCCTTGGTTTTCCTTATTCCTGCCTTTTATTCTGACCTATCCAGAGGCTCAGTTTTACCTTTACATAATATGAACTTTCACTTTTTTGTTAGGTTTGGAAGGAATCTACAATTTAATTCATTCCTAAGCAGATTTTATACCTATTCTCCAGTTTTTAGCCTTTTATTTTTACATTCACTTCTAGGAGTAATTGCACAAACAACATATGTGTCTTTTGAGGGATTTTTCCGTCCAAATCAGGTTGCATCTGCTCTTTCTCACTCTTGGTTTAGGACTCAGTTTTCTTGTGTGTGCCATTCATCCTTCTGCTCTTCAGTGTCTAGAATTTTACCACTGATCCTTTATTTTTTAATCCATCTGTGTTTCTGTTTTTAAAAACTTTCTTTACTTTCTTTTTTATTTGATGGAAGAGGGGGACGAAGAGGTAAATGCATGTTTTCAAATTATAATCTTTAGCTTTCTGATAAGTTTTATTGGTTGAAATGTGACAGAATGAATACCGCATTTGGGATAAGAGCAAGTAGGTTCAAATGCTAGGTCCAATACTCTTTAATGGTATGACTTTAGACAGGTAACTCCTCTCAGTCTCAGTCCTCATTGGTAAAATAAGCATAATGATCTAGTTTATTAGTTGGAGAACTTTGGCTGCAATTAACAGAAACTTTGGGTAACTCAAGCAAAAGACATTAATTGAAAATCTACCTAGAATTCAGCATTCAAAGGAGAAGTTGGAGAATGACTTGGAACAAAGCCTCTTCTGAAGACAAGAAAGGAGGAACTACAGGAGTATCCAATAATAGGGACAGTCTAAGGCCATACTATCAGGACAAATAGCATCCAACCATCTTTTTTCCTTCTACTTTTGCACTAAATATTAAAATTTCTGCGAGAAAGCTTTGACAGGGTTCAGGTTCTATGTTCAAATGCTGGATGTACCAGGACAGTGCAAAATAATCAAGTCTATTTGGGTTCTAGTGGCAGACAGACCCCTAAATTTATAATCTCACCCAGACTGCAAACAATGGGTGACAGATAATTCCCCAAGAGGAAATAAGGGTATGGTTAGGAAGGTGTAAATGAGGCAGGATATCCCCCAAATAATAAATGTCTACTCTGCTTCTCTCCTAGGGTGTGAGGATTTAATGGGACCGTGTATGTGAATGTAATCAGTGAAGTGTAAAGTGTTGAGTGATCTTCAACATGTCTGTTATTATAGGCCCAGGGGAGCTGATTATGGTGCCTTCCAGTCATTAGAAAAGGTTAAGCTCTGGCAGCTGCAGGGAGTGGAAGAAGAAAGGAATTTAGAATACAGGTAAATGTGAATACCAGGTTATCTGAGTACATCTGGCAAGGCTATTATCTGTTGCATGAACTTGTTCTATTTCTTTCATCAAAATGTGTCATCCTTAGAAGCATTCTTGTTTATTTGTTTACATTTCTGTCAACTATATTCTCCCCAGACTACAAGTTCTATTAGATCAAGGTCCTTCTCTCTCTTGCTCACTTCTCTATTCTTTGCGTCAAGGACAGTGCCTGGAATGCTATAAGTGTTCAGTTAATAATTTTTGAATAAATATGGAATACTGTAATTATGACCTGATTTTGGCCCAGTGGGAAAACAGTCTCCCTAAGGAAGAGAAGACATGGGATTTACCCCCTTCTCTTTCTGCCCAGCAGGGCCCAGCAATTTGTACTGACTTCATATTCACCTCCCCTTATTCCTGGCTGAATAACTTAGCTCTGGCATTTCCTTTATACATTTTACTCATTTACGTACGTGTTCAGGTCCAAAGAATTCACAGAAAAAATACTTGACTCATCCATCCCTTTGGAGTCTTGAAACTTGTGCTTGTTATGTTTAGATACTTCTTATGTTTTTTTCCTCAGACATGTATTAGTGTTCTCACTATGTGAGCAGTGTATTAGGTATTACATCTCGCTAAGAGTGTCTCCAAGGTGGTCTTTTTTTTTTTTTTTGAGGTGTCTGCTTTTATTTTGGAGAGTAATATGTAATAGCCCATTGATCAGTGGATGGCATCCTGGGGCAATCATCTAATGGACTTGTCTAGCCAATATTACTTACAGAATTTTTTATTGATCCAGTTGATAGATATTTAACCTTGCTTTGAAAAGTTCTTTACTTGGTGTCATTTTTAGGAGCTGTAACTTACTAGGAACAGGATTCTCAGTGCAGTGCCTTTTAGAAGAATGAAGAAGAAATCATTACTTGGGTTGCAGGGTCACAATCTCAAATGACAGCAGAGGCCACCTGGTGTATGGAATTGATGCTAAGCGGCTTGTACACTGTGTCCATGCATGACACCTGCTTACTTGTGTGACTGTCTCAGTATGTGTGGGCTGCTACAACAGAAAATCATAGACTGGGTGGCTAAAACAACAAACATTTCTTTCTCAAAGTACTGGAGTCCAGAAGCCCGAGGTCAGGGTGCTAGCACAGTCAGGTTCCTGGGGAGGACCCCCTTCATGTGTATGTGCTCACATGGCCTTCTTTGGTGTGTGCCCTAAGAGAGAGATCTCCCATCTCATCTTCTTTGTACAGAGGCATTAATCCCATCATGAGTGCCCCACCTTCACAACCTAATCTAACCCTAATTACCTTATGACCAAGTTCCTAATTACCAAAGACCCCCATATTCCAAATACCATCATGGTGGGGTTAAGGTTTCAACGTGAATTTGGGGGACACACATTCAGTCCATAGCAATGACCTTTGCTTTACTTTATAGTTAAGCTATTCAATAGGCCATTGTATTCATTGTATTCATTAAAACTTCAACATGCACCTAATCAAAATTAATTTCTTCCTCGAAGGAAATCTCTGACTCACATTTCTGCCAACTGCTTAAGTAATTTGCTACACTGCCCTTTATAACAGTGTCTGGGCTAAACAGCAGGTCCTGAAGATTTTGCTCATGGGTTTTGACCCATGAGTTAGGCTGAGAAGACTTCCAGTATTGAATCCAAATGCATTCAAATAATTGCAGCTTTTTTTCATTTTGGAAAAGAAGTAAATCTGAAAATTGGGTTCATTTACCCTTAGATCAGATGACATAGGTTCTTGCCTCAACCCTTAATAGTTGTGTGTTCCTGAGAAATTATTTATTCTTTTCAAAATTTAACTGTAAAACTGGGATAATGCCATTCTGCTCGTCCCCACAAGACAATGGGAGTCAAATAAAATGATACAATGGAAAAACTCTACTGAAATATATAATCTGCTTTATAAAGGCAACGAGTTATTATTTAAAAGAAAGTGCAGCTGGTTACATAAAAGTAAGTGTAAAACATATCATTGCCTCCAGGAGTTTAAAATCTAAGACAATGTATAGGCAGGAAGATAAGATTCCCTTGCAAATGCTATTGTAACCGGGAGAAATTGTGAAACCTGGACAGATGATAAGTGTCAAGATTCTGGAAATGAGCCCATTTACAGCAGAGTTGTTGACATCGATTAGAATAATGATTCTGCTTAAAATTCTGATAACTGCTATTACCTATCTTTTCTTTTTTTTGAGGCTATTATTTCCTGCCCTTTCTGGTTTTTTATACTAGGCAGATAGCAAAATTTCAAAGTAGATGTGTACCTGGGTGAATCTGTAAATAAGATGAAGCCGTTAGGAAGAGATCTGAGCTTTCCAAGCCTTCCTTTGGGTTTTTCTGATGTGACCTGATCTTCCTGTTCAGAGCTTAGTCCTGAAAAGCTGCCTTTGGTTTTCTGGCCTCCGTGGCCCGGCCCTCTTTCTGCTCCTCAGTCACTTATCCTGTGTCTTCATGCTGCTGTTCCATCCATCTTATTTGGCGGCTTCATTATTCTTACCCTTGAGTCTTGTTGGCTCCTTTGCCTGAAGAATATCTGGATGGAATTAATGCTACTTTGGTGGAGTTATTTGGCCAGCCTTTCCTCAAACCCAGTGAAATATTAAAGACACAGATAAAAGAGGGTCTCTGGTTTAAGAATTTCTTTTCAGCGGCCTTTGGTGCCCAATTCAATTCAGGGTATTAGCCAGGATGGATAGCTTGTGAGTGTACTGATTGCTGCTCCTTGCAGCAGAATAGTGCATTTTTATCCACGCCAATGCCAGGCACAGTGCCTGTTCAGGTGCCTAACATTTCATCTCCTTTAAAATGGCCTGTAAACTTCCCTTC